>NC_134101.1:230989377-231589377 GCF_000715075.1 Nicotiana tabacum
CGTTCCGGATTGATTTGATACGTTTTGGCGCAAAATATAGAAGTTGGAAGATTTGAAAACTCATAATTCGATTCGAGGCGCGACTTATAATTTCAGTGTTGTTTGATGTGGTTTGAAGCCTCGACTAAATTCGTATTGTATTTTGGGATATTTTGGTATATTTGGTTAAGGTCCCGAAGGCCTCGGGTGGATTCGAAAGGTTAACAGATTGGATTTCGGACAAAGGGAGCCGCTAGAATTTCTGTTGCAGAAGCTGTTTCTGGGCAGCAGCTGATGCAATCGCACCTGTGAAATTATGGGGGTAGGTACGACCTCGCAGAAGCGAGGAAATCGTCGTAGAAGCGACTAGAAAGGGATCTGGGCAGAAGCTGGCTTGAACTCGTAGAAACTGACATTTCTGCGCACCTGCAACTTTGCAGGTGCGATCACTAAAGTCGCAAAAGCGGAAGCTAGCAGCTGGTGTTTTTTCCGTAGAAGCGAGAATGCTTTCGCACATGTAACATCGCAGGTGTGGCTACAGTGCTCGCAGAAGTAGAGGCAGTGCAGAAGCATGATTTTACTCGCAGAAGCGAGATCGCAGGTGCGACAAATCTGCCCACAGGTGCGAAACGGGACAAAAACAAATCAGTCACTTTGCCATTTTCGATTGGGATTTTTGAGCTCGGTTTTGGGGCGATTATGGAGGAGTTCTACAACTTCAACTTGGATAAGTGTCCTATATCCTACAGTGATTATATTTCATAAATTCATGGTTATATTCATCGTTTAATTCGGATTTAAATGGAAGAAATCAAGATTTTTGCAAAACTTTTCAAGAACGAAAATTTAAGATTTGGAGGTCGAGTTTTTATCAGAATTTGATAAAATTGGTATGGTTTAACTCATATTGAAATGGGGGTTAGGATACGTGAAAATTATGTCGGGTTCCGAGAGGCAAGCCCGTGTTGACTTTTGGTTGACCTTTTAGAATAAAATTTTAAGTCGGCGTTTTATTATCAGGAATTGATTTCGATGAATTTTAATGAAGTTATACAATTAATTTGGGTAGATTTGAACTATCCGGAGGTTAATTCAAGTAAGAGGGCGATTTTGGAATACCGGCCTAACTTCAAAAAGATAAGTATCATGCCTAACCTTGAGTGGGGGAATTACCACTTAGGTATGTGCCATTTATGAATGAAAACCTGTGTACGCAAGGTGACGAGTACGTACTCGGGCTTATATGTGAAAAATTTATTGGTTTAAGTCTTAGACATTTTGTGTAGTAAATTGAATAATTGTTGGCATTTATTAAATCCTCTATTTGTCATGCCTCAATCCTTGTTTGTCGAATTTGTTTTTATATGATAATTTGATATGATTGTCACTTGAATTTTTATGTGAATTCCGTGTGTTGTAGATTTGATATTTACTAAAAATAATTATATTATGAACTTTCCATCTGTAAATAATTAATTAAATAAGTTTAAATTGAGGTATTAATATATTTATCAAAAATTTGGATTAAAGAAGGTGTTGTCTTATGCTGAGTTAATTGCCATCTTTGTTGTTGTTATTGAGATTTTATATGCGTGGTGTGGAGCCTTGGGCTATTTTCTGTAAAATTAATTGATTTTATTTTATCTTTGGAATTGGTTGTGGCCTATGGATAATTTGTAATATGAATTGTTGTTTTGTGTTATCGTGGTAATATCCTTGTAAATCGTTGTGTGATTTGGGTTACTGTTATGCAACGGATAATGATGCCATTCCACTGTTGATATTATGTGGGTATAAGGGTGACATTTCACAGTTGTTATGCGTTGGGATTTGTCTGGGCGATAAGAGAGGCTATTATAAGAGTGATAAGGGCGGCTATTGATATTGTTGTGAGCACGTGATTTTTGTTTTGCGCGACAATCGCTCCAAAAGAATAAAAAAAATAAAAAATTTGGTCCTGCTGTACAATTGTCGAATTTCCGTACGGCACTTTGTTGATTTATTTGTGACTTTTGCCCATTTTATTTTTTTTATTATTTACAAAAAATGTGTGTGTCATGCATAATTCGAACCGTAATCCGGTCGTTAAATAGAAAATCATAAATAGGCATCTTCGTCCGTGATCTTGTTTTGTTTGATTTTACCTGTCTTGAAATATTTTAGTGTATGTGCAAATAATTGTATTGAGTGTGTATTTAATTTTAATTTGATTTTTTTTTGCTTAGTTTTATTTTTAAAATAAAGAAGAAAAAGAAATAAAATGATAATAAAAAAAAACCTTTTTCTTCGGACAAATTGGCCCAACAAATTCAGCCCAAAACCCAGGCCTGCCCGGTCCAGACCAGTTGATGCCCAGGGTGTCTAAACGACGCCGTTTTAATCCAGGTCGATCTGGGCCGTTGATCTCAAATTGATCGACGGTCAAGATCGATTCCCCATAACCCACTGAGGAACTCGACCCGTTGCCACCCGGACCAACCCAAACCCTTTACCCTCGAAACGACACCGTTCCACTTAAGCCCTCAGATCCAGACCGTAGATCTAGATTGATCTAACGTTTGAGATCAAGCCATCCACCCCGTATATAAACCCTTCACCCCGCGCCCTAATCCAAACCCCTCCTGCTTTAGGTCGTCTTCACCAAGACCCCAATCCTCCAAACCCTAGCCGCCCCTGCATACCTTCGCCATGAAAGCTGGCGGCATGGACGCCAGTGACCTCGCCCTTAACACCATAGAACCCCCTTGCCGTCCTGAACCCAAATCTACCAACCACACACCTCGAATCCTATCCCGCCTTCTCGAATCTTCATTTGAAGATTCGAGTCAAAACTCGATTTACCCCGATCTGCCCTAAATTCATACCAGACACTCCCCAGACCCCCTCGTGACCAAACCATACTTGGTTTGGTCCGAATCTGACCAGGGAAGCATGAATCCCGGATCTAGTTTTTGAACCTTAGGGTTCCTCATCACTGGTCCATGTCCGTTCGAGCCAAAGAAATTAGGGTCTAATGGACCTTAATCGAAGTGTTTCTCATCTGAGAAACACTTCGATTAAAGTCCGTTCAGCCTTAAGAAAGGCCTGACCGAGTCCGAGTTAAGGTTTTTGATTTTTCGAGATTTGAGGTGAGTCTTGCTTTCTCTTTTCTTTGTTCTGTTAGTCCATGTTTGTTTGAAAGACTGTTATTGTTGTTGTGTAATGGTTGTGTCCCCGAATTTTAGCAACTATGCCCTGACCACTTTGCTTGAACCTTTGTTGTTTGATTGAGTATCCTCTTCTACTTGTTCTGATAGTGTGTATGTATGTATTTGTTGTGCAATAATTGAGCTTCAATTTGTACTGATTAACTGATTCCTCGAAGCACAATTCTGTTTAGTCAGTACAATTCGAATCATGTGTCCTATACTTTTGAATGTCTGATTTTGGTGTCGATTGTATGTGTTATAACTAATATAGTCGGAGTCGACATGTGTCGTCAATTAGTTTCAACTGTCTGAACAAAAATAAATCGATTTGCTTCTGTTGAACATTGCCTGAATCAATTAAGAACTAAGTTCAGTTACTTATAGTTGCTAATATGATTTCAGAAACCTAAGGCTTGGTCTGTAATTGAAATCTGAATTGATGGCATGTGCACTTGTGCACAGCATGTGCATTGTGCACAGCCTGGTTCCTGCATAAAAGGACTTTTTGATTTAAAAATGGTTTGACAGCATATGCTGTCAGATATATTCTGCTGCCCATACTTTGTTTTAGTTTAAGAAGTATTAAACCTTTTAAAGAATGAGCCTGCCAGGAAATGTTGATGGGAGTTAATACTTAAAATAGCTGAGTGGAATCTGAAAAGAGGGGAGCACATGGGAGGTATCTGATTGCCTAACAGGCTGTAAAAGTTTGGAATTTGAACTATAAAGAGGGTAAGACATACAGAGATAAAAGGACCAAAAAAAAAACAAAAAATATTAGAGGAGAGGAATACACACACTGTGAGGATATAAGAGAAAAAGAGAGAGCTGATAGAGATACACAGACAGAGCATACAGAGATAGAGAGAGACACTGAGAGGGAACATCTGAGAGTTCAAATTCTGAAAACAGAAACTGGAAAAGAATTCCTTTTGGTAACCCAAATAGATTTCAAAACTGAGGATTGACATTAGAATTTGAAAAGAAAGGAGATAGGGAAAGGGATATCACAAAAATCAGAAATTGTCTTCTTCCTACTGTTTGTTCGATTCTCAGTTTGTTCAAACTGTCCAAATCAGTTCTATCTTCTTTCAAGTGTCGGCTAAGTCTATTGTTTGGATTTGTATTGTTTGTTTCTCCCGGAATTGGATTGCCTGGATCTCTGATTCCATACTACTGGGAATCTGTTTCATTCTGCCCTTCCTCCATTGGCTTTACTGGTCTCTTGCACTGAGATTTTTGTTCTATTGGTACCTGTTGTTACTGTTGCTGTTTGGTATCGCTTCTATTGCTCAACTGACTTCCCTATCTTCTTCATTATAAGCATTTCCTCAGGTACACATTTCGAATCTATCTGATGTTGCAATGAAAGCTAAATCAAAAGATCTGAAGGGGTTATATTCACCTGTTGTATTGCTTACGATTTTTTTTATATAAATGTTGTTAAGATATGTAAGTTCCTGGTCTGTTAGCCTAATAGAGATACATTAGTAAGGTTGTACTTAATTAAAGTTTATGCCAATCTGAAACTGTGACATTTTATTCGTTTAGTAGTATACAAGATGTAAACACAATCCATGAAATGTGCAGCCATTTAATACGATTGTTAACTCAAACTCGCTCTTTCAGCATGCTTGGAATATGTAAGGGCAAATGGCTGTTTAGATCTAGCTAAAGATAATACAGTTTCAAACTCTTGAGTTTCAGTTTTCATTAGGCAGTTTATAGGATGAGTTTCAAATATCATTAGTCGCATTTTCTAATAAGCAATTTTAATTAATCTTGTCTGAATAAGTTAAAGTTAGGGAGCTCTTGTAACAGTCGTAGCATTTCATCAATCTCGTATATAATTCTTCTATCAAGTTAAAAGCATGTTTCATGAGGTACAACGTTTCTTCACTCTGTAAATAATTAATCAGACGATTAACTAAAATCTGGATTTGGCCAAACATATAGTTGAATTAGCATGCATCTTTTCTTCTATTTTTAGAGATAAACACATTAGAAATGTAGTCGCTTTAGGATATTTCTTCTAAAATAATGAGACGAGCCTCGCCAAATGAAAAATGTAAATTGCGGGGCCCTCAATAATTAACCATAATAAATATTTAGAATTCAGGATAGGCCGTTTTAGCGAATTTCATGGCTTCCTACAGAATAATAATGCGCTAGACTCTCTAGGCGCGACTTAATTAAATTACATTCTTAAACCCGGGTGCACATTGATGTGACCCGATTCCAAATCTCAACGGAGTCGAAGTGTGTTTAACAATTACGGGTGCATTGATTGCAACGTAGTTCGAGATACATTTTCACGACGTTGAAATTCTATAAAATAAAATGATAATAATCAAAGCGGTTTAAACTTAATAAAAGCACATAAGTCATAACATGTATTTAAATCAGATATTTAGCCATTGTAACAATTCAAGCGACCGTGCTAGAACCACGGGATTCGAGGGTGCCTAACACCTTCCCTCGGGTCAACAGAATTCCTTACTTAGAATTTCTGGTTCGCAGACTTCATTTGGAAAAGTCGAATATTTTCCTCGATTTGGGATTCAAGATAAACCGGTGACTTGGGACACCAAAAGCCAAACCTTTCCTAAGTGGCGACTCTGAATTAAATAAATAATCCCATCTCGAATATTGTCACTTAAATTGGAAAAACTCCACCCGCGCATCTAACCCTTCGGGGCGGGGCGCGCAAAAAGGAGGTGTGACAGCTCTGGCGACTCTGCTGGGGAATGTGCTGACCCAGAACCACTGGTTCAGGGTTCAAGAATTCGAGCTTAGAATAATTGTTATATTTGGATTTATTATCTGATATTTATTATATGTTTTGATATAACGTGCTGAATGTTGTCTTTTACCGCTTTGATATTATCTGAATTGTATATAAACTGTGCCGAAAACCCTTCTCTTCTTACCTCCGGGGAGAAGCTCGCTGGTCGAGACTCCCTATTCTGTTAGTGTCAATACCTAAAATAAGAAAGAGGTCGGACAAGTTACAAAGCCGGACGATCTCGCGGGTCCCCGGTACGTAGCCCCCTCCTCGACTCGAGTTGTCCGCTCGGGTACACAGTCTAGAACAAATGCTCAGGTTATAAACCTAGTATAACGAAACTTCATGCCGGATCCCTAGTAGGAACGCTTATTTGCATCATGTTGCATTTGACTTAGGGGACTCAACACAGGGGTTGGGTCCGTCTAGGACAGGCAACCTGAAATGAAAAGACCATCCTGCTGCATCCTATTTGTTTTGCGCATTTATTTGCTTCAGTTCCGCATGCTGACCGGTTTTAAGAAAAAAAAAAGGGAAAAAATAGCAGCGTAGGGAGATAATTACTTCTTTTGGAAAAACCAATGTCCGAGTAGTGTCGAAACCTCGCCGGAATTCCTTCTAAAATATATATATAAAAAAAAGAGATTGTCTTCTAGTTTGATTTTTTTAAAAAAAAATAATATAAAAAATTTTCTTTTATCATTTTTCAAAATCCAAACAAAAAAAGAGAAGGTATTTATTTAAAACTAAAAAAAACGGAAAATTCATAATTCAAAAAAAAAATATTGTTTCTTTCGTAGTACCCTTTTTATAAAATCAGACTAATAGTCCAAATATTTTTTTTTTAGTCTTTATCTCTTTTCAAAAATATAATAAAAAAAATATTCTCGTTTTCTAGGTTTATTTGATTTTTTTTTTCTATTTACGGTATGCCCGAACTACGCCGGTTTGATTCTCACCGGATGGGAGATACGTAGGCAACCCTCGTCGGGTTCAACCCCATTTTTGCTAAAATAACCAGAATCAATGAATAAAAAATGCGTTTCAAACTTTAAAAGAGTCGTGAATAAATCGGGTGACGCTGTTTTGTCATAAATAGCCGAATATTCCCGAAAGGGACGCCGGAAGGCTGACTTTGCATAAAAAGCCACCTTTTGGGTCTTGTTTAGCATTTTTGACCAGTTGACCCACATAGCCTTAAAATCTTCGTCCCCGAAGTGTTTAAAGGCCGTGTTCAAAACTTGATCTCCTCTGTAAAATATTTTGAGTCAAGTCATTTTTGTTAAAATCACCTTAATAAATGTGCAGGATGAGCACGATGAAAAATGAACATTTTTCAATAATGACCAAAATCCCTGTCAAGTTACGGCTATGGTGGAATGATCTAGGTGTTGAAGGACAAAACGAGGTTAAGAAATATCTGAAAGGTCTTGTGGGCTTGTTGGAAATCCAGCCTCGGGGAGATATCATAAGGGCTTTGGTTACCTATTGGGACCCGGCGCACAATGTTTTCCACTTCTCTGATTTTGAACTCACCCCGACTTTGGAAGAAATGGCCGGATACATCGGGAATACTGAACTTCCCTTGAAGGAAAAATACTTGGTCGCCCCAAGAGTCGTCACGGTACATCGGTTCCTAGATTCATTGAAGATACCTAGAACAGTCCACAACCCGGATCTGGCAGCCGGATTTTGTACTCCATGCTTCATATATGATAGGTACGGTCATGAGGGGGATTCAATAATCCGATCAACAAACTGTGCAGCAAAGGAGTTCGTCAGAAGTGGGACAAGCACAGACGGGTAGCATTCATGATGACGTTCCTGGGCCTTTTGGTATTTCCAAGGAAAGACGGGAACATTGATTTGAAGGTATCCGGGGTCGTCAGCACTTTGCTCACGCAAAGTGACAGTACTCTCGCACCTATGATGGTATCTGACATCTTTCGAGCTCTTACAGTTTGTAAAGCTGGGGGAAGTTTTTTCGAAGGTTGTAACTTGCTCCTACAAATATGGATGACCGAGCACCTCTGCCATCGTTCCGAGATTTTGAGCCATGGTTCCTCGGGAAAGACCTGCATAGAAGAATCCTACACGAGAACCAAAGAGATCAGTTTGCCCAAAGGAGTCCTGGAATGGACCTCGTTCTTTCAAGCTCTTACTGCCAGCCAAATACAATGGACGTTGGGATGGTTGCCTGTTGATGAGATCCTATATATGTCTGCAGCTAAAACTCATTTCTTACTAATGGGACTTAAGAGCATTCAACCTTACGCACCCTGCCGAGTTTTGAGACAGTTCGGAAGATGCCAGACAGTACCTCATGAGGAAGATCTTAGCACTCAAGCAGTTGAGATAAGTCCTAACGGACAATTCCCAGAGGCAAAGATTCGCCAAATCTGGAGTGAATGTCAATATTTGAAATCAGATACTTGCGTGCGAGATCGAGCCAAAGGGGAGACAGCGCCAGGTTACCTTGCATGGTATAGAAGGGAACTTGAGCATGAAAGGCCAGCTAAGAGGCCCCACATCCGGAATTTCACCGAATCATCGCAAAGGCAGTGGGATTGGTTAGCAAAGGAAAGAGGCTATTGCGCCGAAATCAGCAGGTTAAAGCAACAAGTGGAAAGTTTGAAATATGAGCACAATGTGCAAGATGCTGCCAATCTGGGAGAGCGGAACAGGTTAATTCAGGACAACGAAAGGCTCAGAGCCCAGATCAAACAGATAAGGTTGGATGCGGATAAACAGCCAAGGCATCGATTAGACGAGCAACTGATAAAAAGGCTAAAAGGTGAAATCAGGGAATGGCAAGATAGTTTGGAGAAATCTGAAAATGTCATAGCAGAGCTCAGGGCACAGTGGGATACAAGAGTAGATAAGCATCGCCGATACCTGAACCAATTGGAAGGCGACCACGAGAAAACCGTTGCTAAGATAAAAAGAGAGATGGCTGCACTTGAGATCAAAGCATTTAATCAGGCCAAGGATTTCCAAATTGAGAGCAGATACTGGTACGACTCAATAGCCCAGATGAAGTTGGAAGTACGGCGACTAAAGCACCAGCATATACAGGATGCTCAAGTATTCAAGATATGTAGCGATCAGATAAAACGCCTGCTCATAGAGAAGAAGCAAACCAGAGATAGGATCAAGGCCATTGCCCATGCCATCACCAGACGATGTCTACGATGTGAGAACATGTCCAGCGTTACTGTTCTCTCGGCAGTGATGGGTTATGTCAAGCAGACTATGCATGAGTTGGAGCAACTTGAGAGGGATCTCGCGCCTAAGACCACGGCGAGGCCGAACGATGCCCCGCGGACACCAATTTTCAAAACCATAATGCACTCATAAGTCAAGCCTGTATCTTAGCATCTTCTGCCTGTTTTTCCCATCAGGGTGATTTTTAGTCTATTTTGAGTCTAGGTTTATTTTCAAAGTTTGCTCTTTCTTTTACAAAATGTAGTTTGTAATAGACCATTTCAACAATAAAAAGGTTGTTTCTTTTACGCTCATTTGTGTTTTTCGAACTACGTAATGATCTGATTCACGTAGGCATCGTGATACATAGGCAATCCTCATCGGATCCGGTCGCATTTCTTTTACTGCAAAATAATAAAAAAATAATAAAAGAAAAACAAAAAAAAAAGGGGGAAAAACTAATAAATGCCGGAATGACGCATGCTCTCGTAGCAAACATATAGTAATCCACTTAACTGTATAGGTGCATCATGCCCAACGTGAGATTAACTATCTGTTATTTGCTGCAAATTAACCGTGCGTTTGTCGATGAGTCAGGGTTTTGAAAAGACGGTTGGTGAAAGTCTGGCCTCGCACTCATACTTCACGAGGTCAAAGAGAAGTGTTCAACTACCTGTTGTTAGGACCAGAAGCAGTACTCACACTTACTTCACCAGGTCAAAAGGAAGTGTGGAAATGTCTTCAGAAATTCCATTGCAAACGATCCCTGTTTCTGAGGAGAGCTCAATCTCAGCCGTCCTCACACCTGAATCCGCAACTGCGGAGGAAAATAGAATCCTACAACTCCGCATGTTGGAAATGCTGGACGACTGGAATAATGGGAAAGAGCCGCCAAGTGTCGTCCCCGGATTCCCTGAATTATTCTCCAGGTCAAGTGGGGCTTCTAATGTCCCCATAAATTATCCTGCTACTCCATTCGGGTACCCAACCACCTCAGCCTTCTCTGCTGGATCGCCCTCTGAGCCTCATCCCCGAATGTCGGCCACTGATGCAAGCATGAACATCTTTACTGCATCGCCTTGCCCGATCACGGCACAGCCAGCCACGTACAAGCCAAGCTTTGACTCATCCTCCTTTACATTCCAAGCACCATCGTTCTCAATGGAACCAACTAGGTTCGCTACCATCACTAATCCTCTACTGCCTCAGTGCGAGCTTGCACCTGGGCAGGATCAGAACCCCAGAATTGCAGAACAAAATGAGATTGCCAAGAGAATGAGAAGCCTTGAACAAAGTTTGAAGAATATGCAAGGATTGAGCGGACAAAAGAGCGTCTCTTACGCCGACCTGTGCATGTTCCCTCACGTGCACCTGCCAACGGGTTTCAAGACCCCAAAGTTCGAGAAATACGATGGGCACGGTGACCCCATTGCACATCTTAAGAAATACTGCAACCAATTACGGGGAGCCGGAGGAAAAGAAGAACTGCTGATGGCGTATTTTGGGGAAAGTCTAATAGGGATAGCTTCGGAATGGTATATGGATCAGGAAATGTCCCGATGGCATATATGGGATGATCTCGCCAGAGATTTTGTAAAACAATTCCAGTATAACATCGACATTGCGCCAGACCGAAACTCTCTGTCGAATTTGAAGAAGAAACCTTCGGAAAGCTTCAGGGAATATGCTATTAAGTGGCGTGAACAGGCGTCGAGAGTGAAGCCTCCCATGGATGAAGTGGAAATGGTCACTACCTTTCTCCAGGCTCAAGAGTCTGACTATTTCCAAAACTTGATGTCAGCCATGGGCAAGCCATTCGCGGAAGCGATCAAGATTGGAGAGATGGTGGAAAATGGCTTGAAAACAGGTAGGATTCTGAGTCAAGCAGCCATAAGGGCGACCTCCCAGGCCGTCCAAAGCGGATCCGGAGGAACGACAAGGGGGAAGAAGAAGGAAGAAACGACTATGGCAGCCTCGGAAGCAAGGGAGTATCGTCATCCCAGGCCCCATTTTCCGGAAAGAGCCCCACAACACTACTACCCCCACTCAAATTTGGCATATGCTCATCAACCTTATATGGTCATGAATGCCCAACCTTATACCCATCCACCACAACAAGCCAACCGAGGCCCAGCTCCACCTCCCAGAAATCAGCCTCTTTACCGCAACCACTATAACCCACAACCCCCGCAGAATAACTTTCGCCCTCAGGAGCCACCTCGAAGGCGGACTTTCACGCCCATCGGTGAACCATACTCTACTTTGTTCCCGAAGCTAGTCCAGTTGGGTTTCTTGCAACCAATCCCTCAAACAAGGCAAAACCCGACGTCACCTTCTTACAAAGCTGGAGTCAGATGCGCCTATCATTCAGGGGCCGAGGGACATGATACAAATGACTGCTGGTCGTTGAAAAGAGTGGTCGAGAATTTGATAGAGCAAGGGAAAATAGTGCTAAGGGACGAGGAGATCCCGAATGTAACTAACAATCCATTACCTGCTCACAATAATGGGCCGCTGATCGGAATGATTTGCGAAGACAAAGAATTCGACCCTGCTCTGAAAGCCATAATTGCCATTGTCGACACGGGGAAGAGGCCCGAGACAGACCAGAAACCAGGAAAGGGGGAGGAGGCCAAAGCTATAAAGAAAGTGCCTGAAAAGAAGGTAGAGAAGAAAGTGGTACCGGTAAATGATGAAGTTCTTTACATACCACGAGGTCAAGCTGAGAAGACGCAGAACTTCGGAATCAAAAAGACAAAACCTATGTACGTACCGAAAGGGGCCTATGTGGTCCGGGGGACGATTCAACCACCTCGGCTGAATGAGCCAGTGGTTATCGGACGCGTGCCACAAAAGCCAATGACCAACCCGTCCACAGTGCCGTGGAATTATCAAAAGACTTTGGTGATGTACAAAGGTAAAGAGGTCATGGGAGAACTTCCAGAAAATACTTCCATTGGAAGGTATTCAAATACCCAAGAACTGAACAACGCCACACAAAGGCGCTTCCCGCCAAAGAAGCCCGTAAGTGTTGAAGAAGCGGAAGTGTTCTTCCAACAAATGAAAATGCCGGATTACGAAGTGATAGATCAACTGCGCAAGTACCCCGAGCAAGTGTCCATGCTGTCATTGTTAATGAGGTCGACCGAGCATCAAAAGATCTTACTGAAGACCCTGAATGAAGCGTATGTGCCAGTTGAAACCTCGGTAGAATAATTAGAGCGGATGACAGAAAGATTCTTCGCCATCAACCAAATCTCTTTCAGCAAGAACGATCTACCCCCGGAAGGAGCGGCACACAACAAGGCTTTGCATTTAACAGTTAAATGCGAGGACTACTATGTCAAGAGGGTAATGTTGGACGGGGGATCAGGTGTCGACATTTGCCCGCTTTCCACGCTACAAAGGATGGAAATTGGGACCGGAAGAATCCGACCCAACAATGTCTGCGTAAGAGCTTTCGACGGCATCAAGAGAGATACCATGGGAGAAATAGACCTGATGTTGGTCATAGGACTAGTCGAATTTCGAGTAACCTTCCAGGTGATCGACATGGACACATCCTACAATTTTCTCCTTGGCAGACCTTGGATCCATGCGGCAGGAGCCGTGCCTTCCACTCTTCACCAGATGGTGAAGTTCGAGTACGAAGACCGAGAGATCGTGGTCCATGGGGAAGACGAACATGCCATTTATCGGGACCCGTCCATCCCGTATCTTGAACCGAGAGAAGGGAGCGAACATACGGTCTATCAAGCTTTCGAGATTGTACTGACAGAGCAGCACGAAGAGGGAATACCTTGCCCCCAACCTTTCTTGTCTAACGCCTCGGTCATGGTGGCCAAAGAGATGATCCGGCATGGATTTAGGCCAGGGAAGGGACTTGGACGAACCCTTCAGGGAATGAGAGAACCCATTACCTTGCCAGTCATCAAGAAACCTTTTGGACTAGGTTTCAAACCTACTCCAGCAGACGAAGAGTTGGCAAAGAAAAGGAAAAATGAGGGTTGGAAATTACCTCAACCACTACCGGATTTATATGCAACTTTCATCAGGCCAAGGTACGTTGAAGAAGAAGATGATGAGGTCTTCACAGCTGAGGAAATCGAGGAGATATGTGGGGCGATGAGAGAAATGCTCTACGAGGTCCACATGGTTCAACCAGGCGAAGGCACAACCACTGCTGAGATGCTGTACATGGGGCCGAACGCCCAACTTCAAAACTGGGAGACAACGCCATTCCCGACTAGACGGAAGTCCGGGTAGACCTGTCCTGCCACCTTTCCTGTGTCACAAGTTATCCCCAGGACATAACTTGAACGTTTTCTCCTTTTCAATTGTTGCTTTGAATTCCTAAGTTGTAAACATTGTTGTCTTCCAACTTTCCAAAGAAAAATAAAAAAAAATAAAAAAAATCATCATTGTTTTCCCATTCTTTCTTTTTGTTCTGATTTTTGTTATTTTCTTTTATCTTTCTTTTCAGTCATAATAATGCGACTTTAAATATGACATGCTTGCGGACTTCACGCCCAGATCACAATGAGTTATTTAACTGCGAATTAATGAACCCAGAACCAGAATATGATGCAGAAGAGGCTTTTAAGGAGATAAACCGAGAGTTGGAATATTTCGAGAACAAACCTAAGCCAAATCTTAATGACACTGAACCGGTAAGTTTAGGAACCCCGGAAGAAATCCGGGAGACCAAGATAAGCATTCACACGGACAAGAAAACGCGAGAGGCGATAATTCAACTTCTTTTTGAATTTAAAGACGTGTTTGCTTGGTCATATGATGACATGTCGGGGCTAGGTGTTGATCTAGTGGTTCATAAATTGCCGATTCATCCTGATTGTCCCCCAGTTCAACAAAAGCAACGAAAGTTCAAAACTGAGGTCAGTGACAAGATTAAAGAGGAGATCACCAAACAACTGAAAACGGGAGTGATTCGGGTAGTCCAATATACAACATGGTTGGCGAATGTGGTTCCAGTACCAAAAAAGGACGGAAAAACTCGAGTATGTGTAGATTACCGAGATTTGAACAGAGCAAGTCCTAAAGATAATTTCCCGCTGCCCAACATCCACATCCTCGTTGATAATTGCGCCAAACACGAGATACAGTCTTTTGTAGATTGTTATGCTGGGTATCATCAGGTATTGATGGATGAAGAGGACGCCGAGAAAACTACTTTCACCACGCCTTGGGGCACCTACTGTTACCGGGTCATGCCATTTGGTTTGAAGAATGCTGGGGCTACTTACATGAGGGCCATGACTGCCATTTTTCATGACATGATGCATCAGGAAATAGAGGTGTACGTGGATGACGTGATAGTCAAGTCCAGGACGCAGGATAATCACATCCAAGACTTGAGGAAATTCTTCGAGAGGCTAAGAAAGTATGACTTGAAGCTAAACCCAGCCAAATGTGCTTTCGGAGTTCCGTCGGGCAAACTTTTGGGCTTCATCGTAAGCAGGAGAGGTATCGAGCTAGATCCAACTAAGATAAAATCCATCAGAGATCTGCCTCCCCTAAGAACAAAGAAAGACGTGATGAGTCTTTTGGGCAGGTTGAACTACATCAATCGGTTTATTGCCCAGCTGACAAGCACGTGTGAGCCCATATTCAAGCTTCTAAGGAAAGATGCGGCGATTAAATGGACAACTGAGTGTCAAGAAGCCTTTGATAAAGTCAAAGAATACCTTTCGAATCCCCCGGTCTTGGTCCCTCCAGAACCGGGAAGGCCACTTTTCTTGTATCTAACAGTCTTGGAGAACTCTTTCGGCTGCGTCCTCGGGCAACACGACGCAACCGGAAAGAAGGAGCAAGCAATCTACTACTTGAGCAAGAAATTCACCGGCTACGAGGCCAAATACACTCTGCTGGAAAGGACATGTTGTGCTCTCACATGGGTTGCTCAAAAGTCGAGACATTATCTCCAAACCCACACCACGCTCCTCATAAGCAGGTTGGATCCTTTGAAGTATATATTTAAGAAACCAATGCCTACTGGGAGACTGGCTAAATGGAAAATCTTGCTTACGGAATTCGACATAGTCTATGTCACTCGCACGGCAATGAAAGCCCAGGCATTAGCAGATCATTTGGCCGAAAATCCGGTCGATGAGGAATACCAGCCATTGGATACCTACTTTCCAGATGAAGAAGTAAACACTGCAGAAGTGGTCTCGGAGGAAGCTCATGTTTGGAAGATGTTCTTTGATGGAGTCGTGAACGCCAAGGGTGTAGGGATTGGGGCAATTTTGATCTCACCTTCTGGTCAGCATTATCCCGCCACAGCTAGACTTCGTTTCTTTTGCACGAATAATACAGCTGAGTATGAAGCCTGCATCATGGGCATGCATATGGCAATCGATCAGGATGTCGAAGACTTACTGATTATGGGAGATTCTGACTTGATTATCCGGCAAGCTCAAGGCGAATGGGAAACTCGGGATGTCAAACTTATCCCATACCGACAACATGTGGAGGACCTCAGCAAGCGCATTACATCAATAGAGTTCAGGTATATTCCGAGGTGTCACAATGAACTGGCAGATGCACTTGCTACTTTGGCTTCAATGTTACCATACCCGGGCAACGCCCACGTCGATCCTTTGGAAATCCAAATCAAGGAAAGACACGGTTACTGCAATGTAATCGAGGCAGGAACAAATACGCAGCCTTGGTACCATGACATCAAGAAATTCCTGAAGACACAAGAATACCCCGAGCATGCTACTGGAGACCAGAAGAGGACCATTAGGCGACATGCAAGTGGTTTCTTTCTAAGCGGTGAGTTGTTATATAAGAGGACCCCGGACCTCAATCTCCTAAGATGTGTCGATATCGAGGAATCGAGAAAGATCATGCATGAAGTACACGCAGGTGTGTGCGGACCTCACATGAACGGTTATGTCCTAGCAAAGAAAATCCTTCGAGCAGGTTATTACTGGATGACCATGGAAAAGGATTGCTTTAGCTTCGTTCGGAAGTGTCATCAATGTCAGGTGCACGGTGATTTGATTCATGCACCTCCCACGGAGCTGCATCCCATGTCTGCACCTTGGCCATTTGTCGCCTGGGGTATGGACGTCATTGGACCAATCGAACCAAAGGCTTCGAATGGACACAGGTTTATACTGGTTGCCATCGATTACTTCACAAAATGGGTAGAAGCTGTCACTCTCAAGTCGGTCACTAAAAAAGCTGTAGTAGATTTTGTACACTCAAATCTTATCTGTCGTTTCGGTATTCCTGCAACTATCATTACAGATAACGCAGCAAACTTGAACAGTCACTTGATGGGAGATGTATGCGAGCAGTTCAAGATAACGCATAGGAATTCTACTCCTTATCGGCCGAAAGCCAATGGCGCTGTGGAAGCGGCAAACAAAAACATCAAGAAGATTTTGAGGAAAACGATCCAAAGTTCCCGACAGTGGCATGAGCAGTTACCATTTGCATTGTTGGGGTATCGCACTACGGTACGCACATCAGTAGGAGCGACTCCTTATCTTTTGGTTTATGGGACCGAGGCTGTAATACCGGCAGAGGTAGAAATTCCTTCGCTTCGAACCATTGTCGAAGCAGAAATCAAGGACAGCGAGTGGGTCAAGACTCGGTTAGAGCAATTGACGTTGATTGATGAAAAACGAATGGCCGCGGTTTGTCACGGACAGTTATACCAACGAAGGATGGCCCGTGCTTACAACAAGAAAGTCAGACCCCGGAATTTCGAAGTAGGTCAGTTGGTACTGAGGCGTATTCTGCCGCATTGTGAAGAAGCAAAAGGAAAGTTTGCCCCAAATTGGAAAGGCCCATACATCGTTAGGAAGATATTGCCGAGAGGAGCATTGTATTTAGGTGATATCGAAGGAAATGACCCCGACACAGCAGTAAATGCAGATGCAGTCAAGAGATACTACGTCTAGATCATACTCCAGTGGTCCTGACACATTTGAAAATGGCGAAGGTTTTATCCCCCACTACTCCCAAACACTACCCAATCCTCTCTACAAAAAAAAACAAACAAAAACATTGATTGATGCCTGAACTACGTTTGACTTGATTCCGAAAGGATACGTAGGCAGCCTCTCCCTGAGGTTCAGTCACACCAATAATAAAATCCCATTCGCCCTGAAATTGAAACCGGGGCACGTCGAGCAGTTGAGAAGTTAGTATCGTCTACCTCTCTTTACCAAACACAAGCCTTCAAATCAGTTACCAAATATGGTGGGGAACCAATAAGCGTCGCAAATGGAGACCAGCACACTCTGAATTGAGAGAGATAAAATGAGAGAGTCTCGTCGGTGAAAACCCTCGGGCACCACGAGGCGACGGGAGTAGAGAAACCAAAATGAGAGCTTGTTTTAGTAAAAACTCACAAAGAGTGCTATCAAGCGATGACAGGAAGAGAAATGAGAGAGGTCAGCCAGCGAAAACCCGCAAAGGGCGCTGTTGGCCGAAAAAGAATGACTCTACCCCAAGGAAGTCTCGGCAAAGTTCCACCGGTTTGGAATCACAGATCCGTTCTGGTTCAGGGAAACGCAAGTTCATGGAAGGTCAGTCGTCCAGTCCAAAGAGCATGTCATGTCATTTAAAGCCAGCGTTATCTTCCTCAGATAAGTCTTTCTCGTCCCGAAAAGGACACTCCCTTCCTGAAATTTGTTTTCTCCTTTCTTTGTTTCTTTTCGAATCTCTTTTATGTTTTAACCCCAAGTTCAGGATACACCGGAAAGGGCAGGTGGCAGGTTTGTTTGCACGGAATCCCGTTTCATGAAGGAAAACGCCTCATTTCATTGTTACTATTGCCCGAGCCTGATGAATCATGATGTGTGATGGTGTTTAAAGTAAAGAGGAAAAGAGAAATTTTCCCCCCAGCAAGTCCACTTTCAGACAAATCCCCACAGAATCTCCCTCTGTACAAATCCCCACAGAGTCTCCCTCTGTACAAATCCCCGCAAAGTCCCTCCTTGTGCAATCTCCCACAGAGTCTCCCCAATAATAATAATAAAAAAAAAAATCCCCGTTGGAATTTCCTCAGCACATTCTCCAGCGAGTCCCTTTGCAAATATTCCCCAACAAGCTTACCCCAACAAACCCTGGGAAACTCGCTTCGAAACAAATCCCCAGCATGCCCCGTTGTACAAAAATCCACACAAAGAATCCACTTTGTAAATATTCCCCATAGGGTTTCCTTTGTACAAATCCCCACAAAATACCTCCAATAAAATCCCCGTCGAGAACCTCCAAGCAAAACGGGACACAAAAAAAAGAGAAAAGAAAAAGAGCCTTACGAGGCAAATCATCACAGAATCTGGAAATACAAGCCTGAGCGGTCTAAAGAGTTTCGGCATATGAATCAAATCAATGGCGGGACTTCACAACAGAAATAGAGACGCAACAAAGCAACTGGGAACGATCAAGGTCACCAAATCGACCGTCATTTCCCGAACTAACAAGTGTTCTTTGTCTGAAAAGGTTCAAATAGGCTTAATCCAAGACAACCGTGCGAGAGGCAGGTGTCGCCCAAAGAAGAAGGTACATGGGTACAAGAAACATTTTGGCAATAAGGAATTCACTCGAAAGGTAAGTTTCCACGAAACCCCCTTTTATCCTTACTAAAACAAAAAAAAATTCAAAAAAAAGAGAAGTCAGTTGTTGTTCTCAAATTTTGTCCCCAACCATTAGCATTAGGGTTTTAAACCCTAAATTGAACTTTTTTTCCATTCAGCCAGCATTAGGGTTTTAAACCCTAAACTGACTTTTTCCATGTAATCAGCATTAGGGTTTTAAACCCTAAACTGAATTTTCCTTTTAGTCAACATTAGGGTTTTAAACCCTAAACTGAACTTTTTTCCATTCAGCCAGCATTAGGGTTTTAAACCCTAAACTGAGTTTTTCCATGTAATCAGCATTAGGGTTTTAAACCCTAAACTGAATTTTCCTTTTAGTCAGCATTAGGGTTTTAAACCCTAAACTGAACTTTTTTCCATTCAGCCAGCATTAGGGTTTTAAACCCTAAACTGAGCTTTTCCATGTAATCAGCATTAGGGTTTTAAACCCTAAACTGAATTTTCCTTTTAGTCAGCATTAGGGTTTTAAACCCTAAACTGAACTTTTTTCCATTCAGCCAGCATTAGGGTTTTAAACCCTAAACTGAGCTTTTCCATGTAATCAGCATTAGGGTTTTAAACCCTAAACTGAATTTTCCTTTTAGTCAGCATTAGGGTTTTAAACCCTAAACTGAACTTTTTTCCATTCAGCCAGCATTAGGGTTTTAAACCCTAAACTGAGCTTTTCCATGTAATCAGCATTAGGGTTTTAAACCCTAAACTAAATTTTCCCTTTAGTCAGCAATAGGATTTTAAACCCTAAACTGAACTTTTTCCCATTCAGCCAGCATTAGGGTTTTAAACCCCAAACTGAACTTTTCCTTCCATTCAGCATTAGGGTTTTAAATCCTAAACTGAACTTTTTTCCATTCAGCCAGCATTAGGGTTTTAAACCCTAAATTGAGTTTTTCCATGTAATCAGCATTAGGGTTTTAAACCCTAAACTGAATTTTCCTTTTAGTCAGCATTAGGGTTTTAAACCCTAAACTGAACTTTTTTCCTTTTAGTCAGCATTAGGGTTTTAAACCCTAAACTGAACTTTTCCATGTAATCAGCATTAGGGTTTTAAACCCTAAACTGAATTTTCCTTTTAGTCAGCATTAGGGTTTTAAACCCTAAACTGAACTTTTTTCCTTTTAGTCAGCATTAGGGTTTTAAACCCTAAACTGAACTTTTTTTCCATTCAGCCAGCATTAGGGTTTTAAACCCTAAACTGAATTTTCCTTTAGTCAGCATTAGGGTTTTAAACCCTAAACTGAACTTTTTCCATTCAGCCAGCATTAGGGTTTTAAACCCTAAACTGAGCTTTTCCTTCCAGTCAGCATTAGGGTTTTAAACCCTAAACTGAACTTTTTCCATACAGCCAGCATTAGGGTTTTAAACCCTAAACTGAGTTTTTCCATGTAATCAGCATTAGGGTTTTAAACCCTAAACTGAATTTTCCTTTTAGTCAGCATTAGGGTTTTAAACCCTAAACTGAACTTTTTTCCATTCAGCCAGCATTAGGGTTTTAAACCCTAAACTGAGTTTTTCCATGTAATCAGCATTAGGGTTTTAAACCCTAAACTGAATTTTCCTTTTAGTCAGCATTAGGGTTTTAAACCCTAAACTGAACTTTTTTCCATTCAGCCAGCATTAGGGTTTTAAACCCTAAACTGAGCTTTTCCATGTAATCAGCATTAGGGTTTTAAACCCTAAACTGAATTTTCCTTTTAGTCAGCATTAGGGTTTTAAACCCTAAACTGAACTTTTTTCCATTCAGCCAGCATTAGGGTTTTAAACCCTAAACTGAATTTTCCTTTTAGTCAGCATTAGGGTTTTAAACCCTAAACTGAACTTTTTTCCATTCAGCCAGCATTAGGGTTTTAAACCCTAAACTGAGTTTTTCCATGTAATCAGCATTAGGGTTTTAAACCCTAAACTGAATTTTCCTTTTAGTCAGCATTAGGGTTTTAAACCCTAAACTGAACTTTTTTCCATTCAGCCAGCATTAGGGTTTTAAACCCTAAACTGAGCTTTTCCATGTAATCAGCATTAGGGTTTTAAACCCTAAACTGAATTTTCCTTTTAGTCAGCATTAGGGTTTTAAACCCTAAACTGAACTTTTTTCCATTCAGCCAGCATTAGGGTTTTAAACCCTAAACTGAGCTTTTCCATGTAATCAACATTAGGGTTTTAAACCCTAAACTGAATTTTCCTTTTAGTCAGCATTAGGGTTTTAAACCCTAAACTGAACTTTTTCCTTTTAGTCAGCATTAGGGTTTTAAACCCTAAACTGAACTTTTTCCTTTCAGCCAGCATTAGGGTTTTAAACCCTAAACTGAGCTTTTCCATGCAATCAGCATTAGGGTTTTAAACCCTAAACTGAATTTTCCTTTTAGTCAGCATTAGGGTTTTAAACCCTAAACTGAGCTTTTCCTTCCAGTCAGCATTAGGGTTTTAAACCCTAAACTGAACTTTTTTCCATTCAGCCAGCATTAGGGTTTTAAACCCTAAACTGAGTTTTTCCATGTAATCAGCATTAGGGTTTTAAACCCTAAACTGAATTTTCCTTTTAGTCAGCATTAGGGTTTTAAACCCTAAACTGAACTTTTCCTTTTAGTCAGCATTAGGGTTTTAAACCCTAAACTGAACTTTTCCATGTAATCAGCATTAGGGTTTTAAACCCTAAACTGAATTTTCCTTTTAGTCAGCATTAGGGTTTTAAACCCTAAACTGAACTTTTTTCTTTTAGTCAGCATTAGGGTTTTAAACCCTAAACTGAACTTTTTTTCATTCAGCCAGCATTAGGGTTTTAAACCCTAAACTGAATTTTCCTTTAGTCAGCATTAGGGTTTTAAACCCTAAACTGAACTTTTTCCATTCAGCCTGCATTAGGGTTTTAAACCCTAAACTGAGCTTTTCCTTCCAGTCAGCATTAGGGTTTTAAACCCTAAACTGAACTTTTTCCATTCAGCCAGCATTAGGGTTTTAAACCCTAAACTGAGTTTTTCCATGTAATCAGCATTAGGGTTTTAAACCCTAAACTGAATTTTCCTTTTAGTCAGCATTAGGGTTTTAAACCCTAAAACTGAACTTTTTTCCATTCAGCCAGCATTAGGGTTTTAAACCCTAAACTGAGTTTTTCCATGTAATCAGCATTAGGGTTTTAAACCCTAAACTGAATTTTCCTTTTAGTCAGCATTAGGGTTTTAAACCCTAAACTGAACTTTTTTCCATTCAGCCAGCATTAGGGTTTTAAACCCTAAACTGAGCTTTTCCATGTAATCAGCATTAGGGTTTTAAACCCTAAACTGAATTTTCCTTTTAGTCAGCATTAGGGTTTTAAACCCTAAACTGAACTTTTTTCCATTCAGCCAGCATTAGGGTTTTAAACCCTAAACTGAGCTTTTCCATGTAATCAGCATTAGGGTTTTAAACCCTAAACTGAATTTTCCTTTTAGTCAGCATTAGGGTTTTAAACCCTAAACTGAACTTTTTCCTTTTAGTCAGCATTAGGGTTTTAAACCCTAAACTGAACTTTTTCCTTTCAGCCAGCATTAGGGTTTTAAACCCTAAACTGAGTTTTTTCCAGCCAGCATTAGGGTTTTAAACCCTAAACTGAGCTTTTCCATGTAGCCAGCATTAGGGTTTTAAACCTTAAACTGAACTTTTCCTTTTAGTCAGCATTAGGGTTTTAAACCCTAAACTGAACTTTTCCATTCGGCCAGCATTAGGGTTTTAAACCCTAAACTGAGCTTTTCCATGTAATCAGCATTAGGGTTTTAAATCCTAAACTGAATTTTCCTTTTAGTCAGCATTAGGGTTTTAAACCCTAAACTGAACTTTTTCCTTTCAGTCAGCATTAGGGTTTTAAACCCTAAACTGAGCTTTTCCATACAATCAGCCAGCATTAGTGTTTTAAACCCTAAACTGAATTTTCCTTTTAGTCAGCATTAGGGTTTTAAACCCTAAACTGAACTTTTTTCCATTCAGCCAGCATTAGGGTTTTAAACCCTAAACTGAGCTTTTCCATGTAATCAGCGTTAGGGTTTTAAACCCTAAACTGAATTTTCCTTTTAGTCAGCATTAGGGTTTTAAACCCTAAACTGAACTTTTTTCCATTCAGCCAGCATTAGGGTTTTAAACCCTAAACTGAATTTTCCTTTTAGTCAGCATTAGGGTTTTAAACTCTAAACTGAACTTTTTCCCTTTAGCCGGCATTAGGGTTTTAAACCCCAAACTGAGCTTTTTCATGCAACCAGCATTAGGGTTTTAAACCCTAAACGGAATTTTCCTTTAATCAGCATTAGGGTTTTAAACCCTAAACTGAACTTTTTCCCTTCAGCCGGCATTAGGGTTTTAAGCCCCAAACTGAGCTTTTTCATGCAATCAGCCTTAGGGTTTTAAACCCTAAACTGAATTTTCCTTTTAGTCATCATTAGGGTTTTAAACCCTAAACTGAACTTTTTCCATTCAGCCAGCATTAGGGTTTTAAACCCTAAACTGAGCTTTTCCATGTAATCAGCATTAGGGTTTTAAACCCTAAACTGAATTTTCCTTTTAGTCAGCATTAGGGTTTTAAACCCTAAACTGAACTTTTTCCATTCAGCCAGCATTAGGGTTTTAAACCCTAAACTGAGCTTTTTCATGCAATCAGCATTAGGGTTTTAAACCCTAAACTGAAGTTTTTCCATTCAATCAGCATTAGGGTTTTAAACCCTAAACTGAATTTTTCCTTTGTTCGGCATTAGGGTTTTAAAAACCCTAAACTGAACCTTTCCCCAGCTAGTCGGTATTAGGGCTCCAGTCCTGAACTAAGCATTTTTATCTTCCTTCATCAATTTTATGAACTTCCTGGCAAATAATTAACGAAATTTTCCTAGTGAAATTGGGGCAGAGAATTTCGTTCGTTTGTTTTCTTCCGCAGGTCTAACCTCGAGCCACATGGATCGAAATGACCCACGAGATGACTCCCAGCTCGGAATCAAAGAAGAAAAAGAAAAAAAAAGATGTCCCGAGATATCAGAGTAAATGGAAGGCAGGTTGACTCCAACATTTGATTAAGGTCTTGAACCCTGCCGATCGCGTCTCACTCAGTATCCCAGAGATTAAACAAGTCGCCGCAACTCGCAAGCATCAAGATTCAGATCGGAGTCTACAAGCAGAATCAGCTAAGACCCCAGATCAAGTCGTAAAAGAATCATAGATAGGAATCTTGTAACTAGCAGTTGACATGCATATAAGTAGTTAGTTCAGTTTCCAATTTTCGTTTGGTTGTAATAAGGCAGTCAGTGACGCAGCGGTGACAACAGCAACAGCAGTAGCAACAAGCATTGCAATCCCATGGTAGTCCCAGCTACCAAAACTTCCCGAACTACATTGACCTGATTCCTGATTAGCCCAGGATATGTAGGAAATCTTTGAAGCAAGATTCGGTCAGATCTTTCAAAAAACATGCTTCATACGGAGTAGTCCATAGGCAAAAATCGCTCATACACGCTCACTTTATCTTTGCACGAAAACTCTTCGTGTTTCCGAACAAAGAGGGCAGCTGTGAGCACGTGATTTTTGTTTTGCGCGACAATCGCTCCAAAAGAAAAAAAAAAATTTTTGGTCCTGCTGTACAATTGTCGGATTTCCGTACGGCACTTTGTTGATTTATTTGTGACTTTTGCCCATTTTTTTTATTATTTACAAAAAATGTGTGTGTCATGCATAATTCGAACCGTAATCCGGTCGTTAAATAGAAAATCATAAATAGGCATCTTCGTCCGTGATCTTGTTTTGTTTGATTTTACCTGTCTTGAAATATTTTAGTGTATGTGCAAATAATTGTATTGAGTGTGTATTTAATTTTAATTTGATTTTTTTTTGCTTAGTTTTATTTTTAAAATAAAGAAGAAAAAGAAATAAAATGATAATAAAAAAAAACCTTTTTCTTCGGACCTGGGCCAATTTTAAACAAATTGGCCCAACAAATTCAGCCCAAAACCCAGGCCTGCCCGGTCCAGACCAGTTGATGCCCAGGGTGTCTAAACGACGCCGTTTTAATCCAGGTCGATCTGGGTCGTTGATCTCAAATTGATCGACGGTCAAGATCGATTCCCCATAACCCACTGAGGAACCCGACCCGTTGCCACCCGGACCAACCCAAACCCTTTACCCTCGAAACGACACCGTTCCACTTAAGCCCTCAGATCCAGACCGTAGATCTAGATTGATCTAACGTTTGAGATCAAGCCATCCACCCCGTATATAAACCCTTCCCCCTTCACCCCGCGCCCTAATCCAAACCCCCCTGCTTTAGGTCGTCTTCACCAAGACCCCAACCCTCCAAACCCTAGCCGCCCCTGCATACCTTCGCCATGAAAGCCGACGGCATGGACGCCGGTGACCTCGCCCTTAACACCATAGAACCCCCTTGCCGTCCTGAACCCAAATCTACCAACCACACACCTCGAATCCTATCCCGCCTTCTCGAATCTTCATTTGAAGATTCGAGTCAAAACTCGATCTACCCCGATCTGCCCTAAATTCATACCAGACACTCCCCAGACCCCCCTCGTGACCAAACCATACTTGGTTTGGTCCGAATCTGACCAGGGAAGCATGAATCCCAGATCTGAGTTTTTGAACCTTAGGGTTCCTCATCACTGGTCCATGTCCGTTCGAGCCAAAGAAATTAGGGTCTAATGGACCTTAATCGAAGTGTTTCTCATCTGAGAAACACTTCGACTAAAGTCCGTTCAGCCTTAAGAAAGGCCTGACCGAGTCCGAGTTAAGGTTTTTGATTTTTCGAGATTTGAGGTGAGTCTTGCTTTCTCTTTTCTTTGTTCTGTTAGTCCATGTTTGTTTGAAAGGCTGTTATTGTTGTTGTGTAATGGTTGTGTCCCCGAATTTTAGCAACTATGCCCTGACCACTTTGCCTGAACCTTTGTTGTTTGATTGAGTATCCTCTTCTACTTGTTCTGATAGTGTGTATGTATGTATTTGTTGTGCAATAATTGAGCTTCAATTTGTACTGATTAACTGATTCCTCGAAGCACAATTCTATTTAGTCAGTACAATTCGAATCATGTGTCCTATACTTTTGAATGTCTGATTTTGGTGTCGATTGTATGTGTTATAACTAATATAGTCGAGTCGACATGTGTCGTCAATTAGTTTCAACTGTCTGAACAAAAATAAATCGATTTGCTTCTGTTGAACATTGCCTGAATCAATTAAGAACCAAGTTCAGTTACTTATAGTTGTTAATATGATTTCAGAAACCTAAGGCTTGGTCGGTAATTGAAATCTGAATTGATGGCATGTGCACTTGTGCACAGCATGTGCATTGTGCACAGCCTGGTTCCTGCATAAAAGGACTTTTTGATTTAAAAATGGTTTGACAGCATATGCTGTCAGATATATTCTGCTGCCCATACTTTGTTTTAGTTTAAGAAGTATTAAACCTTTTAAAGAATGAGCCTGTCAGGAAATGTTGATGGGGGTTAATACTTAAAATAGCTGAGTGGAATCTGAAAAGAGGGGAGCACATGGGAGGTATCTGATTGCCTAACAGGCTGTAAAAGTTTGAAATTTGAACTATAAAGAGGTTACAGAGATAAAAGGACCAAAAAAAAAACAAAAAATATTAGAGGAGAGGAATACACACACTGTGAGGATATAAGAGAAAAAGAGAGAGCTGATAGAGATACATAGACAGAGCATACAGAGATAGAGAGAGACACTGAGAGGGAACATCTGAGAGTTCAAATTCTGAAAACAGAAACTGGAAAAGAATTCTTTTTGATAACCCAAATAGATTTCAAAACTGAGGATTGACATTAGAATTTGAAAAGAAAGGAGATAGGGAAAGGGATATCACAAAAATCAGAAATTGTCTTCTTCCTACTGTTTGTTCGATTCTCAGTTTGTTCAAACTGTCAATCAGTTCTGTCTTCTTTCAAGTGTCGGCTAAGTCTATTGTTTGGATTTGTATTGTTTGTTTCTCCCGGAATTGGATTGCCTGGATCTCTGATTCCATACTACTGGGAATCTGTTTCATTCTGCCCTTCCTCCATTGGCTTTACTGGTCTCTTGCACTGGGATTTTTGTTCTATTGGTACCTGTTGTTACTGCTGTTGTTTGGTATCGCTTCTATTGCTCAACTGACTTCCCTACCTTCTTCATTATAAGCATTTCCTCAGGTACACATTTCGAATCTGTCTGATGTTGCAATGAAAGCTGAATCAAAAGATCTGAAGGGGTTATAATCACATGTTGTATTGCTTACGATTTTTTTTTTTATAAATGTTGTTAAGATATGTAAGTTCCTGGTCTGTTAGCCTAATAGAGATACATTAGTAAGGTTGTACTTAATTAAAGTTTATGCCAATCTGAAACTGTGACATTTTATTCGTTTAGTAGTATACAAGATGTAAACACAATCCATGAAATGTGCAGCCATTTAATACGATTGTTAACTCAAACTCGCTCTTTCAGCATGCTTGGAATATGTAAGGGCAAATGGCTGTTTAGATCTAGCTAAAGATAATACAGTTTCAAACTCTTGAGTTTCAGTTTTCATTAGGCAGTTTATAGGATGAGTTTCAAATATCATTAGTCGCATTTTCTAATAAGCAATTTTAATTAATCTTTTCTGAATAAGTTAAAGTTAGGGAGCTCTTGTAACAGTCGTAGCATTTCATCAATCTCGTATATAATTCTTCTATCAAGTTAAAAGCATGTTTCATGAGGTACAACGTTTATTCACTCTGTAAATAACTAATCAGACGATTAACTAAAATCTGGATTTGGCCAAACATATAGTTGAATTAGCATGCATCTTTTCTTCTATTTTTAGAGATAAACACATTAGAAATGTAGTCGCTTTAGGATATTCCTTCTAAAATAATGAGACGAGCCTCGCCAAATGAAAAATGTAAATTACGGGGCCCTCAATAATTAACCATAATAAATATTTAGAATTCAGGATAGGCCGTTTTAGCGAATTTCATGGCTTCCTACAGAATAATAATGCGCTAGACTCTCTAGGCGCGACTTAATTAAATTACATTCTTAAACCCGGGTGCACATTGATGTGACCCGATTCCAAATCTCAACGGAGTCGAAGTGTGTTTAACAATTACGGGTGCATTGATTGCAACGTAGTTCGAGATACATTTTCACGACGTTGCAATTCTATAAAATAAAATGATAATAATCAAAGCGGTTTAAACTTAATAAAAGCACATAAGTCATAACATGTATTTAAATCAGATATTTAGCCATTGTAACAATTCAAGCGACCGTGCTAGAACCACGGGATTCGAGGGTGCCTAACACCTTCCCTCGGGTCAACAGAATTCCTTAGTTAGAATTTCTGGTTCGCAGACTTCATTTGGAAAAGTCAAATATTTTCCTCGATTTGGGATTCAAGATAAACCGGTGACTTGGGACACCAAAAGCCAAACCTTTCCCAAGTGGCGACTCTGAATTAAATAAATAATCCCATCTCGAATATTGTCACTTAAATTGGAAAAACTCCACCCGCGCATCTAACCCTTCGGGGCGGGGCGCGCAAAAAGGAGGTGTGACAATTGTCAGGGTGGAGGGATAAGGGTGGCTATTGTCAGAGGTGATATATGATGATGTGGGATTATTTTGTTGGTGATTTTTATGTCATGTTGTGATTGCTTTGTGATTTATTTTATAAATTTAGTAAATTTGATAATAGTCAGATATATGTTGAAATTATGATCATGTAGATATTGCTGTTGTGGAAGCCAAATGTATATAGTGTGAATGAGTCACAACTACTACACCAAAAATTATGGCAGCCACCAAATAATAAATAAGACAATAAAGCAACAATAAAAGGAATACCAGAATTTACGAGGTTCGGCCAATTTTGCCTACTCCTCGGACACAACCAATATTTTATTCCACTCCAAAAATACAAGTGAAATAATACTAAAGAGAGAAGATACAAATGCCTTAAGAAGATAAGAAGGTAAATGAGAGATGTGTTTAAATCCTAAATATTAGGCCTCCTTTTATAAGGGAAAAATCCCAACAATTTTTCTCCCCAACCGATGTGGGAGTTTGACAACTTCAACAAATCTCCACTTTGGCAAAATTCCACATCTTCAATTTTCTCTTAATAAAAAATTTTGGATGTGTCTTCATCTTCAATCTTCAGTGTTCAACAATGTTGATCAAATCCAAACAATGTTGAAACTTGACCGTAGTCACCACTTTTGTCAGCATATCAGCAGGATTTTCCGTAGTATGAATTTTCTTCACCGTGACTTCACCTTCTTCTATGATTTCCCGTATGAAATGATACCGAACATCAATGTGTTTCGTCCTTGCATGATAAACTTGGTTCTTCGCTAATTGAATAGCACTTTGACTATCACAAAAAATTGTGATACCTTTTTGTTCAACACCAAGCTCTTTTAGCAACCCTTGAAGCCAAATTGCATCTTTTACAATCTCTGTAATAGCCATGTACTCTGCCTCTGTTGTAGACAAAGCAACTGTTGACTGCAAAGTAGACTTCCAACTAACTGGTGCTTTAGCAAAAGTAAACACATAACCAGTAGTTGATCTTTGTTTGTCCAGATCACCCGCAAAATCTGAGTCACAGTATCCAACTACAGTCTGATTGCATTCCTGATCAAAAACTAACCCAACATCTACAGTATTATGAATATACCGTAGAATCCACTTCACATCTTGCCAATGCTCTTTTACTGGATTATGCATATATCTGCGAATAACTCCAACAACTTGTGAAATGTCAGGTCTCGTACAGACCATTGCATACATCAAGCTACCAACAGCATTTGCGTATGGTACATTTGACATATACTTTCGTTCAGCTTCATCCTTTGGCGACATAGTAGTACTTAGCTTAAAATGGGGAGCAAGTGGAGTACTAACTGGCTTAGTGTTTTCATCTATGCCAAGACGTTGTAGTACTCTTTTCAAATATTCTTTCTGAGATAAACAGAGTTTATTTGAACGTCTATCTCTTATTATCTCCATGCCAAGAATTTTCTTTGCCTCACCCAAATCCTTCATCTCGAACTCCTTCTTCAGTTGAATCTTCAACTTATCAATTTCTTCCGAATTCTTGGAAGCTATCAACATATCATCAACATATAAGAGAAGATATACAAAGGAACCATATTTAAGTTTGTGCAAATACACACAATGATCGTATTTGCTTCTCTTGTACCCTTGCCGCAACATAAACTCGTCAAATCGCTTGTACCGTTGTCTAGAAGATTGTTTCAATCCGTACAACGATTTTTCAAGTTTGCACACCATATTTTCTTTTCCAGCAACTTTGAATCCTTTTGGCTGAGTCATGTAGATTTCCTCCTCCAAGTTTCCATGTAAAAATGCACTTTTTACATCCATCTGAACTAGTTCCAAATCCAACTGTGCTACCAAAGCCAACATAATTCTAATAGAGGAATGTTTTACAACTGGAGAAAACACTTCATTGTAATCAATTCTCTCCTTTTGAGCATATCCTTTGGCCATCAATCTTGCTTTGTAGCGAACATCTACTTGGTTAGGAAATCCTTCCTTCTTTGCAAATACCCATTTGCACCCAATTGCTTTCTTTCCCTTCGGGAGATTGGTCAATCTCCATGTATGATTCTGATGAAGGGACTGTATTTCATCATTCATGGCAATCCTCCACTTATCTTCTTCTGAACTTTGGACAGCGTCTTTATAAGTGGTAGGAACATCATCAGCTACAATTGAGGTTGCACAAGCAACCGTCTGTATGAGACGAACAGGTTTTGTTATTGTCTTTTTTGGCCTGCTAGTTGCTATTGATTCAAGTTGTTGTTGAGGTTCCTGAGTTGGAATCTACCTCTCTACTAGCTCTTCTTCCAGAGGATAATCTTCATTTGTTTCCTCTTCTGCTTCTTGTGTAGGAAAAATAAATTTTCCCTCAAACTCCACCTGTTTAGAAGCACCTTCATTTTGTTTGGTATCTTCTGTTACCTTATTTACCATAGCAGATTCATCAAAGGTAACATCCCTACTGAATATTACTTTCTTTGTCATAAGACACCATAATCGATATCTTTTGACTCTAGAAGTAATTCCCATAAAATAGCCTTCTTTGCCCTTGGATCCAATTTTGACTCTGTCACATGATAATATGTCGTTGAGCCAAACACGTGCAAAGAGTCATAATCCACGGCAGGCTTTCCATACCATTTTTCAAATGGTGTCTTGCCATCAACAGCAGCAGATGGTAAGCGATTAATGAGGTGGCATGCATATGTAACTGCCTCAGCCCAAAATTCTTTGCCCAAGCCAGCATTGGACAACATATACCGTACCTTCTCCAGCAAGGCCCGGTTCATACGTTCTGCCACTCCATTTTGTTGTGGTGTATGTCTAATAGTGAAGTGTCGGACGATGCCATCATTTTTACAAACCTTATTGAAATGATCATTTTTATATTCACCTCCATTGTCTGTGCGAATACACTTGATCCTCCTGCCTGTTTGATTCTCCGCCATCGTCTTCCATTTGAGAAAAATTTCCAACACTTCATCTTTGCTCTTCATTGTATACACCCACACTCTTCGGAAAAAATCATCAACAAAGGTTACAAAATAGTGCTTCCCACCCAATGAAGGTCTTTTGGAAGGACCCCAAACATCAGAGTGTACATAATCCAGAATGCCTTTACTATTATGGATCGCTGTACAAAATTTAACCCTTGTCTATTTCACTTTGACGCAATGCTCGCAAAACTCCAAATTGTAAGACTTTACTCCTTTTAACAATCTTTGATCTGATAGAGTTTTCATGGATTTTCCTACAGCATGTCCCAAGCGCATGTGCCATAGCCTGGTTGTTTCTGCCTCTTTATCGTCACTGGATGTCACTGTCGCTGTCCCAATAAATGTACTGCCATGATAGCGCTACATATTGTTCTTCCTATTAGCCTTCATTACCACTAGTGCACTAGAGCATACTCTCATTACTCCATTTTCTGCAATGATTTTGAACCCTTTTGATTCTAGGGCTCCCACAGAGATGAGATTTTTCTTCAAACCCGGTACATATCGAACATCTGTTAATGTTCTGATCATTCCATCATGGTTCTTTAATCGCATTGAACCAATGCCATATGAGGTAAGAGGGCTGTTATCCGCTATGTGGACGACTCCATATTCTCCTTCTTGAAAATCCACGAACCAATCCCTGTTGGGACACATATGATAGCTACAAGCCGAGTCTATCAACCATATGTCTGATAATGTTGATGGCTCTGTTGTAACTAATGAGAAGTCTGAATCATCACCGCCAGCTACATTTGAATCCATAATTGCCTTCCCATTGTTATGTTTGGCCTTATTCTTCAACTTCGGACAGTCTTTCTTCTAGTGCCCCTTTTCTCGACAAAAGGCACATTCATCTTTGCTGGGTCTAGATCTTGACTTGGATCTTCTTTTCTTTGTCCTCGTTTGATTTTGAGGATGACCCCTCACAACCAGTGCTTCTCCTTCTCCGCCCTTCTGTTTTTCTCCCTTTCTTTGTTCATAGCTGTACAAAGCCAAACAAACTTCTCTGAGAGAAATTTCGTCATTCCCATGGAGTAGAGTAGTTTCAAGGTGCTCGTACTCATCAGGAAGTGACCCCAACAACATCAAGGCCAAGTCACCATCATCAAAAGTTGCATCCATATTTTGCAAATCTGTGACCAACTTATTGAAACTGGTGATATGTTCATTCATCGTGGTACCATGAACATAGGTGAAGCGAAACAGTTTCTTCTTCATGTACAATTTATTTTTACTGTTTTTCTTCAAAAATTTATCCTCCAGTGCTTTCCATAATTTACTTGCAGAAGTTTCCTTTGTGTATGGATATTTCTGCTCTCTAGCAAGGTGGGATCGAATGGTACCGCAAGCAACACGGTTGATCATTCTCCAATCTTCTTCTCGAATAACATTTGGTCTCTTTTCTTCAATAGCAAGATCTAGCCCTTGTTGAAAAAGGGCATCTAGAACCTCGCCTTGCCACATCCCAAAATGTTCGGACCCGTCAAATATTTCTACCGCAAATTTCGCATTTGACACAATTCTTGTCATAAGCGAAGATGCCAATGATGACGTATTGTTGACACTTGATGTAGATTCTTCTTGTTTATTGTCTCACATATTTGACACAAATATTATTTAATAGCTGAAGACACAAATCAAGATTATTTCCTTTCTGGTGTGGAAGGTCAGACTAAGTTGCAACCACAGAGCATACTAAGACAGAACCTTGACTCAGTTACCAAGATAAATCTTTTCTGATGTGGAATATCAGACTATGCTGCAACCACAGAGCATACTTAGACAGTACCTTGGCTCTGATACCAATTGTTGCAGAAGCCAAATGTATATAGTGTGAATGAGTCACAACTACTATACCAAAAATTATGGCAGCCACCAAATAATAAATAAGACAATAAAGCAATAATAAAAGGAACACCAGAATTTACGATGTTCGGCCAATTTTGCCTATTCCTCGGACACAACCAATATTTTATTTCACTCCAAAAATACAAGTGAAATAATACTAAAGAGAGAAGATACAAATACCTTAAGAAGATAAGAAGGCAAATGAGAGGTGTTTTTAAATCCTAAACATTAGGCCTCCTTTTATAAGGGAAAAATCCCAACAATTTTTCTCCCCAACCGATGTGGGAGTTTGACAACTTCAACAATTGTCGGGCGGATTATGATATGGGCACGAGGTGTCGGGGAAATATGATGAATTTATTATTGGCACGTGAATTGTCCGTGCAATTATGATATGAAATATGGGCACGAGGTGCCGTGGTTATATAATTAAAATGATATTGGCACGGGAATTGTCCATACAATTATGATATGAAATGTGGGCACGAGGTGCCATGAGTAAATGATGATGATATTGGCACGTGAGTTGCCCGTGTGGTTGTGATAGAGATATTGGTACGAGGTTCCGTGGAAATATGAAGGTGGGCTGAGACCCGTATTATTTATGATTATGAAATGAGGTGTCACAAGGTGACTTTTACATGAAAGAATAATATTCAAAAATATTTATTTGAAAGAATTATATGCAAAAATATTTATTTGAAAGAATTTTATTTGAAAGGTATTTATTTGAAGGGAGTTTTTTCGAAAGATATATATTTATTTGAAAGGAGTATATTCTAAAGACTTATACTTGAAGTACTTACATTTGAAAGACGTATATTTGAAGGACTTGATGTGACGACCTGACCGGTCATCTTAAGAATTAACGCCCCGATCCCCTATTAACTTTTTTCCGTGTTTATTTCTGCTCTTTTGATTTGTCGGGATGTTCGGTTTTGAGTTTCAAAGAGTTTTGGGACACTTAGTCCCAAAATGAGAGCTTAAGTTTTGGAAATTTGACCGTAGTCAGAACTGTGAGAAGACAACCTCGGAATGAAATTTCGATGGTTCCGTTAGCTCCGTTGGGTGATTTCGAGATTAGGGGCGTGTTCAGATTGTGTTTTGAAGGTCCGTAGCTAATTTAGGCTTGAAATGCCGAAAGTTGAATTTTTGACGTTTCCGGTTCGATAGTGAGATTTTTATCTGAGGGTCAGAATGGAATTCCGGAAAATGAAGTAGCTCCGTAGTGTTGAATGTTACGTGTGTGCAAAATTTTAGGTCATTCGGACAAGGTTTGATAGACTTTTTGATCGAAAGCGTATTTTTAGAGTTTTTGAAGTTCTTAGGCTTGAATCCGATGCTAAATTAGTGTTTTGATGTTGTTTTGAGCATTCCAAAGGTTGGAATAAGTTTAAATGATGTTATGGAATATGTTGGTAGGTTTGGTTGAGGTCCCGGGGCCCTCGGGTGTATTTCGGATGCTCAAACAGACCCTTTTGACCTTTGAGAGATTGCCGGTTTTCTGGTATTTTTGCAGCAGTGATTTGTTCACTGCGATCGCGTGAGACCATCCGCGATCGCGTAGGGTAAGTTGAAGTTAGGTATATTTTTGTGAATTGTGATCGTAGAGGAAGGAGTGCGATCGCATAGGGTGAGCTGGTTGATCATTGCGTTCGCACTTGCATTCGCGTAGAAGGACTTGGTGTGGCAGTGGGGTGCTAGAATTTGCTCTATGCGATTGCATAGAGCTGGTCGCAATCGCGTAGCTTGAGAAAGTTGTCTTATGCGATTGCGTAGGGATTTCTACGATCGCGTAGGGTTAAATCTGGGCAGTATTTAAGTAGCCCTTCCGCGACCCTTCTTCATTTTTCACCATTTTTGAACGGGATTGAAGCCTTTGAGGAAACAAAAGGGGAATCACTTGGAGGTAATATTTTTGACTTCATAACTCGTTTATATGTGATTAAAGACTTAATTAGTGGTGCAAAATTTGGGAAAATTAGGTAATTAGTGCTTGAGACTAAGAGACCTTACCATGGGTATTTGAGGGGTCAATTGAACTCTGATTTCAGTGTTTTTGTTATGTATAGGCTCGTGAGAATACGAGGTTTCTGAAAATATAAATTTTACCCGATTCCGAGATGTGGGCTGAGGGGCGTTTTGATCATTTTACCTAATTTCGCGTATTAACTTAGAATTTAATTGTAGAATCAGTTACTTGAAGTGCTATTTACATTATGCAATTGAATTGAATAGATTTGGACCATTTGGAGTCGAGTACTCGTGGCATGAACGTGGTTTCGAGTTGATTTTGAGTCAGTTCGAGGTAAGTGGCTTGCCTAACCTTGTGTGGGGGACCTTCCCCTTAGGATTTGGTATATTTGGTAATTGAAATGCCTTGTACGTGAGGTGACGAGTGTGTACTTGTGCTAATTATTGGAAATTCGGTTTTCATTAAGTAATTACTAGTATGTTTCATTTCATGTTTTATTACTTGCACTATTAAGCCCGTTGTTAGCTTAGGAAAACATGTCTAAGTGACTTAATTGCTTTATTTTCAAACTGTCTTACCTGAATTCTGTGCAGCATGATAGGCTAGAATCACTTGTTTTCCTTAGTATGAAATTTGTCATTTCTGTATATTTTCTTGTTGCTGCTGTGTATTTACATTGGTACTACGGATGTGGGATTCCGGTAGCTCCCCTTGTCTGTTTATTTTGGGACTACGGATGTGGGATTCCGGTAGATCCCCTGCATTTTGGGAATGCACCCGGTAGATTCCCCTAGTACTGGGTATTTACATTTGGGACTGCGGAACGGGATTCCGGTAGATCCCCGCGCACTATGAGTTGGACTACGGGATGAGATCCCGGGAAATCCATTGGATATGTATATTTGGAACTACAGGATGGTATCTTGGGAGATCCCCGATTGCTATCTTGGTGCTGAACCGTATTTCTTTCTGTGTTTACCTTGTCTATGTAATAGTTATTGTTGCCCTTTATATCTTGTGTTACTTTTATTGCTGTACTTACTTATACTTTTTTGTTTAACACTGTTGAACTTTATATTTTATTTAACCTCAGTAGGGCCCTGACCTTCCTCGTCACTACCCGATCGAGGTTAGGCTTGACACTTACTGAGTACCGTTGTGGTGTACTCATGCTCTTTCTACGCATGTTTTTCATGTGCAGATCCAGGTACTTCGACTCATATTTCAAAAGACTATGCACATTCGGCTAACATATCTACGTATGCTAATGGTAAAAAGGTTTCTAGTTTGTTAAAATTACATTTTGCTTTGAACTTCCTAGATAAAATTATTAATTCCAGCCTATTTCTGTAGATGACATACCTTTTTTTGTCAGCTTTCATCCTTTTATGAAGATGCATTACTCAACTCACTGAAAAGGGGAAAGAACGAGAATACATGAACTAAAAATCTACAAGTAAGATGAAGAGCGAGATATTTTTTCAAAAGAATACATGAATTGCAATTATATCTGCTAACGACTTTCTAGAGCAAATTATTAATCTTATTTATAATAAGTTTTTGTCATAATGTATAAATATTTCTGTAGTTGCGACATATATATTAGTAACTCTTTTGACAGCTAACCTTAAGTTTCACTTCGGGCAAAGAGCTTCCTCGTCTTCACAGTGCAAATAGACGCTACATACTGCTCAACAAGATACATCGAATAAAAGGAATTAACACACAAGCAAAGCTAAGTAGTAAAAACTTGAAAAACGGCTACTGATGGAGAGAACAAGTTACATTCAATCCGTATGCTGGAAATTTGAGCAATTTCTAGCCAGTATTCCCCCTTTGAGAAGTGGACCGGAAGGGATTGGATACTCGGAGAATTGTCGACAACATCTCAGAAAGAGAGGAAAGTAATAGACTAAAAGAACCTTCCATAGTGAAATGACATTGTATCGTTGCCAAATCATTCTCAAGATAGAGCAAAGTAACTGATCATACTGTTGTCAAAATCCTGATAAAATAGAAGAAAAAAGAAAAGTTGCTCTTAATTTACCATTATATCATTCTGCAGATGATTTTTCTCAATAATATTGTTATTGACTATCTATGTTAGACGAGAAGTAAAAACGATGGATGTGAATATTACCTTGCACCAACTCGAGCGAATTCACCTGCAGAAAAGGGACAGATTTATATTTACTTCTATGAGTGAATAAATATAATCAGACATTGTATAGAGAGTGTTGCGGAAGCCAAATGTATATAGTGTGAATAAGTCACAACTACTATACCAAAAATTATGACAGCCACCAAATAATAAATAAGACAATAAAACAACAATAAAGGGAACACCAGAATTTACGAGGTTCGGCTAATTTTGCCTACTCCTCGGACACAACCAAAATTTTATTCCACTCCAAAAATACAAGTGAAATAATACTAAAGAGAGAAGATACAAATGCCTTAAACAGATGAGAAGGCAAATGAGAGGTGTGTTTAAATCCTAAACATTAGGTCTTCTTTTATAGGGGGAAAATCCCCCCAAAATTCAAGAGCCCACCGATGTGGGACAAATTTGCCAAACTTCAACAAATCTCCACCTTGGCAAAATTCCACATCTTCAATTTTCTCTCAATAACAAATTTTGATTGTGTCTTCATCTTTAATCTTCAGTTTTCAACAATGTTGATCAAATCCAAACAATGTTGAAACTTGACCGCAGTCACCACCTTTGTCAGCATATCAGCAGGATTCTCTGTAGTATGAATTTTCTTCACCGTGACTCCACCTTCTTCTATGATTTCTCGTACGAAATGATACCGAACATCAATGTGCTTCGTCCTTGCATGATACACTTGGTTCTTCGCTAATTGAATAGCACTTTGACTATCACAAAAAATTGTGATACCTTTTTGTTCAACACCAAGCTCCTTTAGCAATCCTTGAAGCCAAATTGCCTCTTTCACAGCCTCTGTAATAGCCATGTACTCTGCCTCTGTTGTAGACAAAGCAACTGTTGACTGCAAAGTAGACTTCCAACTAACTGGTGCCTTTGCAAAAGTAAACACATAACCAGTAGTTGATCTTCGTTTGTCCAGATCACCCGCAAAATCTGAGTCACAATATCCAACGACAGACTGATTGTCTTCCTGCTCAAAAACTAACCCGACATCTACAGTATTATGAATATACCGTAGAATCCACTTCACAGCTTGCCAATGCTCCTTCCCTGGATTGTGCATATATCTGCTAATAACTCCAACAGCTTGTGAAATGTCAGGCCTTGTGCAAACCATTGCATACATCAAGCTACCAACAGCATTTGCGTATGGTACCTTTGACATATACTTTCGTTCAGCTTCATCCATTGGCGACATAGTAGTACTTAGCTTAAAATGGGAAGCAAGTGGAGTACTAACTGGCTTAGTCTTGTCATCTATGCCAAAACGTTGAATTACTCTCTTCAAATATTCCTTTTGAGATAAACAGAGTTTCTTTGAACGTCTATCTCCAATTATCTCCATGCCAAGAATTTTCTTTGCCTCACCCAAATCCTTCATCTCGAACTCCTTCTTCAGTTGAATCTTCAACTTATCAATTTCTTCCAAATTCTTGGAAGCTATCAACATATCATCAACATATAGGAGAAGATATACAAAGGAACCATCTTTAAGCTTGTGCAAATACACACAATGATCGTATTTGCTTCTCTTGTACCCTTGCCGCAACATAAACTCGTCAAATCGCTTGTACCATTGTCTAGAAGATTGTTTCAATCCGTACAACGATTTTTCAAGTTTGCACACCATATTTTCTTTTCCAGCAACTTTGAATCCTTCTGGCTGAGTCATGTAGATTTCCTCCTCCAAGTTTCCATGTAAAAACGCAGTTTTTACATCCATCTGAACTAGTTCCAAATCCAAATGTGCTACCAAAGCCAACATAATTCTAATGGAGGAATGTTTTACAACTGGAGAAAACACTTCATTGTAATCAATTCCCTCCTTTTGAGCATATCCTTTGGCCACCAATCTTGCTTTGTAGCGAACATCTACTTGGTTAGGAAATCCTTCTTTCTTTGCAAATACCCATTTGCACCCAATTGCTTTCTTTCCCTTCGGGAGATTGGCCAATCTCCATGTATGATTCTGATGAAGGGACTGTATTTCATCATTCATGGCAATCCTCCACTTATCTTCTTCTGAACTTTGGACAGCATCTTTATAAGTGGTAGGAACATCATCAGCTACAATTGAGGTTGCACAAGCAACTGTCTCTATGAGACGAACAGGTTTCGTTATTGTTCTTTTTGGCCTGCTGGTTGCTATTGATTCAAGTTGTTGTTGAGGTTCCTGAGTTGGAATCTCCTCTACTGGCTCTCCTTCCAGAGGGTAATCTTCATTTGTTTCCTCCTCTGCTTCTTGTGTAGGAAAAATAAATTTTCCCTCAAACTCCACCTGCTTAGAAGCACCTTCATTTTGTTTGGTATCTTCTGTTACCTTATTTACCATAGCAGATTCATCAAAGGTAACATCCCTGCTGAATATTACTTTCTTTGTCATAGGACACCATAAGCGATATCCTTTGACTCCAGAAGTAATTCCCATAAAAATAGCCTTCTTTGCCCTTGGATCCAATTTTGACTCCGTTACATGATAATATGCAGTTGAGCCAAACACGTGCAAAGAGTTATAATCTATAGCAGGTTTTCCATACCATTTTTCAAATGGTGTCTTGCCATCAATAGCAGCAGATGGTAAGCGATTAATGAGGTGGCATGCATATGTAACTGCCTCAGCCCAAAATTCTTTGCCCAAGCCAGCATTGGACAACATACACCGTACCTTCTCCAGCAAGGTCCGGTTCATACGTTCTGTCACTCCATTCTGTTGTGGTGTATGTCTAACAGTGAAGTGTCGGACGATGCCATCATTTTCACAGACCTTATTGAAATGATCACTTTTGTATTCACCTCCATTGTTTGTGCGAATACACTTGATCCTCTTGCCTGTTTGATTCTCCACCATCGTCTTCCATTTGAGAAAAATTCCCAACACTTCATCTTTGCTCTTCATTGTATACACCCATACTCTTCGGGAAAAATCATCAACAAAGGTTACAAAATAGTGCTTCCCACCCAATGAAGGTGTTTTGGAAAGACCCCAAACATCATAGTGTACATAATCCAAAATGTCTTTAGTATTATGGATCGCTGTACCAAATTTAACCCTTGTCTGTTTCCCTTTGACACAATGCTCACAAAACTCCAAGTTGCAAGCCTTTACTCCTTTTAACAATCCTTGATCTGATAGAGTTTTCAAGGATTTTCCTCCAGCATGTCCCAAGCGCATGTGCCATAGCTTGGTTGCTTCTGCTTCTTTGTCATCACTGGATGTCACTGTCGCTGTCCCAATAACTGTACTGCCACGATAGCGGTACATATTATTATTCTTCCGATTAGCCTTCATTACCACTAGTGCACCGGAGCATACTCTCATCACTCCATTTTCTGCAATGATTTTGAACCCTTTTGATTCTAGGGCTCCCACAGAGATGAGATTCTTCTTCAAATCCGGTACATATCGAACATCTGTCAATGTTCTGATCATTCCATCATGGTTCCTTAATCGTATTGAACCAATGCCATATCCGCTGTGTGGATGACTCCATATTCTCCTTCTTGAAATTCTATGAACCAGTCCCTGTTGGGACACATATGATAGCTACAAGCCGAGTCCATCAACCATATGTCTGATGATGTTGATGACTCTGTTGTAACTAATGAGAAGTCTGAATCATCACAATCAGCTACATTTGAATCCATAATAGCCTTTCCATTGTTATGTTTGGCCTTATTCTTCAACTTCGGACAGTCTTTCTTCCAGTGCCTTTTTCTCGACAAAAGGCACATTCATCTTTGCTGAGTCTGGATCTTGACTTGGATCTTCCCTTCTTTGTCCTCGTTTGATTTTGAGGACGACCCCTCACAAACAGTGCTTCTCCTTCTCCGCCCTTCTGTTTTTCTCGCTTTCTTTGTTCATAGCTGTACAAAGCCGAACAAACTTCTCTGAGAGAAACTTCGTCATTTCCATAAAGTAGAGTAGTTTCAAGGTGCTCGTACTCATCAGGAAGTGACGCCAACAACATTAAGGCCAAGTCACCATCATCATAAGTTGTATCCATATTTTGCAAATCTGTGACCAACTTATTGAAACTGGTGATATGTTCATTCATCGTGGTACCAGGAACATAGGTGAAGTGAAACAGTCTCTTCTTCATGTACAATTTATTTTGACTGTTTTTCTTCAAAAATTTATCCTCCAGTGCTTTCCATAATTTACTTGCAGAAGTTTCTTTTGTGTATGGATATTTCTGCTCTCTAGCAAGGTAGGATCGAATAGTACCGCAAGCAACACGGTTGATAATTCTCCAATCTTCTTCTCCAATAACATCTGGTTTCTTTTCTTCAATGGCCAGATCTAGCCCTTGTTGAAAAAGGACATCTAGAACCTCGCCTTGCCACATCCCAAAATGTCCGGACCCGTCAAATATTTCGACCGCAAATTTCGCATTTGACACAATTCTTGTCATAAGCGAAGATGCCAATGATGACGTGTTGTTGACACTTGATGTAGATTCTTCTTGTTTATTGTCTCCCATATTTGACACAAATATTATTTAATAGCTGACGACACAAATCAAGATTATTTCCTTTCTGATGTAGAAGATCAGACTAAGCTGCAACCACAGAGCATACTCAGACAGAACCTTGACTCAGTTACCAAGATAAATCTTTTCTGATGTGGAAGATCAGACTATGCTGCAACCACAGAGCATACTTAGACAGTACTTTGGCTCTGATACCAATTGTTGCGGAAGCCAAATGTATATAGTGTGAATAAGTCACAACTACTATACCAAAAATTATGACAGCCACCAAATAATAAATAAGACAATAAAACAACAATAAAGGGAACACCAGAATTTACGAGGTTCGGCTAATTTTGCCTACTCCTCGGACACAACCAAAATTTTATTCCACTCCAAAAATACAAGTGAAATAATACTAAAGAGAGAAGATACAAATGTCTTAAACAGATGAGAAGGCAAATGAGAGGTGTGTTTAAATCCTAAACATTAGGCCTTCTTTTATAGGGGGAAAATCCCCCCCAAAATTCAAGAGCCCACCGATGTGGGACAAATTTGCCAAACTTCAACAGAGAGAAATAAGATGAAAGTAGCATTTAATGGAATAAATTTCATGAAATGCTGTGATCGGAAAACTGAAGCATTCACTTTGGGATTTTCTTATTGCATTTATCTTCAAGAGACTTAACATATAACTGGATGTAATCTGAGGGGATAAAAAAGGAATCACCAAAAAAAATATCAACACGGCGAACATCAAAATCCGCCATCCAGAGTGCCATGTGTTGCAAACTTCACACAATTTGCGTGTGAAACATGTTGTAAGAAACATTACCAAAAAGAAAATTTAGAATGTATGTCAAGGATGCAAGAACAAAAGAATTCTGCCGAACTAAAAAGTACCATTAAAGAACAGAAGGAAAAGTTTCAAATTTTCACATATTTATACAGAAAAACATGCTTCTTACTGGAACTTCTTTACTATAAAATCATATATAAGTATTAAAAGACTTTCTGAAAATTGTTTTAAATCAAATTGAAGATATACCAATGCGAGCAATAAGGCCACATTCTGCCTACAGAGGCATAATACTATGAGTTTAATTAAAGGAGAGAAGTCATTGTCACTTTTAAGCAAAAGGATACAATGCAACCTAAACTCACACGAAGAACACCCATTGTATGAGAACATTCACTTCCCCCAATTCCGCACGCTTTTGAATCTGCATAAAAAGGGGGAAACATGCATATATCAAATCCATAACCAAAGAAACTTATGTATAGATATTGAATAGTATTTGCTTCTCAGACTGATGATGAGCAGTACTACTGTCAAATTTCAAACAAAACAGAAGTACCTATTTTTCTCATGTAACGCGACCTGAAGATGATTCCTCGGCTTCATAGTGGCAATATAAGCTCCACACTGCTCAACAAGATTTAACAAAGGAAAAGAATTAACAACCAAACCAAGAGAAGTAACCAAAGATAAAAAGCTATTGAGATAAAAAGGAGAAAGAATAACTTACATTTATCAAAGCACCACTTGTTATAATCATTACAGATATTCCTTGTCGACTATTATGGTGGGAATATGAGCAATATTTGGCCAGTAATCCCCCTTCTCAAATTCTAGGAGTGGTTTGAGCAATGGGCAGCTGTGAATAGATAGTTCAGAGATGGAAGAGGGAATCCCTTTTACTGGAAGAGATTTGAGTTTAGGGCAGTTCGTGATGGCCAGCTTAGATAGGGAGGAGGGCAGTTCTGATTCTAGAACAGATTGGAGTTTAGGGCATTTCCAGATGGACAGATAATAGAGGCGCCAAAGACCTTCGGTCGGTAGTGAATGGAGCTCATCATGTCTATGAAATATTAGCATAGAAAGAGACGAAGGAAGCCCTTCTTCCAACAGTGATTGAATTTGAGGTGAATTTTGAATATAAAGACATTTAAGAGAGGTGAGGCTTTTAAGAACTTGGCTGCTTAAGGTTTTCATATTGAATATGAAAAGAGATCGAATAGAGGAAGGCAACTCCCAATTTTCACCAGCAGGAATCTCTTTGTCACTACCATCATGGTCGATGCGTATCTCCCTGAGGCAGGGGAGTCTCTGTAAACCCCAATTCTTTCGCCCATTCACCAGTTTCTTGCATTTCCAGATCAGAAGGAATTCTAAATTGGAAGGCAATCCTCCTTCAGGAAAGGACTCTATTTCTGGACAATTCTCCAGTTTCAGTTCCTTAAGAGAGGGAAGGAGTTCCAGCATATGTTCTGGCAGCGACTTCAGCTTCTCGCAGTGCTTAATATGCAAAGTACTCAATAATGTCGTTTGAGCCACCGAAAGTATTTCAAGATTCTCACATTTATAAATTTTGAGATCTTCAGTCCCGTTAGGTATCAGAAGCCTTGTAAGGCCGTGGCAACTAAATACACTCAAATTGTGTGTTCGTGGGACCAACTCATTTATAGAATCACATTCTTCCAGTTCCAATTTCTCCAGAAACATGTTACTTCCTCCAGAAATCATATCACCAACTGATGCCTCCAATTTCAATTTTCTACAATGCTTTATCTCTATTTTCTTCAAGGTATTTGGCAAACTGCTTAAAGGCAAGGAGGTAAGAAACTGACAATCACTTATGAATAATTCAACTATCTGCTTCATTCCATGAAGTTGAGACAAAAACAGTTTAGCATCATCAAAAAGAACTCTAGCCTTAGGAGAACCTTCAACTTCAAACTTTTTTAAACTTGAAAGTTGGATAGGTGTCTCCAGATTGAGTTCCGGACATTTTGAAATTGTCAAACTTGTCAGAGAACAAAGATTTTCAGGTAACTTTCCAGTCAACTTGGGACAATTCTTAATTGAACTATTCTGAAGTATAGGAAACTCTCCATTCCCTAGTACGTGCCACTGCTTCCACTCCAACATCTCTGCAAATTCAAGTCGCTCAAGAGAGTTAAAAGGTTTTTTGGAGGACGAACTACCATAGAATTCGTCAGTCACCTCTGTTATTCGACGCATCCCTCGAATTGCAAGGAATTTCAAAGAAGGAAGTTGTCCTAATGCTGGCAAGGAATAACTGTCCTCGCACTTGCTTAGAGACAATTCTACCAGCTCAGAAAATGAATGATTAGCTAGCCACTTTGGAAAGTTTGTCCCTCTATATCCGTTGATCTCAAGTTCTTTTATGTTTGGATTTGGATGTAGCTCACCAAGTATGTCTCTTTCATTTTGTGAATTGTCCGCAATGCTTACACTCCACTCCAATGATAACTTTTCAATATGTTCCTTTCCTCTCATGTTTGCCTTCAAAGCTTCCCTTCCATCGGTCACATTTTCCAACTCTAGAATTGATAGAGATCCATACAAGTTATGTAGTTTACCCAAATCTTCCAATCTCCAACCACTGCGATTACCTAGAGGAAATTTAGCTCCCAATAACGCACGTATGCTTTTCAACTTGCTTGGATGTAGCAGCGTCTTCAGGCGAGGAGTGTCGCTGATATCAAGGTGACGCAAGTTGATCAATTTTTGCATTTGCATCGGTAACTCCTCAAGAAATTTACAAGATAACAAGAGAAGTGTCTCCAAGTTATAGAGCACACAAATGGAATCTGGTAACTGCTCTATCTTTGTCCAAGAAAGGTCCAAAAATCTTAGGAGCTTTAATTCAATAAACAAGACATTCGGCAACTCCACAATCGCATAACGAGACAATGATAGTGCCCTTAAGGATGTTAGTCTTGGCAATATATTATGCAACACCCTCTTGCTTAGAGAAAATGGAATAAATGGCTCGATACTGTAGATTGGAAGCAATGTCCTCAGCTGGCCCAATTTTTCGAGGGGCTTCAATTTCTCAAAGTCACCATATCCCATTGAATATGATAGGTGTCGACATCTTCCCAACATACCAGATCCTTTGTTATCTTCCAAATTGATGCAAAGTTTTGAAGATGTAACTTGGGCCAAATCATTGACAAGGTCATGCATTAAGAATTTCTCGGTGTTCCCTTGAGAAAACCTTGGGACCCTTTCAAACAATGATCTTGATCGCAACTCGAGAAAGTATTGGTTGGCCGAATCTTCAATTATTTTATCTTTTTGCAACCGTTGCACGAGACCATTAGCAATCCAGAGTTGAATAACTTGTTCTTTGTCGAATAAATAATCTTTGGGAAATATTGCACAATAGGAAAAGCATTGCTTCAAATGCACAGGAAGATCATTGTAGCTCAACATTAACGCTGGTAATATGCCATTGTCTGGCAGCTCCCATACTTCACTACTCAAAATGCGTCTCCACTCTTCGACCTCTAATTTGGACCGTAACAAACCAGCAAGTGTCTTTAGTGCTAAAGGTAAACCTTTGCACTTTTTTGCAATTTGTTTTCCTACCTCTTCAAGTTCCGGATGTTCCTTAGGATCCCTATTTTCAAATGCATGTCTTTTGAATAAAGGCCAAGAGAATTCACTAGAAAGAGTCCCTGTGACCATCACCTTACGAGTCGTAACCATCATCTCGGCAACACTAACCTTACGGATCTTACTTCCAATTTTTCCTTATGCAAAAGGAATTCTCAAGTCATCCCACTCAATGTAGTCGTCATTCCAAACATCATCCAGAACAATAAGAAATTTTTTTCCCTTTAAGCTTTCCTTCAATTTGACCTGTAGCTTATTAAGATTGTTATCATCTTTTAAGTCAAATGAATCAATTTCTTGAAGTAAACCTTTTGTTATTCTGAAAGCATCATATGGTTCAGACACACAAAACCAAGCTTTCAAATCAAAATGATCTTTCAACTTCTCGTTATCATACACAGCTTTAGAAAGTGTTGTCTTGCCAACCCCTGCCATTCCAACAATAGGAATTACACTATAGCTATACGTTTTTTCATCGGCATCAACAGACAATAAACGGTCAACCAAAGTCTCAATTTCATTCTGCCTGCCAAAGATATCAGATTCATCAACCAAAGATATCGAAGGTACTCTAGTTTCTTGTTTAATAGAAACAAGATAGTCCTTTAGGCCAAGCCTACCAATTTGCTTTTCCAACTCCTCCAATGTTTCAGAGGTGCCTTCCAACTTCTCCTTTATGTTAAGAAAATATTCATCACTCAAGCACAAGTTGAGGTCACTTACCTGTTGGTTGCTTGCTTCTGCATGATTTTGATGCCGACCTTCCACCTTAACTCTCACAACTTCATAATTGATTTCTTCGATTAAGTTTTCAGCACTGTCCACAGCATCCCGAAGTTCATTAAGCCATTTGCTCACGTAAGTATTAGATGTCTGCTTATTCTCTGCATCACTTAGCACAGCTTCAAGACCAAGCAAAGTCATCCTCAACTTCTTTAAAGGTCGAACATCATGCTTGCCCCTTTGAAACATCTTCAGCAACTCACCCTGAGGAGCAAGCCTATCAAAGAGAACATTCAAAGCTGAAGATAGAAATGCACCTCCAACTGATAAGCCAATCTCCATTTCTAAAGCTGCAAAGAAAAAACAAGAAAATCACAAAATGATTAAGAACTTGGAGAGGATTAATATTTCAATCTTAAAAATAGTCTTAGGTTTACCTGTTGAATGCTAAGAGCAATATGCAAACAAGAATGCTCAGAGTATATGCTAGCTGAGTCCGTTCTTTAGCAAAAGTAATAACTTGTGCTTCTTAGAAGACCTTATATCTTTCTTTCTTTTCAAAAAGTAAGACTAACTGTTACATTATTGCTGAAATTCTGATGAAACTCTACACTCTACATTCTAGAAATTGTCTACGTTGACTTTGTATTTTAATTACCAATAGTTAACACATCAAGTAGCACTGACTTTGTATTTTAATACTAGCAAATTGGAAGAAAATTACATGTTCTGACCTGTACGCCTCGTCATAATTGATAAAATAAAATTTATAGTCATCACCTACCTTGCCCCATCTCGTCACTGCCTTGCTCAGCAAATTTGTTGGGTAATATTATTTATTTTTTTCTTTTTGGGAAAATTGAATTGAACAAGAGAAGACATACTTAAAAAGAGAAAGCAGGCCAATCGTTACTTTCTATTTGTACTAATAATAATACGTATTCAAACTTGGATTTTTCTATTAGTCATACCTTTCACATGCAATCAACTATTTCTTGGAATCTTCCTTCTAATTTTTTAATTTTTTGGGAATCTTCCTGCTATTTGCTTGTTTCCTCTTGAATTAGTGAACTTTTTCTTTGTATGTTATGAGATTATGATATTGAAAAGTCATAATAACTCAACTTTTAGATGATTTCCTTGTAGATGAGATTTCAGGGCAAGTAAAGGATATATGTCTGTGTTTAACTTTATGTAGGCCAAAACGTAGAATCAAGTCCTTGGAGTGCATAGCATGTCCTTATGAGAATAACATAACACCCCAACTACTTAATTATTAGGGACATCCCCTCCTTCTAAACAAGAAATAGAAGGAGGTCGGCTTCTTGGAAATCCCATTGCTACTGTGCTCACGGCCAGGGGCGTACGCAAGAATTTTTGTAAGCAGTGCCAAAATTTATAGAAGAAAAGGAATAATAGCGTTAATTATCATCTTTCTAAACAAGAAATAGTCTTAGTCTATTGGTTTTGTTGAGTTTTAAGTAGAAAAGGTCATGAGTTCAATTCTACTTCATCACAAGTTTTAACCACATAGGCTCTCTTAAATATTTGCGAAAAAGATGTGCTAGTTGAGGTTTGAACCTTAGAGCAAAATCAAGCACATATTCTGACATACCAAGAAACAATTTATGTCAAAACGGTGTCTCTTTTTCCTACTTATCTGTTTTCTCGCATTATTAATACATATAATTAGTAAAGAAATTAGACGAAGTGGTGTCGCGTGACACCGCTTCGCTAAGTGTGGATCTGCCCCTGCTCATGGCTCAGATGCCTGCCGATGATAGTGGGAATTCTCTCGTTCCCGAAACTAGCTGGAAGGAGGGACAATACCAAAGAAGCCTTCAACAAGTTTTCACTTCTCAATTTGAGGAAAGAGGCCATGATGCACGTTTGTCTAACAGATCATAGAATCACTCACCTTGATAATACAACCAATGACTAGTCCTTTTTATTGATTTTGTAATTTCGACAGAGGAACAAACTCTTGCAGAAAAGTTCGCTCAAAATTTTCTCGCCCAGCGAGCCTAGGCACAATCAAGGTGGAGCTCGCCTGGAGCCAGGCGACACCAGACCTTGGGCGAGGGCTCTTGACTTGAACTGATTTCTCCTTTTTGGTGCTCTTTTCAACATCCTATTGTGCAACCATAATTCCTCTATGCATTCCAAGGGTCCTACACATAAAAGCAACTCAACCAATCTCAAACATCACATAATTTATGATTAAAACACCAAAATGTAAGGTAAGTAATGCACTAAATATAGAACTATAGTGAAACATCAAAAGTTTGCTCAAAATTTCATGAAAGAGAAGTAGTACCTTTCTTCACTGACACTTCATTGATAGACCACAATCAAGGTGTTGTCTATTCATTAGAGAATTTCAGCACAACTTTCCCTTCACCAACTGAGCTAAAAGCTGTAATAGCTTACATATTGTTACCAAAATCCTGACGATGAAATCAGAGCAATCTATCCCGTGCTTATGCTTTTAGTTGTTAAATTATTGGGAAGCAAATTTTGTTAGATAGGAAACAAACATTGTGTCTCGTTAACTTTGAATTCGATTAAAACTCTTGCAGTCAAGATTGAACATGTACATTACTCTAAACCATCTCCTCGTTGCTCAACGCACTAAAGAAGGGAAAGAACAAGAATACATAAATTGCTATTGAGATGAAAGTTCAAGCAATACATGAACTAAGAATCTTCAAGTAAAATGAAAAGTAACAGGAATACATGAATTAGTATTAAGGTGAATTTCCAAAGACAATAAACATACGGATGACATATATGTGCATGGTAAAAGATCACCAGTTCATTACCGGACCTATCAATTTTTTTGAGAAAATTATCTCAATTCCTGCATATACATAGGAAGTGACTGGAGACCCGAAACAGGGAACAGAGGACTGAATAACTTTCTCGACGGAAAAGAATGATGCACAACAGTCTAAAATATTATTCCCTCCGTTTAAATTCAGATGAGGTAGTTTGACTCGATACGAAGTTTAAGAAAAAAAAAGACTTTTGAAACTTGTGGTTTAAAAGCTTAAGGGGTAAAAGCTTTGTGAGGCCATGCCATTTATGTGGTTATAAATGAATAAAATAAAGAGTTTAAAGTTGAATTAATTCCAAATTTAAAAATGTATTATTTATTTTGGAACAAACTAAAAAGGAAAGTAACTCAGCTAATTTGAAACGGAGGTAGTACTAATAACCAAGGAAAGGGAAGCCTGAAAATTAATAGGCACCATTATCCGAAGAATCACTAAATTTGATAGTACTAGCAACTATGTTGCTCGGACTCTTCGAAAATGTGGCAGGATACATGTCGGATCCTTCAATAGTAGTGCATTTTTGAAGGATCCGACATGGATGCGGCTACATTTTGGAAAGTCCGCGCAACATAGACCAACAATGATCTTGCTGGCTAGATGAGTTCATTATCAACCCATGCGAACAATCTCTCTTTTGCTACTAGTAGCAAAGGACTCATTTCCGGCCATTGAATACTAAAATTAATAGAGAGCGCAAACTTCAGCTAAAAACTGAAAGAACCTTCCATGAGGAAATGACTTTGTATCAATGCAAATCATTCTCAAAATAGAGCAGATAAAGTAGTCAATTGAACCTTGTACTATTATCAAATTCCTACAAAATAGAAGAAAAATGAAAAGTTGTTCTTACTTAGCTGTAAATCAGGTGATAATTCTCATAATAATATGGGCAAGGTGGTTTTTGTGATAACTAGAACTGTCACGACCCATTTTCTGAACAAGTCGGGGCCGGCACTCGATAACTAAACATGACCGAGTGAACCATCTCTGCTTATCAAATATATTATAACTCCAACTTTATATGCAACAAGACAATACTCTAACAAAATACTTTTGATTAATTTAAATATTTAAATAAATCAACTCCAAAACTTTATTCGTAGTAACTACTGAATTACTGCTAAGTTATTATCAAAAACATCTCAATCTTAATCCAACGACTATGTCTATGAAGCCTCTACTAATAAACTGACGCACTGCTCAAGACATGAGATTTTCTGGAAAGTTATCTAAGTAAACAAAGAAATAACTAAATAAAGATGACTCAAAGTAATACTCCACGAACAAAAGCGGAGCTCACCAATAGCACTGGAAGAGAAGGAAGTCCTAACCCATAGCCTGCTCGCCTGCAAAATCGGTTCCTACGTTGTACTGCAGACCAACGTTGGTTCCCAAAAGAGAACGTCAATACCATCCATTGTACTCAGTGAGTCTCAACAATGGGGGCAAAAATTTAATAACATATACATTACGAGCAAAGATTCTAAATGCATGTAAAACATAAAGCTTCTAAGAATAGTTCTAAAATAATTGCATAATAGCAGTTTATGAATATTATAAAAGAAATTCTTCTCTCTTTCTAGGAGTTCCAACTATCCTGACTTAATTTTGTCTCAGTCACCGTGTGATCGGCACGGGTTCGATCCCAACCTGATCGAATAGGCCCAATCCACGAGGTGCCACTCGCTTCATGGTTCTCAACGTTCATGTATCATAGCTTAGCATAGCTAAGTAAATTCTCAGCAACGAGACCCTCGCTCGTGTGCTCCCTACTTTGGCACAAGTAGTTTCAGGAAGTCAACGCCTTGGTCAGAACCCTCGGCCTGGATGATGACCCCTTCTCAGAATAAAGGATACTCCCAAAAATCTTTTCTTTCTAAAACATCATCTTGTGACTTTTCAAGTCTAGATCTTTTCTTTATAGAACATCATGTACATGCTCATGCTGGTATCCTTAAATGTAAAGTATGTCATAAGAATGAAATAAACATGTAAAAGTATTCCTAAAGATTCTTGCTTCTTCATAAATTTTCAACATGAAAATAGCATATAAGAATAACACAAAAATCTGAAAATTTATGCATGTATATCATAATAAATCGTCTAAACTTTTGTTAGAACAATTCTAAGTTAATAGGTACTCACTCGCTCCAATTAAGTAAATATAAACTCTTTTAAGCAATTCATCAAACACCTTGTATGCGTGCTTTTGTCAGTTAAACCACTTTAGTAAAGGGTTATATCAACTCAACTCAATACTCCTTGAGCCAATACGTAGATTGTAGTCCAATTTATACCCGTCAAACAATTGATTCTACAATAACCAGTGCATTTTATTTGATTCCAAAGTTTCACACATAAACATGAAATTTGATGGTGATACGGAGAAAGAAAGGAATTAACTATTCAATTCTTACCTATTACTACTATGGGGTAATTGACAGTAGGGAATTTCACATACTTGAGTTTAAGAATTAGTGATTTGTAAAGAACCCTAGAATTTTCTTTGCCTGTGTAAGTATTTCGCTAACGCTGCTTCTATTTTTTGTTGCGCAACAGAATGTCGAGTTTTGTTTTAAATTTTCCTAAGGCTTACGCCGTTTGCCTGCTAATTGCGAAGAGTCCTTTATGGGCTTTGTTGCACGTGACTTCTCTTTTGCTTTCTTTATTCTTTTTTTTTTACTTAACTAGTATTTAATTATTCTTACTTTTAATAATTAGTAATATTAAAATTATTAATATTCCCCTTATTGTATATCCAATTATTTATAAATAGAGAAGTAACTCAAAATCAATCACAAGTGTTTTAATCCGTAATAGAAGTATAATTTAAGATTATAAAAAATTAAATTCTATATTTAGCGAGTCTTGAAACTTTTATAGGTTTGAGGAGTATTACAATCTTCCCTCCATAAAAACATTCGCCCTCGAATGTTGCTAGGGCCTTATTCTTAAGCTTACAAGCATTCCTTAGGTCCTTGGACCTCTTAAGTTTTCTTAGCACTACTCACTCTTCCAAGGGAGTCAGAATTTTGGCTAACTCCCTAAATTTTCAAAAATTTCGGCAGAGTTCCCTTTGTAAATTGGACTATCCAAAAAAATATCTCTGTCACAAATACCGCAACCACATCAAGAACAACCAAATATACCATAACAGGTCATTCATAGGCACCATACGCAGCTCATTAATTAATTACTCACACTCCGTCAAATAGGCACCACAATAACTAACAAGAATCTAAAGCACAACAACTTTAGCACAAGTAAATAACTTTAATGAATTTAATATACTATGGCATAAACTAAATTACAACAACTAAGTATAATCTAGGAAGGACAGAAACACTTGCTAACTTGTATTTAATAAATGAAATATAAATGTCAAACCAAACTTAGGTTCACATACCTTTTTCCTCAAATAAATATGGATATTTCTTTCTCATATCTTCGTCGACCTCCCATGTAGCCTCTTTTGAATCATGATTACTCCACAAAACTTTTACCGATGCTAAATCTTTTGTTCTCAACTTTCTTACTTGCCAATCGAGAATTTCTATATGTACCTCTTCATAAGTCAAGCCTTCTTTAATTTCTATGGTATCGATATGTATTACATGCGACTCATCATAAATGTACTTTCTAAGCATAGACACATGAAAGACGGGATGAACAGAGGACAACTCAATGGGTAGCGCTAGCTTATAAGCCACGTTTCCTTTCTTTTCTAGAATTTCATAAGGTCCGATAAATCTAGGGCTAAGTTTCACTTTCTTACCAAACCTCATAACTCTTTTTATTGGTGATACTTTGAAAAATACTTTATCACCAACCGTGAACTCTAACTCACGATGCCTCTTATCAGAATAAGACTTTTGACGACTCTGAGTCGTTTTAAGTCTTTCTCTAATTAGCTGAACTTTCTCCAAAGCCTCACAAACAAACTCTGGACCAATCAACGACACTTTTGTTGGTTCAAAACAACCCACTGGAGACCTACATCTCCGCCCATACAATGCTTCATAAGGAGCCATACTAATGCTGGCATGATAGCTGTTATTGTAAGCAATTTCTATAAGTGGCAAGTGATCATCCCAATTACCTCCAAAATTTATAACACACGTATGCAACATATCTTCGAGAGTCTGAATGGTCCTTTCTGCCTGGCCATCGGTCTGTGGATGGAAAGCGGTGCTTAAAATGACCTTGGTACCTAATCTTTTCTGAAATGCTTTCCAAAAATGCACCGTGAACTGAGGGTCTCTGTCAGATATGATTGAAACTGGAGTACCATGCAATCAGACTATTTCTTTGATGTACAACTGCGCATATTGCTCTACGAAATCTGTCATCTTTACTAGTAGGAAATGCGCGGACTTTGTCAGTCGGTCTACAACAACCCAAATTGAATCATGTTTACGGTACATGCGAGGTAGACCTACTACGAAATCCATATTAATCATCTCCCACTTCTATTGTGGTATCTCTATATCTTGAGCTAGGCCACCAAGCCTCTGATGCTCGGCTTTGACTTGCTGACAATTTAAACATTTAGCCACATGATCTGCTATTTGTTTCTTCATGCCTTTCCACCAATATAACTCTTTCAAATCTAGATATATTTTGGTAGCACCTGGGTGAATAGAGTACCTCAAACTGTGAGCTTCCTCCATTATGGTCTTCCTAAGACCATCTACATCATGCACACATAACCGATCATTCAACTTTAAAACTTCATCACTTCCTAGAGTGAAAGCAGTGATTTCTTTGTTTCCGACTCCTTCCTTTAATTTCACTAAGTGCGGATCTTCGTCTTGCTTAGCCTTAACATGCACAACAAGGGAGGATTGCGCTAAGGCATAAGCAGTTATACCTCCTTCTTCAGTATCATCCAATCTAATTCCATCATTTGCCAGTTTTTTGAATTTCTCGGCCCAAAGATCGCCTTTTTAATTCAAGATGGGCCAAGACCCCCATTGACATCCTACTAAGTGCATCTTCTACCACATTAGCTTTGCCCGGGTGATAAAGGATATTGATATCGTAATCTTTCAATAACTCGAGCCACCTTCTCTTTCTCAAATTTAATTATTTTTGCTTGAAAATGTACTGAAGGCTTTTGTGATCTGTAAACACTTCAGAATGCTTGCCATAAAGGTAGTGTCGCCATATCTTTAATGCAAACACCACTAATGCAAGCTCCAAGTCGTTTGTGGGATAGTTCTTTTCATGATTCTTTAACTGCATGGAAGCATAAGCAATAACATTTCCATTTTGCATAAGAACACAACCGAGACCAACTCTGGAGGCATCACAATACACTGTGAACACACCCGAACCTGTCGGCAAGGTTAATATAGGTGCAGTGATCAACCTCTTCTTTAACTCTTGAAAACTCCGCTCACAAGTGACCACTGGAACTTAATTGCTTTCTAAGTCAACTTAGTTAATGGAGCTACAAGTGAGGAAAACCCATCTACAAACCTTCTATAGTAGTCAGCTAACCCCAAGAAACTCCTGATTTCGGTTGGCATTGTCGGCCTAGGCCAGTTCTTGACTGCTTCTGTCTTCTGAGGGTCTACTTTTATTCCTTCACTAGATACCACGTGGCCCAAGAATGCCACTGACTGCAGCCAGAATTCACATTTTGAAAACATGATATAAATCTCATTCTCCTTCAAGGTCTGCAAGGCTAATCTGAGGTGTTCTGCATGATCTTCCTTGCTCTTAGAGTACACCAAAATATCGTCTATAAACACAACAATAAAGGTATCCAGGAATGGCTTGAAAACTCTGTTCATGAGGTCCATGAATGCAGCTAGAGCATTTGTCAACCCGAAAGACATCACTAGAAATTCATAGTACCCGTAGCGAGTTCGAAGGGCTGTTTTAGATATATCTTCTTCCCTAATTCTCAACTGATTGTACCCTGACCTCAAGTTTATTTTTGAAAAGTACTTTGCACTCTGAATTTGATCAAATAAATCATCAATTCTTGGCAGCGGGTACTTGTTCTTAATGGTAACTTTATTCAACTGTTGATAGTCGACGCACATTCTGAGAGACCCATCTTTCTTCTTGACAAACAGGACCGGGGCACCCCAAGGTGAAACACTCGGCCTGAAGAAGCCCTTGTCAATGAGGTCTTTCAACTGTTCTCTCAAATCATCAAGTTCTGCTGGAGCCATCCTATAAGGAGTATAGATATGGGCTGAGTGCCTGACATGAGATCAATGCCAAAATGTATGATTCTTTTAGGAGGAAGTCCGGGAAGGTCATCTGGGAAAACTTCTAGAAATTCTCTAACAACTGGCACAGATTGAAGAGCTAGTGGTCCTGATTCTAGATTAATGATGTGAGCCAAATAAGCGAGATACCCCTTACTGATCATTCCTTGTGCCTTAAGGTAAGAAATAAACTTACCTACAAGCGATGCTGAACTAAACCCTTCCACTCTAAGACTTCTTCATTTGGAAATTGGAACCTGGCTATCTTGGCATGACAATCTAACATGGCATGGAAAGAAGATAAGCAATCCATACCCATGATCACATCGAAATCCACCATTTCTAACTCTATAAGATCGGCTTTGGTGTTGCGACCTTGGACTGAAACTATACAACCTCTATAGACTCTTGTGACTTTCACTGACTCGCCAACTGGAGTAGATACTAGGAATGGCTCACTAAGTTGTTCAGGTTCTAGTCCGAGGTTAATTGCAAAGTATGGAGTCACATATGAAAACGTTTAACCTGGATCCATTATGCATAAACATCACGTGAGCAGACTAGAAGTATACCTGTAATAACTTTTGTAGATGCCTCTGCACTCTGACGATTAAGTGTAGCAAACAAACGGGGTTGTCCTCTCCCTGAGTAACTCAATCTACACCTTTACCTGCCCCATGCCCGGTCTGATTATGAGAACCACGAGCCTGAGGTGGTGCAACTGCAGTAGCTGAGGAACTAGAAGGACGAGTTGATCCACCACTTAAATTACCTCGCAACTTTGGGCAGTTGGCTTTTATATGACCAATGTCTCCATAGTGATAGCAACCATGAAACCCGAGCTTATACTGACCTGAATGTTGTCGCTTACATGTTCCACAAAGACCTTGTTGGTGTGAATGTTGCTCATTCTGACTTTGGCTATGCGAGGATGATGTCCTAAAATTCTGATTCTAGAGAGATTGATTTCCATAACTCTGAGTATGTCTGAAGGAAGACCCACTACCTGACTGATGACTAGACTGAGCTGGTGCTAATGACTCCTTATTAGAGGAATCCCTTCCACCTCCGCTGGATGTACCATTAAACCTGCCCGCTATCCGGGCTTTCTTGTTATGCTTTTTTTCTTCTCTCTTTTGATGTCTGTCTTTTTCTAAGTGCTTGGAAAATCCCACAACAGAGGAGAAGGCTGTCATCCCTACTGATGTAGCTGATGTCGTATCCTTAATGCGGTAAGCTAAACCGCCAACAAACCTACGAATCTTTGCTTTTTCTATCTTAACCATGTGAGCAGCATGCTTAGCTAACCTTATGAATTCAATGTAGTACTCTTGCACATTTTTATTCCCTTGCTTTAGCTGTTCGAACTCTATAGCCTTAGCTTTCCTATCCTCTTCTGGGATAAAGTTAGCCATGAAGGCCTCTTCAAATTCTTCCCATGTAGGCGGACCATCATCTTCATCTCTTTCCTTTTGCCACATCTAAAACCAAGTGCCAGCCACATCTCTAAGCTGGTGAGCAACCAGCTCCACAGCTTCATCATCAAATGCTTTCATCACTCAGAGGGCTTTCTTGACACCCTCCAGCCACAATATTAGATCTTCATCAACTATAGAACCATGGAACACTAGAGGACTCAACTTTAAAAATGCATTCACTCTTGAGGACTCAGAATTGTTCTGTCTATTTGATTGAGATGGAATCTCATCTGTTCTCTTGTTCTGGTTGGCCATAAAGGATTTAAACATCTCCATAGCACTGTTGACAGCATTAAACATCTGACCCATCTCGGAAGATATAGTTGCCTGAGCGGGAGCTGCTGTTGGGGGCGGCATTGGATCCTGAGGTACTGGATCATCATGCTCTACCCCTTCTTCATGTTCAACCCGGGGTACTTGAACACCCTTTATGGATTTACTTTTCCTTTTCTGAGTTGGAGCCTTTTTAGTTCTGCCTTGAGCCACAATGGTAGCAATAGTTTCTTGAGCAGCATCCTGAGTGTTGGTGTTAGAGTTGCGAGTATGAGCCATTTCTGCGAGTTTTGGAGAAAAGAATACATTAGATAATTTCATAGGGGTAGGCTCTATTTTACGATCTAAAGTATGAAAAAAATGAGACTTTTCCTAAATGCTTGTAGCCTCCTGTTTATAAGTATGACGCGCTTCATACACATAAACAAGACTCTACTAACACGGTTTCATAGACCCCTAGGACTCCATAAACCTGAGGCTCTGATACAAAGTTTGTCACGACCCAAGACGGGACCGACACTTGATAACTAAACATGACCGAGCGAACTATCTATGCTTATCAAATCTATTATAACTCCAACTTTCTATGCAACAAGGCAATACTCTAACCAAATACTTTTGATTAATTTAAATATTTAAATAAATCAACTCCAAAACTTTATTCGTAATAACTACTAAATTACTGCTCAGTTATTATCAAAAACATCTGAATCTTAACCCAACGACTATGTCTATGAAACCTCTACTGATAAACTGACACACTGCTCAAGACATGAGATTTCCTGGTCAGTTATCTAAGTAAACAAAAAATAACTAAATAAAGATGACTCAATGGAATACTCCACGAACAGAAGCGGAGCTCACCAATAGCACTAAAAGAGAAGGAAGTCCTAACCCATAGCTTGCTCGCCTGCAAAATCAGTTCCTACGTTGTACTGCAGACCAACGTAGTTTCCCAAAAAAGAACGTCAGTACCATCTATTGTACTCGGTGAGTCTCAACAATTGGGGAAAAACTTTAATAACATATACATTTACGAGCAAAGGTTCAAAGTGTATGTAAAATATAAAGCTTATAAGAATAGCTCTAAAATAATTACATAATAGCAGTTTATGAATATTCTAAAAGAAATTCTTTTCTCTTTCTAAACAAATTACTTCTCTTTATACCTTGGGAGTTCCAACTATCCTGACTTAATTCTGTCTCATTCACCGTGTGATCGGCACGGGTTCTATCCCAACCTGATCGAATAGGCTCAATCCACGAGGTGTCACTCGCTTCATGGTTCTCAGCGCTCATGTATCATAGCTTAGCATAGCTAAGTAAATTCTCAACAATGAGACCCTCGGCTCATGTGCTCCCAACTTTGGCACAAGTAGTTTCAGGAAGTCAACGCCTTGGTCAGAACCCTCGGTCGGGACGATGACCCTTTTTTAGAATAAAGGATACTCCCAAAAATCTTTTCTTTCTAAAACATCTTCTTGTGACTTTTCAAGTCTAGATCTTTTCTTTATAGAATATCATGTACATGCTCATGCTGGTATCCTTAAATGTAAAGTCTGTCAGAAGAATGAAATAAACATGTAAAAGTATTCCTAAAGATTCTTAATTATTCATAAATTTTCAACATGAAAATAGCATATAAGAATAACACAAAAATCTGAAAATATGCACGTATATCATAATAAATCGTCTAAACTTTTGCTAGAACAATTCTAAGTTAATAGATACTCACTCGCTCCAATTAAGTAAATATAAACTCTTTTAAGCAATTCATCAAACACCTTGTATGCGTGCTTTTGTGAGTTAAACCACTTTAGTAAAGGGTTGTATCAACACACCTCAATATTCCTTTAGTCCAATTTATATTCATCAAATAATTGATTCTACAACAACCAGTGAGTTTTATTTGATTCCAAAGTTTCACACCCAAACATGAAATTTGATGGTGATACAGAGAAGGAAAAAAATTAACTATTCAACTTTTACCTATTACTACTATGAGGTAATTGACAATAGAGAATTTCACATACCTGAGTTTAAGAATTAGTGATTTGCAAAGAACCCTAGAATTTTCTTTGCCTGTGTAAGTATTTCGCTAACGCCTCTTTAGTTTTTTGTTGGGCAACATAATGTCGAGCTTTGTTTTAAATTTTCCTAAGGCTTACGCCTTTTGCATGCTTATTGCCAAGAGTTCTTTATGGGCTTTGTTGCACGTGACTTTTTTTTTTTTTTAACTTAACTAGTATTTAATTATTCCTACTTTCAATAATTGGTAATATTAAAATTATTAATATTCCCTAATTGTACATCCATTTATTTATAAATAGAGAAGTAACTCAAAATCAATCACAAGTGTTTTAATCTGTAATAAAAGTATAATTTAAGATTATAAAAATTAAATTTTATATTTAGCGAGTCTTGAAATTTTTATAGGTTTGAGGAGTGTTACAAGAACAAAGTAAAATAATTTTTGTGTAACAAAAGAAAGAAAAGTGACTTTTGGATAATGAGCATGTTAGAAAATAATAATCAAAATTGGCTTTGAGGCGTGAAAATCGACTGTCCTTAAAGAGTTATCGCCTGTATACTAATTTAGGAAAAATACAAAACGATTCTCTTCAGGATACAACAAAGCCTGCAGTAACACTTGTGATTTTCTATATCCACTTCGTTGGAATTCTTGTGTATTTATAGGCAACCAATAGACCATTTCAGAAAAGATGTCTTGTTTCACAAACAGACACGTCTATTTATTCGAATTTTGAATTTAAAATTCAAATAAATAAATAATTAACTCTAGGATCTCGTGCCTGTTGAGTCAATCTCGTGCCTGTTGAGACAATCTCATGCCTGTTGAGTCAGTCGCGTGCCTGTTGAGACAATCTCGTGCCTGTTGAGACAATCTCGTGTCTGTTGAGACAATCTCGTGCCTGTTGAGGCAATCTCGTGCCTGTTATGTGCTATTTCATAATGATCAGTTCCGAGGCTAACAGGCACGGTACGAGTAAGGTCGGTCCCGGGAGTGTTTCACATGACAGGCACGGAACTTCTTTCTTCCGATGTGGGAAGAATCCAACTTCCAACTTGCCAATAACAAACTATCTTACAATCCCCCACTAGTTTGTTATTTCACTTCATAACACTTGTGAATAATTGAAAGTATCTTTTACAGATTTGAACTTTCCTTTAGTGTAAGTATATTAAAGTTTTGACGAAGTTAATGGTATCTTAAGATTTGAACCACAAATCCTTGTGCCAAAACCGAAAATACCACACACACAGCGTTATCTAGTAGCTTAGAAAATCTAGTATTCGCTTTAGCACGTTTACGGCCATGTGCTCATCCTGAATTCATGAATATTTACAAGATCAACCCTTTAAATCTTGCTAGAAGCGGCACCACTTCAATATTCATATAGGTGGAATTAGTTACTATGTCCTTGTTACTCCAGACATTAATAATTCTTCCATTAAGATTAATCAACCTCTTCATGTAACAGTATGCACTTTGGAGTTTGTCTTTATGCCCCTGTTATAACAAGCATTTAACAACTCCTTAACTCCTCATATAACAGTAAGTAGTACAATAGAATTAGGGCTCCTAAAGAGGAGATCAGTGCTTAAACAATACAAGGCACGGAACTTCTTTCTTCCGATGTGGGAAGAATCCAACTTCCAACTTGCCAATAACAAACTATCTTACAGAGCATAAGGTAGAATGACTTTTACGTAACGAAAAAAAAAGTAACTTTTGGGTAATGAATACAAAATTAAACGGCTACTCATAAAATTTACTCGTTATAATTGCGGACCTAGAAATAACAAGTCCTTTTAATTGGTTTTTGACTTTGACATAGGAGGAAACTTCTGCACAAAAATCTGCAAAATATTTATGTACACAAACACACGCACATAGGCACACTCAGATTTTAATAAATTTACTCAAACTCAAACTAGTCCCCGTATTCCTATAGGAGTGAACCTTGACAACATCTGACCTAGCAAATTTTGTACTGATGCCAAAATCCTAATAAATATAGAGAAGTTTACGGAAGTCGTTCTTCAGATGATAATACTCAAACGTAAGAACGTTAAGCTAAATGTCAGCATGTGAAAGATCTTGGTTAAATCACGAGGAGAGAGCTTATATTCGTATAGCTTGGCGTGAATAAAAGATCTATGTATTTCATGACCAAGTCTAAAATCGAAGGCAAACTCGAAACACAAAAAACAAAAACAAAATTGAAAATCAGCATAGCATAAATGCTCAAAAAGGACATAATCTATTCCTTTCATTTAGGGAAAGTCGTCAATGCTCAAACCAGATTTTTTTTCTTTCTCAAACTGAGAAACAGACCATTAATGTGATAAACGGACATAACAGTCGCAACATATTACCTCTTTTATATCTAATAAATTTCATATATGCTTCACATAGATTTAACGAAGGGAAAGAATTAACAAACAAGCAAAAAGAAGTAACAACAAATAAGAGCTACTGGAGGAAAAAAACGAATAACTTACATTTATCAGAGAACCACTCGTTATAATCATTACAGGTATTCCTCGTCGACTTTTATAGTGGGAATTTGAGCAATTTTGGCCAAAAATCCCCCTTCTCAAATTCTAGACTTGGTTTGAGCAATGGGCAGCTAGAAATATATAGGGCAACGAAAGATATCCAGCTTAGATAGGGATTGGAGATTACCGCAATAACAGATGTGCAGCAGAGAGAGGAAGGACGGCTCAAAAAGAAGTAACAACAAATAAAGAGCTACTGGAGGAACTCTTGTAGAAAAGTTTGCTCAAATTTTCCTTGCCTAGTGAGCCTGGGTACGAGGTGGAGCTCTCCTTGAGCCAGGCGTCACCAGGCCTTGGGCGAGGGCTCTTGACTTGCACTGATTTCTCCTTTTTCGTGCTCTTTTCCTGTACTTTCAACATCCTCTTGTGCAACCTTAATCCCTCCATGCATTCCAAGGACCCTACACATAAAAGCAACTCGATTAAGCTCAAATATCGCACAATTTATTATTAAAACACCCAAATGTAAGGTAAGTAATGCACTAAAATTATAGAACTACAGCCAAACATCAAAATATTCTCAAAATTTCATTTTCAGACTGATGAAAGAGAAGTAGTACCTTTCTTCAATTACACTTTACTAATAGAGCACAATCGAGGTGTTGTTGTCTATTCAATATGTGAGAAAAATAAAGTAAAGTTGATTTTTTAGAGAAACATAGAATTCTCTAGAATGTCCTAGTGTAGTATTCTTTATATTTATCTAGTAGACATACCTAGATGTTCTAGAATGGGAAGTTAAGAAAAATCTAGATATTCTAGAGTCTTGGATATTTAAGGAAGATATTAGTAGAATGTGATAGAATTGTCTAGATTATTTTTGTATCTAGAATTATCTCTAGACTAGTATAAATAGGGGTGTCTTGTTCATTTGTAAGGAAGCCAAAATCAAGAAAGCCTTCTTTCCTAAATAAGTTCTAAAATCTCTCTTCCCTTTTCAAGCTTCCTCTTCTTTAGTTGAATCCTCCAATCTTGGTTAACGATCTTGGGCTAGCAGAAGATCTCCGAATAATCCTCTTCTTCTGCTATTCTTTACATGGTATCAGAGATATAAGTCGGCTTCTGGATTTCAAGGTCGGGTTAGTAGTTGATTCAACTGGTTTCTTTAAATGGATTTGGCTAGTCGTGCTAATGGACTGTGGATGGAGTTATTGAACCAGTCCAACTACAAGGTATGGAAGAGTTGTATGGAGTCATACCTTGTAGGTGAGGATTTGTGGAAAGTTGTCAATGGGAGCAACACAAGTCCTCTTGCTGGCGTACCGGAAAATAGCAATGCGCGTAAGAAGTGGAAGCAGATTAATGCTAAGGCGGAATTTATCCTAAAGAGGTCTATCTCTCCTAATTTATTTGATCATATTATAAGGTGTAAATCAACTCATGAAATATGGAGGACCTTCGATCGGCTGTTCAACAAAAAGGATGAAGTTCGGCTACAGATTTTGGAGAATGAGTTAGCTAACACCACTCAAGGTAATCTCTCTATCGCCGAGTATTTCTTGAAGGTTAAAAATCTGTGTTCTGAAATTTCTCTATTGAATCCGGACGAGGCTATCTCTGAAGCACGGATAAGAAGAACAATTATTCGTAGCTTAAAGCCAGAATATATTCCCTTTGTTACATCGATTCAAGGATGGGTTCAACAACCATCTTTGGAAGAATTTGAGAATTTGCTATCGTCACAAGAGCTATTAGCCAAATAGATGGCTGGTGTATCTATCAAAGAAGGGGAAGGAAATGCTCTTATTGCCGATAAAAGAAACTATAAAGGGAAATCAAGTGATAGCATGCACTTTCAGTCCTCAAGTGGTTCAAGCTCACCAGGAAAGGAGGGGGAGTCTTTTAGTAACGGTAAAAAGCTTTTAAAATGTTACCATTGTGGCAAAGTCGGGCATATAAAAAGATATTGTCGAGCCAAAGAGAGCAATATGGCTCAAACCAAGGAAGTTGCTGAAGAAGAAGAAAAAGAAGAAGACTAGGGAAAGTGCTTCGCAGCAGAGACTCGACCAATAAATGCCATGGCTTCATAAATTTTGAAAGAGACTGGATTGTGGATTCAGGATGTGGGCACCATCTCACTGGAGATCAATCCAAAATCTCCACCTTTCGCGAATACAACGGACATGACGTCATTGTTACAGCAGATAATACAGTCCATAATGTGGAGAAGGAAGACAATGTTGTGATCAATGAGAAGCAAAAAGACACTATCACCCTTAACAATGTCTTTCGCGTTCCAAGTATGAAGAAAAATCTATTTTCAGTTGCAAATGTTGTAGATGCTGGAAACTATTTGCTATTTGGCCCACGTGATGTGAAGTTCCTCCGAAATATCAAGGTACTCAAGGTAGATATCGTTCACTCAGGTAAGAGAGTTAACGATTTATATGTCTTATCTGCCTCTAATTCATATATGAGAAGATGAGTAGCAATGATTATACACATCTTTGGCATGCTAGACTTGGACATCTAAGCATGGATAAGTTAAAAGCCATGGTAAAGTTGAATCTAGTAAAAGGTTTGCCTAACTTAAGGAATTTTGATGGAGGAGAGGTTTGTGAAGGATGTTAATATGGAAAGGCACATCGTCTTCCATTTGACAGATCCTTGTCAAGGTGCAATGCCCCACTAGAACTTATTCACAGTGACTTGATGGGGCCAACGAGAACTCCTTCATTTTCAGGCTACTCTTATATGCTAATTTTCATTGATGATTTTACTAGATTCACTTGGGTTTATTTTGTGAAGCACAAGTCAGAAGTTTTTAGTAAGTTTGTGGAGTTCAAAGAAACAGTTGAAGGTGAACTCGATTCCAGAATAAGGCGGCTGTGAACTGATAATGGCGGTGAGTTTACATCAGATGAGTTTCTTTCCTTTTGTCGCCAGCATGGCATTAAAAGAGAGATGACATGCGCTGATACGCCACAACAAAATGGAGTGGCTAAAAGGAAGATCCGACACTTAACTAAGACATGTAAGAGTTGGCTTCATACCAAGAATTTACCTAGAGACTTGTGGGCTGAAGGTATGAAATGTGCAGCGTACGTGATTAACAGGATGCCGCTTTCTCCAAATAATATGAAGTCTCCCTATGAATTAATGTATGGAGAAAAGCCTAGCGTGAAACACCTCAGGGTTTTTGGCTCTATTTGTTATGTTCTCATTCCGGATTTTCAACGGAACAAGTTAGATGCCAAGGCAAGGAAATGCATCTTTGTCGGATATGATGAAAGGAAAAAGGGATGGAAGTGCATGGATCCTAAAACTCATCTCTTTGTTATCTCAAGGGATGTCATATTTGACGAAGTGTCTTTGTATTATGGAGCTGCACTGGATGGAGCGAGTTCAAAAACCTTAAATAATAGAGATTCAAGCTTGCCCATTACAGGTGCTTCTCTAGATAATACAGTTGCCGAGGAGTTAAGAGAAAGGGGGAGTCCTGGACCTCAACAACATGAAACTCAACAAGCAGATGATTCAAGTGGTTCGGGAAGGCCAAAAAGAACTATCATCAAACCAGCTCGCTTCAGAGATGAAAATTTTGTCAGTACATATTCATGTTTCTTTGTAGGACATATTAAAGAACCTTCAGTCTTGGGGGAAGCAAGAGGAGCCAGAAAAATAGTGTTGAGACCTTCACCAAGATATGTCCTAAAGCATTGGTTGAGTTCTTCCTCGAAAAGTATGGGGTAGCTTCCAAAAAATCACTTTAAGGGGGGGTGTGAGAAAAATAAAGTAAAGTTCATTTTTTGGAGAAACATAGAATTCTCTAGAATGTCCTAGTGTAGTATTCTTCATATTTATCTAGTAGACATATCTAAATGTTCTAGAATGTGAAGTTAAGAAAAATCTAGATATTCTAGAGTCTTGGATATTTAAGGAGGATATTAGTAGAATGTAATAGAATTGTCTAGATTATTTTTGTATCTAGAATCATCTCTAGACTAGTATAAATAGGGGGTGTCTTGTTCGTTTGTAAGGAAGCCAAAATCAAGAAAGCCTTCTTTCCTAAATAAGTTCTAAAATATCTCTTCTCTTTTCAAGCTTCCTCTTCTTTAGTTGAATCCTCCAATCTTGATTAACGATCTTGGGCTACCAGAAGGTCTCCGAATAATACTCTTATTCTGCTATTCTTTACACAATAGAGAGTTTCAGCACAACTTTCCCTTCACCAACTGAGCTAAAACCTATAATAGCTTAGATATCGTTACCAAAATCCTGACAAAGAAAGAAAAAGATTGCTAAATTGAGATCAGAGCAATCTATCTATTGCTTATGCTTTTCTTTGCTAAATTATTGAGAAGCAAATTTTTATATGATTGTTAGACCGGAAACAAACTTTCTGTCTCGTTAACCTTTGTATTCTATTAAAAGATTTGTACTACATCAGCATTATGTTATGCTATCAACTTCTAGAGAAAATTATAAATTCCTACCTATACTAGGTTTCTTTTACTTAGTTGCAATATCACCTATATGTCAACTAACAATCACCTCGATCTGAAGAGGCTTCGCCTCATCGTGGAAATAGATGCTCCACATTGTATCGAATAATTATTTCCACCAAAACTTAGGCACGTAGATGAAATATAGAGAGATGAAATTGCAACCTTTTTTCATAATGGTCGTTGTCAATTTGCAACATATTCAATTGTTTCATTGGATATCTGTTACTTCCTATCAGCATTGGTTAGGCATAATTTGCCCATCAAAACTTAGGAAAATAAAGAAAAAGATGAAATTGCAACATTTTCCATAATGGTGGTTTTCAAGGCCTGTTTGGTGGGGAGGTGAGGCTCTTGAAAACTTGGCTACTTAAAATTTGAATGAGACAGATCAATGATTGGATCTACTGGCATAATTTTATGATCTGTAGCCTAGGATGAAAGGCCAGCCTTGATCTTTTGCATGGTAGCAACATCATTCTTGAATGACTTTGCGAGAATCTGATCATCGATACCAGTAGCAAACAGAGTTGTTCGAAGTGAAACTTCCTTCATTCGCGCTACCAAATGCAGAAAAAGCTATAGCCGATTTATTCCAATCAGTATTGTACTGATAATGCTCTAGTCCTTTAGGAAACACAAAATTTGTAGAGTCTAAGTATAGAGCTTGTTATTACTATCTAACAATCCAACTTCTAGACTGCCATATACTACTAATAATAGCTCGGATGCACGAAGGTGAGTGTGGGGCGGGTTGACACTCTTGCCAGGGAACTGAAGGGCAGCAAGTGAAGTACACTGTCCATCCAAAGCTGGAAATTCCGCTTTGCTAGCTTTTGTCGACTTAAAGCTTGTAATAATGCTACCAAAAATTCCGCGCATGCCTGTGAAGGTGAAGAAATTCCCATCTATTGTATATCCAGTTTGATTTTCAGGAACAATGAAGTCGGTCAAGATATCTAGATCGCCTGCTTAAGCCATCCAAGAACTAGTAACGATAGCCAAAAGGAAAGAGAGGACATATTTTCTGAAGATCATTCTCTTAAGTTCTTTTTCTCTTTAAAAAATCCAAAAAATGACATTATCAAATAAAAATCAGATGATGAAAAAGAGCATGGTACCTTGTGTTGGTTTATGATGACTTTGTTGCACTCATATATTTGTATGAGATGCGAGGTTAATTAGAAGCAGGCGGCAGTGTTTAACCAAAAAATGGAATTTCAGTCAAAGCTAGAATTTAGAAGAACACGGGTTACTGATAATCAAAAGAATATGTAAAAGAAGGTAATTTGAGGTAACCAGAGTATAATCAGGAGAAAAACAAGTAAACCAAAGTATATTCCAATAGTATCTCGTGTCCCTACAATTGATTAGATATCTCCTTTTTATATGTATCTTGGAGGTATGCGTTTTGCCCAAATCATAATGAGGCAATTATGAATAATTAAAGATATTGAATGCTATACATAATCATTATATTCAATACAAATTCTCTAACGTATTCAGCATTTAATGCCTGTCGAATTCTGTATCTGCACTCTTTACTATCGTCAGATCCACTCCTTTTGATTCTTGGATATAAATGACTTAAATAGGTACGGGCACTAAATCCCTTGAATGGCCACCCGTGCCTCTTCCTTTGCTTTTTCTCGTTTCTATTGCTGCTCGTGCCTCTTGACTAATTATAATTCTTTGACTATTTGACCAGTCCACGTGTTTCGACACGTCACCTTTATATATAAATCCAATTTTTTCCAATACAGATAGTCCCCCCCCCACTTTCCATTTATTCATCAGTTGAATATTTGGGAAGTGGATTTCATTAAAACAAGAAGTTTTGTCACCATTAGTTCTATGACAAAATTGACGCTTCAATTGTCGCTTCTATTTAATGCTCCGTACACGTATCAATTTTCCATTGGTTTTGCAGTTTTTGCAGCCCTTTTCAAGGTTTTTTATGGTTCCACTATTTACGAAGTGCCAGTTATCATAATTATGATCCTTCCTTCACTGCCCGTCTACCTTTGGCGGTCGATTATCGATATAAATATAACTTCTTTCCTTGTCTTTTACCTCATAAAGTTTAATTGAACACTTAATTTCCCAAATCGCTGTTTACTTCTTCCTTACATCATTCCTCTTCACTATGTCTTCACCAAACCCTCACCCTCGAGAAGTCTCCATTGTTGATTCTTTCCCCAATGCCCCTATTAGGCATAGAAAAGGAGGTAGACTTCGTAGCTTCGGATCTACTCGAGGTTGTTCGTCTATGCCTTCTTCTAGTTCTGGTCCTTCTTCTAGAACTAGAGGTTCCCTTTCTCACAAATCTTCTTCTAGGAGTAAAGAACCTTCTGAACCATTACGCGAGCCTTTAGTAGAAGAGATAGTCCCTTCAGAATTATCTTTCTATCATGATAGAGAATCTCTTAGAAACCAAATTTTTGCTTTAGATCATGCTGACGCTTACCCCACACAAATTACAGAAGTTTTGACTCCTGTAGTTCATAAAGACCGTTTTACTTTAGGTTTCAAACCAGTGATTGACCCAGTCATTCTTGAATTTTACTGTTTCTTCAATGTCTGTTTGGGTCAAATTGGCCCAATCATATGGAGGGTTGTTGCCTGTTTAAGGCATTTAGCCACTAAAGCCGAAGTTCCTTTTACTTTCCCTCACTTGATTCATCTTTACTCACCTAAGCTTTTTCGCAATGGTGTTTTTACATTAGTAGCCAGGAGTAAGAGGGTTTTGATGAGTCCTAAAGATGATAAGGACCGCGGCTGGTATGGCCGGTTTGTTGCTGCCCCCACTGTTGGTTTAGTGGATGAGGATAACGTTCCCTTCCCTGAGAAGTGGAATTTTGCACGTAAGTCTTTTATCCTTCTCATACCTTCTTCTTTTAAGTTTATCAACTTCTCTAATTTTATCCCCCCTTTTTATATATATATTTTTAGCAACTTTGGGAGTTGTGGGGGATGTTCCCAATTTCCGTGGTTGGGTAGACATATTACTGAAGATCGCACCGATGGATGGTAGGTCTTGGAAAACACTTTCTAACCGTTTTGGTTGGAAGGTAAAGACTCATGGTAAGAGTTTATCTTTTGTTCTTTTCGTGTCTATATTCTCCTTTATTGATCTAACTTCTATCCTTTTTTTTTGTCAGGATTTGCTATTCAAGGAGTTACTGCTGAAGCAGTTATGGCCTCTTGTGTCTCTTTGGTAACCCGTATCTCTTTAGAAAAAGCCCGAGAAATAATCTTGGGTTCTTCTTCTGTGAAAAGTAAAGCTACTGAAGAAGAAGATTCTGAAGAAGAGGAAGATGGGGGCTCCCTGGTAACAAGGCCACGAGTTAGGAGACGCATCGTCTCTAATGACGAGGCTGAAGTATTGGTTTCTCTTACCGAACCTGTTGAAACCCCAATAATAATTCCTAATGATGACGTCACCTCCCACGATACTCGTGAGTCTATTGACCAACTTTTCATCAGTGGATTTGGCCGTGAAGATGTAGGGCCTGTTTTAGACGAAATACCTTTATCGTCTTTTTCAACTCCCGTGCCTGTGATTCCCTCTTTACCGGCCCCAGCTATTTCCGTTCCTTCTTCTACTGCTTTCATCTCTTCTCCTGCTCCTCCTTTGACTATTCCCCCTCATATCGTTCATCATACAAAAGTGGGCTCTCCAAGTAATAGTGCCACTATGAGGAGGGTAACTATTGAAGTTCCTGCTGAGAGCAGTCTTCTGAGGAAATCAGGCCAGGAAGATGTATGGTTGGAACCTTTAATCAGCCCAATTGAGAAAGACAAGTTGGAGAGTATAGTTCCTTGACTTTAATGAATGATATCGTTCATGCTACTTTGAAGGTATTTTCCTTCTCTTCCTTTTTTGTATTACAATTTGACTATCTTTGAGGATTCTTATTTCCTTTTCCCCTTGTTAGGCCAACCTCATCAGCACAAAAATGTTGAAAAGAATCTCCCTCTTGGAGAAGACAGCACGTGACTCTCAGTTGGAGACAATCAATTAGAAAGAGCAATTTGAGAGTGCACAGATTGATGTAGAAGACTTACAAGAGAGCACGAATACCTTAGAGAAGCGAGTGCAGGTTTTAACTTCAAAATTGGCGGTTGCAAAAGCTTCTTCAAGCCAAGCAGAAAAAGAAAAAGAACGTCTCGAGTCCTCCTTCTCAGAGCAATTATCTAAAGCTAGTGAATAGAACAGAGAGTTGAAAGCCCTTTTGGATCAAAAAGAAGTTTACGCTGGGGAGCTTATGCAAAACTTGACTCAAGCACAAAGAAGACCTCAGAATTTCTGCTGACAAGGTGCGTGCTTTAGAATGCTCCCATGCTTCTCTTCAAGCTTCTCACAACTCCGCCTTGGCTGAAAATGAAGAGCTAAAGAATGAGATCGCTGATTGGGAAAAAGATTATGAGATCCTTGAAGAAAAATCTGTTGTTGAGGCAAGTTGGGCATTTTTGAATTCTCGTCGTGATACCCTACTTGAAGCTGGCCAAGAAAACTTCAACCTGGAGTTGGAGTTAGCTAAGATCAATGAAACCATTGAAAAGGCTCAACAAACTCAGGACTTTCCTTCCCCCGTGGCTGAAGCCCCGTGAATGTTGAAGCTGATACGGGTATCCCAATTCTTTCAAGCTCAATCGAATATGTTGCTACAAACTAAATTGAAATCGCATCTGGTGATGCAGCTGCCCAAATTGAACCCGCTGTTATCGATGCTCCTTCTTCTCAATGACCGGTTTTAATCATTCGAGTGATTTTATTTTTGTTTTGGAAAACTATAATTAGACCCCTAACTTTATTTGATGGTTGATTTTGAAATCATAAGTCCCCAAGTCTTTTGTGGGGAAATCTATATAAACAATCTCATAGTTTATGAGTAAGTTTGTCCTTAGTCTTAGATTTTTACATATTAAGAAGTTCTTCATGTTACTATTATAAACTTTTATTTTCTTTATTCCTGCCTTTATTTTTAAGGACTTACAGAATAATTTGCATTTTTATTCTTAGAAAATGCTTCTGTTATCCTCATGAATAATTAATTTGAACATGAGTTTTATAAAAGAGTGCCCTTTTATATTTCGACACTTAATGAAGAAGACGTCTCAACTTCATAATGGTGTTAACATACGATAAAAGAAATAGGAACACATATGTTTCTTTGAAATAACTTTGACAAGTTGTTATTGGAACTTATAATACTTTACATGTATTTGAAGTACATCTATAACTGTTTTTCTCGTAACAGATTTTTACAAAAGAGGAATAATAGATACAAGGTTTTTCCTTATAACCCGTTTTAGTATATGGCCTTTACCCTAACTATAGTGAGGCTTTTTCTTTAGCCTTAGCTCGTGGCTCCATCTCGTGACATTTAGTCTGCACTTGACTCTTTTAGGCTTGATTTTCCCTCAATCTTCTTTGCCTTCTTTATACACATGTCTATGTATATTATGTAGTCCCCCAAGTGTTTGAGTGTTGAAGTACGAAGCCTCAAGCACTTGATAGTTCCTCTCATTTGGTCCTTTTCCTGAAAAGGAAACACATACGGGACTCGGAGGGGCGATTATAGATGAAGACTGCATAACCCATTTTTATTTCTATCAAAATAATTGTAACCCTAGGCCAGGAATTTTAGGTTACTCTGTATGCCTTACAGGTCGTGACTCATCATTTAGTACGGGTTAGCTTTTTGCCTATCATCTAAAATCGTTAGTAAAATTTTAACAATTCAAAAATGAAATTTAAAATGGTTATACCTAACCGTGGGTTTTCCTTAGAAATAGTATCTCTTCAAATGAACAACATTCCAATGTGAAGGTAGTATTTTGCCATTCATTGTTTCCAGTTCATAAGCTCTTTTTCCTGCAACATCACGAACTCTGTAGGGTCCTTCCCATGTTGGACTTAATTTTCCTGTGTTAGCTGCCTTTGTAGATTGAAAAACATTTTTAAGCACGAAACCCCCAATTTTGAAGAACCTGAGGCGTGCTTTTCTATTGTAGTATCGTTCTATGACCTACTTCTGTGCTGCCATTCTCATTAGTGCATCTTCTCTCCTTGCTTCGAGTAAATCTAGATGACCCGCATCTCCTCGTCATTAGATTCTTGTGTCGCATGTGTGAATCGTGTACTCGGTTCTCCTATCTCAACCGGAATTAAAGCTTCACTTCCATAAACCAATGAAAATGGTGTTTCTCTTGTACTTGTTTTCGCCGTTGTACGATATGCCCATAAAACACCAGGTAACACTTCTGGCCAATTCCCTTTTGACTCTTCTAATCGTTTCTTTAAATTGTTGATAATGACTTTATTTGTTGATTCTTCTTACCCATTACCCACCGGATGATAAGGCGTAGACGTAATCCTTTTAATTTGCCAACTTTGAAGGAATTCCGTGATTTGAGCTCCTATAAATTGAGGGTCATTATCACATATGATCTCCTTTGGTTCACCGAATCGACATATGATATTCCGCCAAATAAAATCTCTGACTTCCTTTTCTCACACCTATTTGAATGCTCTTGCCTCTACCCATTTAGTAAAATTATCAGTGAGAACAAGCAAAAACTTTACCTGTCCTTTTGCTTGTGGTAATGGACCCACGATATCCATTCCCCATTTCATAAATGGCAACGGTGCAATGACCGGATGTAATAACTCTGCAGGTCTATGCATATTGTTACCATACCTTTGACATTTATCACATTTGGCCACGAAACTTTCTGCTTTTTCTTCCATTTTAGGTCAGTAATAACCTGCCCTAATTAAGGTTCTTACCAGTGACCTTTCACCTGCGTGATACCCGCAATGTCCCTCGTGTATTTCTTTTATTACATACTCTGTTTGCGAAGTTCTAAGGCATCTCGCTAAGGGACCACCGAACATTTTACGATATAGATTGCCTTGTTTTAAGCAGTATCGAGTAGCCTTTTTTCGAAGTGCATAAGTTTTTTTCTTTTCATCAGGAACGATACCATACTGCAAAAAAGCAACAATTTAGTTCCTCCAATCCCAGGTTAAATTATTAAAATTTACCTCATTTACATCAGGATCAAGAATTGAATGAGATAAATGTATAACTGGGACGTTTGCATCACTTGCCACGTTAGCCGCAGATGCAAGATTAGCTAGGACGGCTGCTTCAAGATTTTTGTCCCTTGGCATTTGTATGACTTTCCAATTTTGAAATTGTTTTATCAATTCCCGTACCTTTTCCAAGTACTGCTGCATCCTTGCTTCCCTAGTTGTATAAGTCCCCAGCATTTGATTAACTACGAGCTGTGAATCACTCTTGATTATAATCTAATATATGCCAACTTCTCGTGCCAGTTCTAAACCTGCAATCATAGCCTCATATTCTGCCTCATTGTTAGTTATGGAATGACATTTGATAGCTTGCCAAATGGTTTCACCCGTAGGTGGTACCAATACGATCCCTAAACCTTCTCCTTTTACGTTAGATAAGCCATCAGTGAATAAGGTCCAAGTTCCTGGGTTAGCTCTATTGAACACCTGTAATTCTTTTTCTGCTTCTAACTGCATCCCCTGGCTAAAATCAGCCACGAAATCAGCTAGTACTTGTTATTTTATAGCAGTTCTAGGTTGGTATGTAATTTCGTATTCACTTAACTCTATTGCCCGCTTAGCTAACCTACCTGATAACTCATGTTTATGTAATATATTACGTAAAGGGTAGGCAGTTACTACAGCGATAGAGTGACACTGAAAGTAAGGTCTTAACTTTCTAAATGCCATGATTAACACAAGTGCAAATTTTTCCAACTGAGGATACCTCGTCTCCGCTTCTAACAAAGATTTACTAACATAATAGATAGGGGATTGTTTACCTTGTTCTTCTCAGATCAAAACAACGCTTACCACAACTTCCAAAATAGCAGGGTAGATGAGTAGTTTTTCCCCAGCCTTTGGTTTTGCCAGCAAAGGTGGATTTGATAAGTACGTTTTCAAATTCCTGAGTGCCTGTTGACATTCCTCATTCCATTCAAAATGATCTTGCTTATTAAGGGCTGAGAAGAATTTAAAACACTTCTCTGATGATTTAGAAATGAATCTTCCCAAGGCTGCAATTGTTCCTGTTAATCTTTGAACTTCTTTCTTGTTTGAAAGTATATCAGGAATTTCCTCAATGGCCTTAATCTGTGTAGGATTCACTTCAATACCATGGTTAGAAACAAGAAAACCCAAAAACTTACCTGAAGCAACGCCAAATGCACATTTTTCGGGATTTAACTTCATATTAAATTTGCGCAAAATTGAAAATGTGTTAGATAAGTGTAATATGTGATCTTTTGAGTACTAAGTTTTAACAAGCATATCATCTATATATACCTCGATAGTCTTTCCTAAATACTCTTGAAATATTTCGGTAACTAATCTCTGATACGTTGCACCTGCATTCTTTAGACCAAAGGGCATTACTTTATAACAGTAAGTCCCCCTGTCTGTTATGAATGAAGTTTTTTCTTCATCTCCCGGATCCATTTTAATTTGATTATAACCTGAATATGCGTCTAAAAAACTTAATAGTTCGTGACCTGCAGTTGCATCAATCAATTGATCTATGTGTGGTAGTGAAAAAGAATTTTTAGGGCAAGCTTTGTTAAGATCTGTATAATCTACACAAACCTGCCACTTACCGTTCTTCTTTGGAACTACAACAGTGTTAGCTAACCAGTTAGGATACTTTACCTCTTGAATGGAACCAATTTTTAGCAATTTTTGGACTTCTTCTTGAATCACCTGATTCTTGAAAGTTCCTTGCTTTCTTTTCTTTTGCTTCAAAGAAGGGTATGATGGATCTTCATTTAGTTTACGAGTCATCACCTCCGGTGGTATTCTTGTCATGTCGGAGTGGGACCAAGCAAAGGAGTCCACGTTAGTTTTCAAAAATTCAATTAACTTACCTTTCATACCTTGGTTAAGATTGGCTCCAACATAGACTTTTGTATCAGGCCATCGAGCAAATAACACGACAGGCTCTAATTCCTCTATCGTTGTTTTGATATTTTCATTCTCTTCTGGTTCTTGGATGGTATCAGGCCTTGAGTCTACATCTGTTTGCCCTTGTTCAGTTGAGGTTTGTGTTGTGATATCCTCAACTGCCTTCTGTGATTGCTATTTGCCTTCACTTATCGTGCTTGTATCTGTAACAGAGTTGATAGCCCTGGATATATGTTGATCTCCACGAATTTGACAGATTCCCCATGGCGATGGAAATTTAATAACTTGATGCAAGGTTGAAGGAACAACATCCATTTCGTGGATCCATGGTCTCCTAAGAATCATGTTGTAAGCCATATCCATGTCTACTACCTAGAACTTTGTATCTTTGATGACCCCTTCAGCAAATGTGGTGAGTGTTACCTCTCCTTATGTGACAACACCGGAATTATCAAATTCGGATAGAGTATGCGCCTTTGGTATTACTCTATCTTTAGCTTGCATCTCACGTAGTACTTTTAGCAAAATAATGTTCACGGAACTACCTGGATCAATCAAAACTCGTTTCACATTAGTATCATCTATAATTAAAGATATTATCAGTGTATCATTATGAGGGGTTAATACACCATCTGCATCTGCATCATTGAATGTAATGTTGTCTTCCTCTAAAACATGCCGCACCCATTTCCCATAGGTAATAGTTACTTTGGAAATTTTGTTAGCTGCAGTATATGATATACCATTGACGTCTTCACCCCCACTTATTACATTAACAGTTCTTTTGGGAGAAGGTGGTTTTGGAGGCTCCTACCTCTTCTTCATGTAAGCTTGCTTGCCTTTCTCACTGAACAACTCAGTAAGATATCCTTGTTTTAATAAATGATCAACTTCACTTTGTAAAAATCTGCAATCTGCTGTTTTATGCCCATGGTCATTATGAAACTCGCACCAATGGTCAGGGTTGCACCTGTTTGGATTCGATCTCATTTCCTTTATCCATCGAACCTTATCTCCCATGCTTTTCAGAATAGCTACGAGCTTAGAGGTGCTGACGCTGAAGTTGTAACCACTGAATCTCGCTTTTAAATTTCTATCATCATCTCGTGACTCATAGTTGTTTCGCTCGTTCCTGAATCTTGATGAAGAACCTGATTCTCTGTTTCTTGATCTGTGATCGTGCCTTTGATTATCTTGCTTTGACCGTGAGTCTTTTCCCGCAGGTCTCATATAAGGCTCGTACTTGTTTTTATCGGATTTGTTTTCGGTCTCCGCCCGTCTCGAACGTATCTTTTCTTCTTTTTGAGATCGTGGAACAGTATCTTCCTCAATCCTCAACTTCGTGCTATACCTGTTATAAACATCATTCCACGTTGTAGCTGGGAATTCTTGAAGTCTTTCCTTGAGTCTCCTTGTAGCTTCCGAGCTTTTTTCATTCAAATTGCTTGTAAAAGCTATAGCTGCCCAGTTGTCAGGTACACGTGGCAATGTCATTCTTTCACGTTGAAATCTTTCCACGAATTCTCTAAGCAATTCTGAGTCCCCTTGCTTACAACAACAACAACCCAGTATAATCCCACAAGTGGGGTTTGGGGAGGTTAATATGTACGCAAACCTTACCCCTACCCCGAGGGGCAGAGAGGCTGTTTCCAGGAGACCCTCTGCTCAAGAGAGCAACAAGAGACAATATATTAGTCCTATCAATAGACTCATAATAAATAACATAAAATACATAACGCAAAATACATAACATAAAATAACAACAATATAAGTGTAAACATGTTATTTTTGACCCTCCCCGAAATTTTATACCTTGTAATGCTTAAATATTTCTTTTAGTTCTAATATTGTTGTTTTGCCTATTTTTGAGTAACTTGGTATTTGCTCAAGTTATTTTCTTGATTTATTTACTTATGATAACAATCAAAACTGGAAAGAGGAAGTCACATGAATTTGGAATACTGAGTTTTACTTAATTTTATATATATTTTTCTTAACTTTGTTTTGTTAATATTTTAATACTTATAAAAAGAAAAGGTAAAATATTTTCTTTAGTCCATATGTTAGAATACAAAATATTAGTTAAATTTTCTTTAGTTTATATCTCTTGTTTTAATTATTTTTTACTTTTAATAGCTAGAATTAAAGAAAGAAAAGAAGGAGCAAATACAATTCACATGGCACACAATTTGATCACGGTGCACTTTTGTTTTCCTTAATCCACAATTTCAACTTGCACAATATTACCGAAGCAGACACGCACAACATCGGGAGGAAATTTTTTCCATTGGAGTCCACACGTTTTGGGCCACTTTTCTTCCTCTCCAAGTGGAGACCCTTTTCAGATACACATACTCGGTCATAGCGAAAAACAGTGGGGGAACCCTAGAGAACACCCAAGACCTTAAGAATCTAGAGCAACGGGAGAACCTGAAGATTTCCGCCGCAGCCACCCTCACACCCTTCTACCGCTACCCCAAAAATCAACCAGCCGCAGTCTCCTTCAACGGCAAACCAGCCACACAACCACCCTTCACCACCACAAAAAATAGCCGCCGCACCATCCTTGTTTCTCTAACCAGCCACCGCCGGCCTCACTTAAAAAAAAGTCACAATCCTCAATAGTGCGCGACCCTACGCCCGTAATCAAGCGTGTGTCTCACCTCAATATAGCACTACGATGTGCAATCCGGGGTTCCAAAACCTCAGAGCATCATTTATAATCATTACTCACCTCGAACTAGCTAAATCTCTAGCTCGCGACGCCTTTGCCCCTCAAATCGGCCTCCACGCATGTCGAATCTATCCAAAATCAGAGCGAGAACAACAAACATATGCTAAAAGAACAAAGCCCAAGCGAAAACAATCAATAAAGGGCACAAATCCCGAATTTAGCAAAACCCAAGCCGTGGGCCCGCTTCTCGAAACTCAGAAATTTTCACATCATTAGATTCCTTATCTCCCCACGAGTTCATACATATCAAAAGTACTAAAATCAGAGTTCAAATGATCTCTCAAATCCTCAATTTAAGGCATCTTAAACTCAAGCCCTAATCCTCCATTTTTAGCCCTTTAATTTCTTTAATTTCAGTCTTAATCCATGAAATACTACCATAGAAATGTGTTTTAGGTCCAAAATCCTTACCTTAACGGATCTCCCTTGAAATCTCTCTTCCAAATCGTCCAAAAGCTCTCAAACCGAAGTAAAAAATGGTGGAATACCTCAAACACGCAAAATGAAATAACTTATATGCTCTGCCCAGGCCTTTCCGCATCTGCGGCACTTTAACCGCATCTGCGGTCCTTCACTTAAAACCCAAAATCGCATATGCGATAGGACTTCCGCACTTGCGGCTTCACAGATGCGGCTACTTGACCGCTTCTGCGGTATCTGCACACCTGACCAACTTTAGCTTCTGCGGCCAACTCTCCACTTATGCGGTGCCACACCTGCGGTTCCCAAATCGCAAGTGCGAAAATACCAGAAGCAGCAATATCAGCTGCTGCAACATAATTCCAATTTCTCCGTTAACCATCCGAAATCACCCCGAGGCCCCCGGGACCTCAACCAAAAGCACAAACATGACCCAATACCTTATTAAAACTTGTTCCAATCATCAAAACACCTCAAATGACATCAAATCACTCAAAACACATCAGATTCAAGCCAAATTTTCTAAAATCTTCCAAATTCTGCTCTTGATCAAAAACCCAACCAAACATGTCCGAATGACCTAAAATTTTGCACGCACATTCCCAATGACACCACAAAGCTATTGCAACTCTCGGAATTTCATTCCGACCTCTATATCAAAATCTTACCTATCAACCGGAAAATGCTGAAATCTCAATTTCGCCAATTCAAGTCTAAGCCTTCCAGGGACCTCCAAAATGCATTTCGATCATGCTCCTAAGTCCAAAATTACATAATGGAGCTAACCAAATCATAAAAATTCCAATCTGAGATCATATACAAACAAGTCAAATCTTGGTCAAACCTTTCAAATTTCAAAGTTTAACTGAGAACTGTTTTCTTCCAAATTCATTCCGATTATCCTGAAAACTAAAACCAACGATTTACATAAGTCATAATACATCACACGGGACAATTTGTGCCCGAGAACTGGCGATCAAAGTGTAAAAGCTCAAAACGACTAGTCGGATCGTTACAATAAAGCAAGAAATCAACAACAATGGCAATTGAAAAAAATCGTACCAACTTAGTTCAAAATGGAGGACTTATAGTATCTCTCTAAATTTAAAGATTATATAAGTCTGTGCATGTGAAATTTCGAACAAAAAGATGACAGCGTTGGAAAAATTTGAAACATCAAATGTGTATGAAACAATTGTCACATTAATAACGAAAATAAATTCCTCCGACCCAAAAGGGTTTGATCGAGAAAAAAAGAAGCTATATGACAAATAATGATCTATTGTCATGCATACATCTTATAATGAAAAAAGTTATCACACAAATTGAAACCAAGATAATATAGTAATATTTCTTGTTCATGGAATAGTCTTCATAGAACAAGTCTTTGCCCATGGTGCCTTTGTTTTTTCAAGAGAGAGAAAGTCTATTTTATTTGCCCATTTGAATGTTTAATTTTCTAAGCTATCATATCAACAAATATTTTCACAAGAGAGAAAGTCTAATTTTCTTTGATGAAAGTGAATGATGATTGTGATGGCACTCTAGATGAAGTTATGAGAGGGAAAAGTTGACCACCATATTTGAATGTTTAATTTTCTAAGCTATCCGATCATCAAATATTTTCACAAGAGAGAAAGTTCAATTTTCTTTGAAGAAAGTGAAAATAGCACCTCGGACTATTCATCGATTTTGCTACTTTGAGAATATTCTATTTAGTTTTCCCCCTTGTGAATATCAAGATTCTTGTTTGGGTCCACGTAACAGCGCTCCACCTGATGAAGTGAAAACAACCTTTATCACTTTTCAAAGTTTGGTAATACCATTTTATTATTTAATTAGATGGTATTATTCACTTATAAATTAAGCAAAAAATAGAAGAGGAGACCAAGTAAGTCTAAAATTAATAGGCAAAAATACTAGGTAATTTACCGAGAGTATACAAATTATTAAACAATATAGTTGAGCGAAGATAGATTCTGTCGGCTATGTGTTAACTTATTTAAATATGTTATTAGTGTGAATCATTAATATCTTTCGCTTAAAAAAAAATAGACACAATTCATTAATATCTTTTTGTAATTTTAATGAATTTTTACACACATATTTTTATTCCCCATCGAAAGTTATAGGTTCTTGATTGAACATTCACATGCGCGACTAATTTGGATTCGCACTATAAAAAGTCTCGTAATAAAGTTTTAGCGCTCCATAGACTTCATTCCAAGAAAGCTTAACACATGCCCGACAGAAATTAATCATTTTAGGCTCTTTATTTTCACTCCCCCACCTTGTCCATTTCTACTGGTAGTAGTTTTTAATTTACTCGTTAGACTTGACAGCATAACCAAGAAAGAGCCATCTCTTATTGTCTTTTTTTTTGGTTAAAAGGTCTTACTTTTTGAAAAGAAAGAAAGAGAGATGTAAGGTTTTCCTTCCTCATTCATTGTATTGGAGTTGGCTGTCTTTCATAAATATTTTTTTCACTTTATACTTTAATTTGTAGTGATCATTTTATAAATTCTTTAATTGGAGGAAAATTTACCTTTTTTTTAGTAAATAAAACTACCCTTACTTGGAGGTAATTTCTTAGTTGAAAAGAAAGAAAGAGAGATATAAGGTCTTCCTTCCTCATTCATTGTATTGGAGTTGGCTGTCTTCCATTAATATTTTCTTTCACTCTTATCACATCAGAATACTTGCTTTGGGTACTTCCGTTTGGCAAGAATAACAAATTATTTAGCACTTAAACTTATAGCATGTACTTCAAAGATTCTCATAAAGTAAGTCATCTATTTTAACATTTATGAAAATAAGATTCACAAAATCACAGAGGACAAATGAAGATTATAATTCCACTAAAATAATTATGTTCATGTCTCTAACTTCAAAACGTGTAATCATCCCATCATCTTTGTTACGAAAAGGACAATAATTGGTGAATCTATGTAACGCCCCGACCGGTCGTCGTGAGCTTTGTACTTTGCTCGCGAGTTCTCGGGCATGTCTTGCCCCGTGTGATGTATTATGACTTATGTAAATCATTGGTTTTGGCTTTTAGGGTAGTTAGAACGAATTTAGAAGAATTGTTCTCAGTTTGAAAATAAAAATTGAAATTTCAAAGGTTTGACCAAGATTTGACTTGTTTGTATATGATCTCGGATCGGAATTTTTATGATTTGGTTAGCTCCGTTAAGTGATTTGGGACTTAGGAGCGTGATCAGAATGTATTTTGGAGGTCCGTGAAAGGTTTAGGCTTGAATTGATGAAATTGAGATTTTGGCGTTTTCCGGTTGATAGGTGAGATTTTGATATAGGGGTCGGAATGGAATTCTCGAAGTTACAGTAGCTCCGTTGTGTCATTTGTGATGTGTGTGCAAAAGTTCAGGTCATTCGGACGTGGTTTGGTCGGGTTTTTGATCAAAAGAGGAATCTAGAAGTTTTTGGAATTCTTAGGCTTGAATCCGATGCAAATTTGGTATTTTGATGTCATTTTGAGTGTTTCGAAGGTGGGAACAAGTTTGAATGATGTTATGGGATATGTTGGTATGTTTGGTTGAGGTCCCGAGGGCCTCAGGTGAGTTTCGCGTGGTTAAACAGATCAATTTCATGTTCTGAGAGTTGCAGATTTTCAAGTTTCAGTTGCAGGTATTTTTGTTCATTACAATCGCGTACGAGGGTTCGCGATCGCGTAGAGCTTTCTGAGGGGTAGCCCATTTTGTTCAATGCGTTCGCGAAGGATGAGTTGCAAGCGCATAGAGGTAAGAAAATGTTGATCGCGAACGCATAGGGAAGGTCGTGTTCGCATAGAGTTATTGAACCTGGGGTCTTGGCTGGATATTTGTCATTGCGGACGCGAGAGGCACTCCGCGATCGCATAGAGATAGGGGCTTGAGCATTGCATTCGCATAGTCTTATTTGCGTTTGCATAGAGTAAATTGTGGAATATGAGTTTTTGTGCTTCGCGATCGCGAAGGTTTTCCCGCGATCGCGATGAGGAAAATTATGCCTGGGCAGAATGTTTTTAAGCTCGTCTTGTCCGCGATTTTGAGGCTTATTTCCTCCATAGTTGATCGTTTTTGGAGATTTTTGAAGGAGATTGAAGAGGGATTCAAGGGGAAACTTTTAGAAGTAAGAATTTTGGACTAAAACTCGATTATTATGTGAATTTCACCTAGAATATCATGAAATCTAAGCCTAAAATTGAAAAACTGGGGCTTGAAATTGGAGACCAAACATTTGGGATTTGAAGGGTCCTTTGTGGATGGATTTTGATGTTCTTGGTATGTATGAACTCATGGGGAGATAAGAAATCCGTTGATGCAAAAAAATTTGAATTTTGAGTCGTGGGCCTGGGGGCCGGGTTTGAGCAATTTCGGGAACTTTGATGTAAATTGAATATTTTTAGTGAGTTTCGTTCCCTTAGCATATTCTAATGGTTATGTACTGATTGTGGCTAGACTTGGAGAATCCGCAGGTCGATTCGTGAGGGCAAAGGAATCGCGGGTTAGAGTTTTGACCGGAGCGAGGTAAGTAATGATTGTAAATACAGTCCTGAGGGTTTGAAACCCTAGATTCCACATCGTTGTGCTACTTTGAGGTAACGTACATGCTAGATGACGAGCGTAGAGTCATGCAACATTGGGGATTGTGATGTGGTCCATCCCGTACGACTGTTAAGTCGCGTATTTGATTTGAAATCTTATGATATTCCATATTTTTTGAGATTGATATTATATATTGGGATGTATGCCATATTTGGGGCTTTGTGCCGACCTGTTGAGACCCTTAGGGGAGCTTTAGCTATTCCTCTCACTCTATTTGTTTTGAAAGCGTATTCCTAGTCATGTTTTACCTGTTATCGTTTAAATATGATTTTATCACTTTACTTCTCAAAATATGAAAACTATTTGGGCTGAGTTCCCTGAATTACTGATAGACCGAGGGTCTGATTATGAGATGATGACTGAGATAGACCGAGAGTTTGATTGTAAGGTTAATGACTGAGAGAGGCCGAAGACCTGGCTGTGAGGATTATATATTTATGGATCAAGTTGCACGCCGCAGCAATATATATATATATATATATATATATATATATGGATCGGACTGCACGTCGCATCGATATGTTGGATCGGGATGCACGCCGCAGCGATATAGCACTTGGGCTGTAGGAGCCCCTCCGGAGTCTGCACACCCCCAGTGGGCACGGTTGATTATATTTAGGGATGGGGCTGCACGCCGCAGCGATATATGGATCGGGCTGCGCGCCACAGCGGTTACTATATGGTACCTATTGAGCGTGAGTGCTGATTGATAAGAGTTGATTCACGAGTGACTGAGAGGAGATAGATATATACATGCACATGAGTGACGCTTTGCCTGAGGGGCCTGTTTATGAACTTATTGATTTTCACTCCTCTTTAACTGAGTTTCTATCGAATATGTTGATTTATTAATTGCTTTTACTCATCTTTATACTGAGCCCTGGTCGAAAACATTGAATAAATATTTTTAATCAACTTTCATTTAAGTTGGGGTTTATGAGATATTCAGAACTTAATCACTGGTTTGGCTTTTGTTATTTTCACTGAGATTTTCTTGATATGAGGTGTTTATGACTCCTGTTTTGCCCGAGGGGCTATTTACGAACTATGTTTTGCCCGAGGGGACGATTTTGGTTTTCATCTTTTTTATTATAAATGGTATTGAGCCCTTACTGAAACTGTTGGAAGGTATTTTTAAATGACTTTTACCAAAAGCTGGATTTTAAATGATACGATTGACTCGTATTCTGATTTGAAAGCCTATTGTGCTTATTGAGTTTAAAATAAATGTGGATTCATTGTTATCCTACTACTCAATTTTTATTTACTCTTATTACTTACTAGGTTGGAGTGCTCACATTACTCCCTGCACCTCGTGTGCAGATTCAGGCATTTTGGAACTCGGTAGCGGGTGTTGGTTGCTCAAATGCGGAGTCATCAGAGTTAGCAAGGTGGTTGCACGACGTTCGGAGCACTGTTTCCTTCCTCTCATTTTCATTTATGTACTTAGTATATTTTGACTATTTTTGTTGTATTCTGACCTTGGTAGATGCTCATGGCTAGTGACACCCCAATGTCAGGCTTGTATGTTATTTCTGCATTGTTCATTCATACTTATATTATGAAATAGTTTTTAATTAAAGGCTTGAAAATGACTCTAGATGATTAAAGGGTTATATGGGTATTGTGTCAGCTGGCCTTGTCTTCCTGAGAGGCACCATCACGACCGGGCCGGTTTGGGGCCGTGACAAGTTGGTATCAGAGCCTAGGTTACATAGGTCTCACGAGTCATGAGCAGGTTTAGTAGAGTCTCTCGGATCGGTACAGAGACGTCTGTATTTATCCTCGAGAGGTTGTAGAACCTTTAGAAAAAACTTCACATTCTTGGAATTCTTATCAAGCGTCCTTGTTTCAACTTGAAAAGTAACTCTTTAAATTCCCCCCACTTGTTCGTATGCACGCATGAGCGCTCAGTATCCGATGTGCATCGATGGTTTGTGATTCCCCGATCAAGGGGCGAGAGATGATCTCTGCGTGTTGATGTTGGGTCAATCTGGAGGGCTTGAGGCTAGATTTTTGCCTATAGCTCGAGCACCGAGGTGCTGATTGTGTGAGCAAATGTTTTTGAACTTATACGTTCAGTAGTGACCTATTGGTAGAAGTAATGACTGGATAGCTACGTGATGAGTATGTTATGACTGCGAGGTGTATTCATATGATTTGGAAACGATGAGAAGAGTCTTCTGGAGGATAAAAGAACTATTAGGTACTTGATTTTCATCTCGATCGGAGGTATAGCCCCGAGTTATGGGTGTGAAGAATCTTTTCACGTGTTCTAGTTGGGAGTGAAGTAAATTTTATGTTACGATATGAGTTTAGACTCAGGAAGATTAAGTGACTGCGTAATGTTTATGACGGTGGAAGCTATGCAAAAATGTTAGTTTGAGGCAAAGCATGTGGGGTTATCTCCTGTGGAGTGTTCTGAAGTTGTGCGATCCTTATGTTGTCCGTTAGAAGATCTCATTTACAAGTGTAATATATGTGTTGCAATTTAAATTTGGGTCGCTTAAGAGAGTGGGGTTCAACTGTTATGAGGGTGAATGCCAGATTTGCATAAGATTTAAAGTAGTAGAGGGTCTGTATTTCACGAGCTTATGAAGGATTGAGTTTAATTTCACTATGGTTTTATGGCAGCAATAAAGCATATGCGTTATGAGTTATTGTGTGTGTTTTGATCTATGGCCTCGAGTCTAGTAGGGAGTCCGATATTGCTTAGTTGATTGCACGGTTATGTGCTATGTTGGTTCCAGTTTGAGGCGTACTGGTGAATCAGTTATGGCTTACGGAGATTGAGACCGAGGATGTCTCGAGTAAAGGAAATTTTTTGACAAAGGTTATGTCATGCTTCATAGGTGTATGAGAATCACGGAATATCTTGAGTTGTTGTTAGTAATGGATGCTCGGTGCATAGAGCAAGAAGTGGCTTGGTTGTTCTAAGATGAGGTTACACCCTACGGTGTCAGAGTGCTATTGAGGCACGGGTGGTTCTGTTTGTTTGATCAGGCTAATTGCAGTTTGAATAGAGTGAATGACTCTCAAGAATAGTTCTAATGTGTTCAAGATTCTACATGTAACAATTGGGTATTTTAAAGTTGTATATATTATAAGAAACTGAGTTTTCATTGGAAGATGCCAAGACTTGTGGTAATTTCTATATTAATTATGGGATTCTATGTATCGGCATCAGGAGGGTAAAGGTAACAGATTTAGATTCACAAGAAGTCTCTTCAGAGTAAAACATTTTGAACGTGGTGCTCGTGGGAATATCTGAGAAAGTATTCAGCGGTGTATGAGCCTTAGACGATGTGGCTTTATGCTTGGGTCCCGTGTGGTAAGTCTGGGTTGAGGAATTATGATATTATATCAAGAAGGAGTATAAAGTTGAAGGTAAATCAGAAGGAAACTTGGATAGAAGGGATAGTTTGGTAGTAGGCCGAGTCGGTATGATAAGGACATGATTAGTTCTTTGGATGCTTATGAGATAATGAGTTTTTACAGATGTTTTGTGGCAATTCTCTTGGGTTTTAGTGACCTGCGTAGTTCGGTCGAGTTAGAAGGATTCAGTCCTGATGGTTTAGTTGTGCACATGGAAATTCGGAGAGTCCTTGACGGTTTCTACCATGGTAAGAGATGTATATTTTCTATGAGCATGAGGAGCATGAGATGTATAGTGGTTTTCTTCTATATGGGATCAATGGGAAGTTCTTGGTTAGTGGAGTACATAGTTGCTTGAGGCTCGGAAGGGGTATGAAATTCTCGTATTATCCTAGGATGGTATGGTACATGCAGTATGTTGGGAAGGATTGAGAATTGCATGTGTAAGGTTGCGGTTCAGTTCTGAAATGAAGGTCGTAAGATTCTTAGGCAGCACTGGCAGTTTCAGAGGATTAAGGAAATGGTATTACTGATTGGTGTGGCTTGATGAGGGTATACGTTTCAGAAAAGGTCGATGTGTTGAGTTATGAATGCTTTATTGGTGTTGAGGCACTATCTCGTCTGATTGACTGATGATATTCGGGTTGGCTTGGTGGCACAAAAGAAGTATAGGTGTACCCCTTATGGGATAATTGAGTATTAGAGGTGTGTTGTATATTCAAGCGGCGAAATTGGATCAGTTATGGTAATTCGTGTGCTTTATGGGTTTGGAGACTGGGAGTTCTCATATACAGGTTAGCTCTTGGTTGTGGACGGCAAAGATGCGGGTAAGTTAGTCAGATTGTAGTATGTGCTACGATTCAGTCATTGTGAACCTTCGAAGGGTTATTTATCTGTTATGGGTAACTAGAGTTGATGTGTGGTTCATTGGTGGACCCATAGGGATGTATGTTCTGCATCGAGACGGCTTTGTTAACTTCGAGTTGCCATTGATGAGGGATGTGTTGATTCAATTATCATGGGGCTATTAGAGTTCGGAGGTGATCTATGAGTTACCTTGCTGGGTTGCAAGGCGTTATGATTTGTTGGTTATAGGTGCGGACATCCAATTTTGTCCCTCCTTTCTTCCAATTAGTTTCCTTGAGCTTCTAAATTATTAATACATCAAATACTTTATTTTTTTTGACATTTACTACTACTGCTGTTGTTTTTGTTGTTGTTGTTGTTGTTGTTATTATTACTATTATTAATTTTTTTCACAATTACTATTAGTACTATTATTATCATTATTATTATGACTATTATTACTACTAATGTTATTATTTATATTGTTATTATTGTCACTATCATCATCATCATCATTATTATTTTTTTAAATTATAATTTTTATTGTCATTTTGCGAAAATATAACTTTTCTTTATTTAGGAGAGATAATAATATTTCTCTTATCCCACACTTTATGAAAAGTTTACTATAATAATATTATAGCATTTCATGCAATAGTTATTTTATAGTATTTCATAACTATTTTATTAAGTTGTTATAAATTATAATCTTGTTAAGGCTATTAAATACTTTAATTAACTTATAATAATGTTATTCCATTTAGAAGCCCAAGAAAATAGGAAGAGGGAGATTGTCAATGGCTTAATATTTTCGGGAGAAATTCAAAAATAGTCAGATTTACAATTGGTCGTTCAAAAATAGCCCAATTTCAAAAGTAATCGAAATTTAGCCACTTTTCATGTAAAGATAAATTTGAGCCAAAACACTGTTCAAAACCCGAAAAATACGCCAGTATATTATACTGGAGTTCAAGCATACTTATGCTGGAACTCCAACATATTATACTGGAGTTCCAGGATAAGTATGCTGGAAATCCAGCACAATATGATGGAGTTCCAGCATAAGTACACTAGAACTCCAGCATAATATACTGGAGTTCCAGCAAGTATAATGGTCCAGTATAATATACTGGAGTTTGGAGCACCGGTGCTCCAGTCTCCCGTATATTATACAGGAGTCAGCAAAGTATACCTGTCCAGCATAATATGCTGGAGTTGATACACAGGTGCACCGAACTCCAGTATATTATGTTGGACCGGTCTCTGTTGCAGCAAAATAGTGGCTATTTTTCATTGACTTTGTAAACGCTGGCTATTTTTGAATGACCAGTCCGAAAACTGGCTATACCATGCTATTTTTACAATATTTTCGGCCAGCTTGTAGCCCAAAACAAGCTGCTCTAAACCATGGCCCAAACGCCACAAGACCAATGAACCCAAACAAAAACAATTGGGTTAAGCGCTGCCATACACGGGAGAAATTAAAAAATAGCCAGATTTACAACTGGTCGTTCAAAAATAGCCCAATTTCAAAAGTAATCGAAATTTAGCCACTTTTCATGTAAAGATAAATCTGCGCGAAAACACTGTTCAAAACCCAAAAAATACGCCAGTATATTATATTATACTGGAGTTCAAGCATAAGTATGCTTGAACTCCAACATATTATACTGTAGTTCCAGGATAAGTATGCTGGAACTCCAGCATAATATGATAGAGTTCCAGCACAAGTACACTAGAACTCCAACATAATATACTGGAGTTCCAGCAAGTATAATTGTCCAGTATAATATACTGGAGTTTGGAGCACCGGTGCTCCAGTCTCCAGTATATTATACTGGAGTCAGCAAAATATGTCGGTCCAGCATAATATGCTGGAGTTCATACACAGGTACACCGAACTCCAGTATATTATGCTGGATCGGTGTCTATTGCAGCAAAATAGTAGCTATTTTTTATTGACTTCGTAAATGCTGGATATTTTTGAATGACCAGTCCAAAAACTTGCTATACCGTGTTGTTTTTACGCTATACACCTTTCTCCTTGTCTCTTCTATTTTTTTGCGAAAATCAGATCTTTTTCACCCTGGTTAGAAGGTGTATGCCTATTTTGAGCTAAGATCTGTTGGGAATAAACCCCCACAGAAATAATATTCACTGTAATAAAAACGGAATAATAATGTAGCACCGAGATACGGTAATTAACAAGAATAAAAGAGTAACAACGACACCAAGATATTTACGTGGAAAACCCTTGTAATAAGGGGAAAAACCACGGCCCCGAGAGGAGCAACTGATATCACTATAGTAAGGAATTTTACACTTTGTAGGTCCGAGTAAAATACTCCAAAGACCACTACAACACTCAAAATAAATAATCCTCTTTTGATATTCTCGCCTCACTACAATATCGCTCACTCTCTATTTTCCTCACAGACTATTTTCTTATACCTTGTTTGTGAAACCTCACTCTTTCTTTCTCTCTTTGTTGGTGTGTAGAAATGAGAGTTGGAGTTCTCCTTTTATAGCCAAAGCTTCACTCTCTAAATCCTACAATATTTGACAATTTACACACACTTGTCACAATTCAACAAAGTTGGCTACCAACCCAAAGAACTTCAACAAGGCTGGCTACCAAACCAAACTAATTCAACAAGGTTGACTACCTAACCAAACCAAGTCAACAAGGTTGACCACCAAACCAAAGAAACTTTTATTAGGCACATCCCTAATACTTCTTCAATGAGATGGACATCGTCAAGATCGCCCTTCCTTTTGGCTTGCCTTGGTATTCTAATATCGTTTTCTATTTCTACGTCTAAAAGGCTGTTGAATCCCTTTTGTTTCAGACCAAATCTCACAACTTCAAGAAAAATCTGAAGCAAAATAGATATTCAATTTCAACCCTTTTCTTTGCCTCAATAGGATTAGTAAGGTAAGGTTTAGCCCGGTTAGTGTTTTCTTGGTCCTATGCCTTTGGAAAAATATCCACACGGCTATGAGACTATATGCCCTCGTGAGACTTTGCCGGCAGCTACACCATGAATCCTCTACATGAGGCTGCCATCATAAGGCAATGTGAGGCGCAGAGGAGTGATTATATAGCCAAGGCATATGGGTAACAATACCGGTGCTATTGTCCCCCTTATTTGTACTTCTCCTAATTGTTGTATTTTTCTTTTCTTTTATTAATAAAAAAACTAGCCCTAGGCGCTTGCCTAGTGGATTGCCAAAAAAAAATAAAAATCAAACGACTAATTTTCAGAAATCAAAGCCACACCCGTGACTTCTTTCCTTTTGAAATTTGAAAAAATCCTAACTCTAAATCTCTCCACCTATAAATACTTCCGAAAGGCCACATCCATGATGGAGGGGAGGAGGAGAGCGGCCACCATTTTCTGAGGATTCAAGATCTCTCAGTCGCCTACATTATTCACTGAGCCACTGCTCCACACCCTAAAAAATGCCTCTCTGCTTCCCTTCACCACTGTTGTTGCCTCTCAAAAACTCTGAATCTTTTCCTTTCTGACTCGGTGGACTTTGACCTTGATAGAGGTATGCGAATTCCTTTGGCTCGGGGTTCAGATCTGTTCATAACGAGAGAGTAGATTCGAAGGTCGACGCCACAATTCACTGCCCACAAAAGGTCAGTTTGTCTTTTCTCTTCGATTTAGAAGTTTAATTTGTTCATGTTTTGTGAATATTGTGCAGTAAGTTTAGTTTCTTGTTTTGCTTTTCTATGTCGCACATCCTAAATAAATTTCAGTATGTTGTTTGTTAATTTCTTTACTTTGTTATTTGGTTGTAAATCATCGTTCTTTGTGTATTTGTTTCTTCTTTTTTTGGGTTCTTTAGTAGAAACTGTTGAGGAAGCGTGTCAAGATAATAGAAGGAAAAGGATATTTAGGAGAGAAACAATAAATTGCACAAGACAAGACAAGACAAGATTTACGTGGTTCAGCAATTTTTGCCTACTCCACGGCCACACAAAGAATAGCTCTTTATTAATTGAAGAGAGAAAGAAGAAGTTTTGGGATGTTCTACAAATGAAAATGTAGACCCCTATTTATAAGCATTTGAATGCCATGCCGAGGTAAGCGCTTACATCATAAGAATGTCGATGTAAACGCTTACATCATAAGAATGCTGAGGTAAGCGCTTACATCACAAGAATGTCGATGTAAGCGCTTACATCATATTTTCATATCTTTTTGATTTTTCTTTCTTTTGTTTTGTCTACTTTCACATACAACAACAAGTTTGGTCCTATCAATCTCCCCCTCAAACCTATGTTACATCAAGAAAGAAAATAAAGAAAGATTTGCTATTCTTTGGTGGCGCCTTCACTCTATCAGTCTTGAAGGCTAACTAAGGCAGTGCACAGCCTCAGTTTGTCAACACCGACAACTTTGGTCAACATGTCTGACGGGTTCTTTGATCCTGGTATCTTCTATAGGGAAAAAGTTCCTTCATTTATCAACTCTCGGATATGATGATACCTCAAATGGATATGCTTCGATCTTGCATGAAACACTCGATTCTTGGCAAGATGAATTGCACTCTGGCTATTGCTGAAAAGCTCACAATTGTCCTGCTCTTTACCTAGCTCTTTAAGAAAATTCTTGAGCCAAATCATCTCTTTTCCAGCTTTTGAGATTTCCATGTACTCTGCTTCAGTGGTAGATAAGGCAACATTTTACTGAAGTCTGGACATCCAACTAACAACAGTACCACCCAAGGTGAACACGTAGCCCGTGGTACTTTTTCGACTATCCAGATCGCCACCTAAATTTGCATTAGCAAAACCTTGTAAGATAATATTGCTCTTTTTAAAACAAAGTGCTATACCTGAAGTGCCTTTGAGATATCGCAATATCCATTTTACACCTTCCTAATGCTCCTTTCCTAGATCTGACATGTATCTACTAACAACTCCAACTGCATGGGCTATGTCAGGTCTAGTGCAAACCATAGCATACATCAAACTTCCTACTGCTAAAGCATACGGAACTTTGGACATGTACTTCTTTTCTTCATCTGTCTTAGGTAATTGGTCCTTTGACAGATTTAGATGGCTTCCAAGTGGAGTGCTTCTGGTCTTTGCATCATGAAGACTAAACCTGCTTAGTATCTTATGTATGTACTTTTCTTGAGACAACTTTAAGGTTCCTTCCGACCTATTTCTGCTAATCCTCATCCCAAGCATTTGTTTCGCTGGTCCTAAGTCTTTAATTTCAAACTCCTCCGCCAGTTGTTGCTTAACCAAGTTGATCTCATTTATGCTAGATCCTGCAATTAGCATATCATCAACGTACAACAATAAAATGATATAAGATTCATCAAGATTTTTGATATAATAGCAATGGTCCATCTCACATCGTGTGAAACCATTTTTATGCATGAATCCATCAAATTTCTTGTACCATTGTCGGGGAGCTTGTTTCAAACCATACAAACTCTTCTTCAACTTACACACAAGGTTTTCTTTACCAGAAACTTGAAAACCTTCAGGTTGCTTCATGTAGATGTCTTCTTCAAGGTCACCATGCAAGAAAGCAGTTTTAACATCTAGCTGCTCCAAATGCAAATTTTCTGCAGCTACGATACTTAGCACCAACCTGATAGTAGTTAATTTGACTACAGGAGAGAAGATCTCGGTGTAGTCAATTCCTTCCTTCTGCTGAAAGCCTTTTACTACTAATCGTGCTTTGTATCTCTTCTTACCATCATGCTCTTCCTTGACTCTGTACACCCACTTGTTCTGCAATGCCTTCTTTCCTTTTGGTAACTCCGTAAGTAACCATGTTTTATTCTTTTGAAGAGAATTCATCTCGTCTTTCATGGCTAGCTTCCACTTATCAGAGTCTATCACCTGCATTATTTCAACAAAATGCTCTGGTTCTCCAGCATCAATAAGAAGTAAATAGTGAAGAGAGAGAGTTAACCTATCCGGATCATTCGTGTCTCTTTTAGATCTCCTCAATGTAGGTTCATGAGTAACAGAATCCGAATTTGATTCAGGTCCTGATTCCAGATTTGGTTCTGGATTTGATTCTATCTCTGGTTCCGCTTCAGGTTCGGCTTCTAGTTCTTCTTCAAATTCGGCTTCTGGTTCTTCATCTTCAATTTCAGAATCAGTTGTAATCCCTCTAGCTACTTCATTTTCTGAGATTTCTTCTAACTCAACTGTTTCAGACATTGTCTGTTTGCTGGTGTTGGTTGGTTCTACTTCAAGCTTGTTCTTGTACATCACATTTTCATTAAATGTGACATTCCTGTGTCTTAGGATCTTTCTATTCTGATTATCCCAAAACCGATAACCAAAATTATCATCACCATAGCCAATAAAGAAACATTTCTTTGCTTTAGGATCAAGCTTATCTCTATCATTATAGTTTATATGCACATAAGCAACACAACCAAAAAATTTCAGATGTGAGAGAGTTACCTCCTTTCCTGTCCATAGCTCCTCAGGAATTTCAAAATTCAGCGGTACAGAGGGTCCACTGTTTATGAGGTAAGCTGCTGTGTTAACAACCTCAGCCCAAAAATACTTCGGCAATCCAGAATGTATTCTCATACTTCTGGCTCGGTCATTCAGGGTTCTGTTCATCCTCTCAGCAACACCATTTTGTTCCGGTGTTCCAGGAACTGTCTTAATCATTCTGATTCCATTCTCCGAGCAAGATGCTTTGAACTCTTGGCTATCATACTCTCCTCCATTGTCAGACTTCAGACATTTTAACTTTAGACTTGTCTGATTTTCAACTTCAGCTTTCCATCTTTTAAAGGTAACAAATACATCAGATTTATTTTTCAGAAAATAAACCCATGCCTTTCTTGTGGAATCATCAATGAAGGTGACATAATAGCGTGAGCCTCCTAGAGAAGTTACAGGAGCTGGTCCCTGTAAGCACGTGATTTTTTGCCCTATATGAGAATTACTCCCAAAAAATTCAAAAATAAAATGATTTTTCTTTGATGTGCAATTTTGTGATATTTTGTGATATTTTGAAGAATTATTTGTATTTGTCTGTGCGTGTTTATTCGCTAAATTAATAAAAAATACAAAAATATGTCGCATTTTGCATGTAGGATTTAATTCTACAATTGTTAGTAATTAAAATTGTTTTACAAAAATTAAAAATTACAAAAATAGGCAATGTTTGCATTTTTAGCATTTAATGTCCAAATATACAATTTTATGCTTAATTAATACTTAATTGTGCGTTAATTGTTATTGGGAGTTAATTTGCGCCTTTATAACTTAATTTAGTTCTTAATAATAGTTTAAGTATTTTTATAATTTAGTTTTAGAAAAATAAAAGAAGAAAAGAGAGCGAAAATATAAAGAAAGTCGGAATTGGGCCTCTTCTTCAATTTCAAGCTATAGGCCCAAAAAATGGCCCAATCTTCCCTACGACCCAGTCTATTTCGAACTGGGTCGACCCAGTCCATTAACCCAACACCCCTTCTTCATTTTTGTCCAACACAAAACAAAACCAAAAATAAAAAATAAAAAATAAATAAAAAGTGAATTATCACTATTAATAGTTTTATTTTTTGTTTTTTTATATATATAAAAAAATCCGAAAATATTTTATTTTATTTATTATTTTTATTTTAAAAAATATATATATATTTATTTTAGTTTGTTTTATTAGAAAATATTTTATTTTATTTATTATTTTTAAAAATATATATATATAGTAATTTCGGAAATGATTTTAAAAAAATAAAAAATAAAAAAATAAAAAAAGTAAAAGAATGTAGAAAATTTAAAAAAAAAGTAAAAAGTTTTAAAAAATTTAAAAGTAAAAGAAGGTTGGAATTAAAAAAATATATAAAGATATCTGAAAATTAAAAAAATTTAAAGTAATTGAAAGTAGCATTTTTAAAAGAAAAAGAAAAGATAGTGGTTTATTTTTTAAAGAAAAGTTAAATAAAGTGAGATTCTCTTTTAAAAAAATAAAAAGTGGAATTTTAAATAAGATAAAGTAATTAAAGTTGGAATTTTAAAAATAAAAGTAAATAAAGGTGGGATTTCTTTTTCTAAAAAAATAAAAGCAATTTGTAAGTGGGATTTCTTTTAATTAAAAAAATAATAAAATAATAAAAAAACAAATCTGAAAATTTCGAAAATTTTGCTATAAATAGAAGAGAAAATTTAGGAAGAAGGGTGGAAAAAAAGAGGAAAAACTAGATAGAGAGAAGAAAAAAGAGGGGGCGGAGTGAGAAGTATACACCCGATATACATTCTGGATACACTGAATATACAAGGGCAAAATTCATTTTGGAGAGTTTTGAAGTTGAAAAAGAATAGTTACTGCTTCATTGCCTCGCTTAAGATCTGAAATAGTCAGAATCTTCCTGCCTTTTACTTCTTCTCTATACTTGGAGTCGTTTATAGTCTCCTGGGTTTTCTGCTATTCTTACTGTACTGGTTTGCGGTGTTGCTGAATCTGCTGTTGTTGTGTTATTACTGCTGCTGACTTCTCTTTCTTTTGTTCTTGTACTGCTGTTTCCAGTACACATTTGTACAATCTTGGCTTGAAGCAAAAATAAAATATTAATCAGGCTTTGTTCCTGTTGAATTCCTCCTGTTTAGATTTGTGGTTGAATATAATTTTCTTTTCTTTGTATAAAAATGTAGTTGATTGATTAAATTAGTAACGATGTCACATATGTATAACTTCTTCATCTAATAATGTTAGTTTAAATTAATCAAAGAATAGTTAATCTGTTTTGATATTATGGTGTGTCAATCTCACGTTTTAATATTATTGAATAATAGAATATAGAATGAAAGCAGTTTTTCTTTGTACAAACTCGGTCGCAATTTTCCATTCGCATTAGCCGTAAACTAATAATTAATAAGTTATGTTTTTAGCATGTAATTAATTAAGAGATTTTCTTTTATTTTAGAGACGAACTTAATAGGAAAATATAGTCACTGTAGGTTTATCCTTTTAAATAAAAATGAGACGAGCCTCGACAAACAAAAATGCACAAGCTGCGGGGCCCTCTAAATGTATATATTAAAATACTTAGAATTCGGGACAGGCCGTTTAGCGAATTTTACGGCCTTCCCAAAATAACAATACGCTAGTTGCTTTAGGCGCACCTTTAACAATTTAACCTTCTTAAACACGGGTGCACATTGATGTGACCCAAATCCAAATCTCAATAGAGTCAAAATGTCTCGGCGACCACGGGTACATTGATTGTAACGTGGTTCGGGATATATTTTCACAACGTTGCAATTCCTTGTAGAAAATAATAATAACAATTATGAAAGCGGTAAAAAGTTAAAATTTGCACATAAGTTCATATTTGTATAAAATCAGATAATCAAGCCGAATATAACAGTTGAGCGACCGTGCTAGAACCACGGAATTCGGGAATGCCTAACACCTTCTCCCGGGTTAACAGAATTCCTTATCAAGATTTCTAGTACGCAGACTGTAATATGGAGTCATTCTTTTCCTCGATTCGGGATTAAAATTGGTGACTTGGGACACCCTAAAACTCCCAAGTGGCGACTCTGAAATAAACAAACCAATCCCGTTTCGATTGTCCTTTAATTGGAAAAAACTCCCTTGTACCCTCTCGGGTACGGAAAAAGGAGGTGTGACAGCTCTGGCGACTCTGCTGGGGATAAACAACCCAGAACCACTGGTTCAGGGTTCAAGAATTTGAGCTTAAAATAACTGTTATAGTTGGCTTTATTTATTATTTGATTTTTACATGATATATGCCTAATGTGCTAAATGATGCTTTTACCGCTTTAATATTATCTGAATTGTGTATATAAAACTGCTACGAAACCCTTCTTCTTTCTGAGTCTTCTGAATTTATGGTGTACACGTGCGCGTGGCCCACCTTTCTGTTAAAGTCATACCAAATAAGACGAAGTTGGGACAAGTAACTAGGCCGGGTAGACTTTCGTGCTCCCGGTACGTTGCCCCCGCTTCGGCTCAAACTGTCCGTTTGGGTAAGCCAGGGCTAGATCAATATGCCTCAGGTTTTTTCACTTAGAATAACTCAGCTTCATGCCGGATCCCTAGTAGGAGCGATTGTTTGCATCACGTGCATTTGACTTTGGAGACTCAACACAGGGGTTGGGTCTGTCTAGGACAGGTGTACCAAAAAAAAATGACCATCCTGATGCATCTTACTTGCTGCTACTTGCGCATTTATTTGATCCGGATTTGTGTGTTGACTGACTTTTGAATATCATGAATAATATTTTAAAATTGAAAAAAAAAGAAATAGCGGTTAGGGAATTGACTGTTTATTTTTGAAAAAAAACCAATGCCCAAATACTGTCAAAACTCTGCCGAAATTTTGAGAAAATGAAAAAAAAATGTTTTATTAGTTTGTTTTATTAAAACCAAAGAAAAAATAGTAAAAAAAAAGTGGTTGTTCTGTCTTGTTTTTTTTTTAAAAAAAAAATAGTTTGTCTTGCCATAAAAAATGAAAATGAAAAAGAGTCTTGTTGTTAAAATGGGTTTTTATTTATTTATTTGTTTAGATACCAAAATAAAAATAAAAATAATAAAATAAAAAGAGTCGCGTTGAAAGTGGATTTATTATTTGTTGCAAATATATATATATATATAAAAATCCGTTGCAAATATGTATATATATATAAAAATCCAAAAAGTTTTTCTTTATTTCCAAAAAATGTATATATATCTTTATTTGTTGTCCTGCCAAAAAGTCTAGAAAAGTTTTTTTACACTCCCAATTTTCAAAATAAAAAATCCAAAAATATTTTCCAATATTGACTTCTTTAAAAAAGTCTTTTTAATTATAAAATATATATATATATATATATATATATATATATATATATATATATATATATAATAAAATAAAACAAATTCGAAAATATTTTCCTTCTTCTTTAAAAATTGAAAATAAAATTCAAAATTCAAAAAAATATTTTTTTTAGAAAGCATTTCTTTTATTAAAGGTAAAACTCCAAAATAAAAATATTTTTTTTCTTCTTTAGAATAAGAAAGAAAAAACAAATGGAAATTAAAAAAATATATATATCTTAGAAGTCTTTCTTTTAAAAAGAAAATCAATCAAAAATCCAAAAAAAAAAAAATTATTTCCTTTCTCCTTTTAAAATAGTTCTTTCACAAATTCAAAAAAGGAAGTTAGTTCATCTACTTATTCTTGATTGTCTGAATTACGCAAGGTCTGATTCATGCGGGGTCATGATACGTAGGCAATCTCCATAAGATTCGACCACAACAAAAAAAAATGAACAAATCAAAAAGGAAAAATGAAAAAAAAATCGAAAAAATCGAAAAAAGAGACAGAAAAAAGAAAAAAAAAAGAAAAAAAAAACATCGAAAAAAAGAGAAAAAGAAAAAAGATGTTGTTAATAATGAGGACCGACTTAGTCCATTCTAACCTGTTTGTTTTGCAAAGAAAGTTAAGGTGGTTGGTTTGTGGTAAGCCGGACGATGACACTCAGATTCCTTTACTTGCACCCCATGATACACACTCTACGGGGATCAGGCCTGATAACAGAAGCACTTGAATCCTATTGGGAACTTGTTGACGAAGATGGATGATACTGAAGCTGATAATGGTCTTGGCAGTATTGATGCGAAGCTCAGTGGCTAAGATGCCAGTTTTGATAAAGTGGGAGGACGCTCCGTTCTTTGGTTAACAAGAGAGAAGCTTGTGGTGGCTTATTTTGTTGTCATTTCTGTTTGTTCGGGTTATTAGGATTGTAATTCGGATTTTGTTTTGTGTCAATATTTTTCCGCTTATCTTTCCATTTTTTGTCATAGCGGTTTGTTTAAGTTTTGCCCAGGTTGTTTAGGATTTTATTCCGGTTTGTTTTTGTCTTTTCAAACCATTTCACCGGTCTTCTATTATTTCCAGTTTTCTTTTGTTTAGTCCTTTTATCATTTTTATTCAATGCCGATTCTAGTGACATGACATGCGCACCCAGTTTGGGCCTAATCTTAAAAGTTAATCATAAACCCCTGGGAAGGTGATCAAAGCGTTTAAAGGGAGTAAGAACGGTTCAAGATTATTTGGAGCCCGAGTCATGTGGAACTAGGGCAAGTAAAACACAAATAAAACCGTTAAAAGCAAGATTCGCCAAATTGGCATGAGGGTCATTCATGATAATAAGAGTGTCGCCCAACGGTGTTTTAGAATTGACAAATGAAAAAGCAAATATGAATATGATTGTCAAGTCCAGCACCATCAGAAGAGACTATAAATCTATGATCAATTGTGTTGTTTGCACTTGGCATGTTTTGAAGACTGGAATGACGAAGGCATTTTGTTCTGCTACCTAAACACTTTATCCCTCGTTACCCCTTTTGAGCCTTGTTTATTTTCTTTCATACCCCTCATTCGGAATCGGTAACAACAAGTTAGAGACGCAAAACATGGAAAAGAAAGAAAAGAAAAACAACAAAACGAAAAAAGAGAAAAGAAAAAAAGAAGAGAAAAATGATAACAAAAAAACAAAAACAAAAGAAAGTCAAATGAAAAAGAGGAATTGGGAACTACGTTTGACCTGATTCCTCAAAGAGGATACGTAGGCGCTTCACGGCTCGGTCATAGTTTTGAAAAAAATGAAAAAAAAACCAATCAATTAAAATATCCCCAAGCAAGAAACTGGGGCAAATGTTGCATTTGTTGTAAATAAATCTAATTCCGAAGGTTGTAACTAATAACCCAAAAATTAATGCATTTTTGAGCCTTTAATACCTTTTTTTCTAGCCCTATCCAAAACCCACATTACGGTCCAAAGAAAGACCTTCTGATCAGTCTTCAAAAGATTTCAAGTCAGAAAAATGAGAGTCTCACCGGTGAGCATAACATTTTGTTCCACAGCAGAAAGGACTCTAATCTCCAACAGAAAGAGTCATACCGGCAACACTCCAAAACCCCAGCTGAAAAGTGATACAAATGAGAGAGTCTTATCGGTGAAAACCTTCACATGCACCATAAGGTGATGAAAGTTGAGAGAAAAACCCAAAATGAGAGAGGCTTGATAGTGAAAACCCTTCGGGCACTACAAGTCGAATAAGATTAAGAATCAGATGGGGAATTGCCAATTGAAGATCTTGAAAGATGATTGACGAAGGATAGGCCACATAGGCATGTCATGACCATTTGAGTCGGTGTCTGCGTTTGATAGGGTTTTATTTATAGTTTCTTTTGTTAAAGAGTCATCTTTTTCCGTTGTCTTTTATTCTGTTCCCTTTTATCTTTTCCTTTCATAGAAAAATTCCCCAGTAGAGTCTGTTTGGTCAGAACCAGTGGGAAATGATTTCAAAATAGGCCATCAGCTTTCCAAGATAAGATCTGACTAATACATCCAAGTGATATAGTCAGGAAGGAACAAGCGCGAGGCCAGTGTCAAGAAAGATATCCCCAGCAAAAGGATTGACGAGTGTCAAGAGAGATATCCTTGCCGAAATCAAAGGTTATTAAACCTCAAGACCAGAGCCCATGGACAAAACAAGAAAAACAATAAGCATGATTTGGGAAATTAATGCGAGACTAAAAGGTCGGGAAAATGCAAGTTTCCAAGCCATGCCACGAAAGAAGAGGGATATCCCCAGCAGAAAAGGATTATCCCCAGCAAATAATATCATCCCCAACGAGTTGTGGAACGCAGAGCAAGGAAGGGAAAAGGGAAAACCATCCCAGTGGGAGTATCACAACCAACCACCGCGTTTTAAACTAACAAATTTTGTTTAAATTGAAACAGGTAAAGGAAGTGGCATTGATGACAGAAATACAGGCCATAAGGGAGACTGTCAAACTGGGGCAGAAAATTTTCCTTTCATTTGGAAATTTTTCTGGAAGTCAGATACCCATTCAGGGTAAAATGAATATAGCACCAGTCTCAAGGGAAGTGGTCTTTGAACCAGTTTTACCCCCAGCATAACAAGTTTTAATAAAAGAAGTTGTTCCCCAGCAGACAGAACAAAGGGATGACATTTGTGCTCATAAGAGCAAAAACCATTATCATCCCCAGCAGCTTCCAGAAGAATGATGCATCAATTTGAAGGGATAAAATTCCCCAGCAGCATTATCCTCAACAACGTTATCCCAAGAAGATAACACTTTTATCCCCAGCAGTGTTGAGAGAAAATAAATTTTGAAAAAAAAAATTGAATTTAAAGGAGGGGAAGAAAGGAGACTCCCACAGTGGTATTATCCCCAGCAAGCAAGAACAAAGCAGAGCAGAGGATAAAAATTGAAGAAGAAGTCAGGCGTCCACCTGGAGAATGAGGATGAAAAATTGAAGAAGAAATCAGGCGTCCACCTGGAGAACAAGGAAGAGAAATGGAAGTATTAGCAGTCAGACGTCCACCTGGAGAACAAGGAAGAACAGTTGAAGTATCAGCAATCAGGCATCCACCTAGAGAACAAGGAAGAACAGTTGAAATATCAGAAGTCAGGCGTCCACCTGGAGAACAAGGAAAAGCACCAAAACTGGGGCAGAAGATTTTCTGCCATTGTCGAAAATTTTCTCGGAAGAATGAGGAAATCAATTCAAGTTTTAAGAGATAGCAAGACAACACGATTCGAAGAAAAACAGTCGGAGGTAAGAAAATTCCAAGATTTTGAAAATGGGATCATCCGCCCTCGAATAGGATATTTTGGGTTCATCCGCCCTCGAATAGGATATTTTGGGTTCATCCGCCCTCGAATAGGATATTTCGGGTTCATCCGCCCTCGAATAGGATATTTTGGGTTCATCCGCCCTCGAATAGGATATTTGGGGTTCATCCGCCCTCGAATAGGATATTTTGGGTTCATCCGCCCTCGAATAGGATATTTTGGGTTCATCCGCCCTCGAATAGGATATTTTGGGTTCATCCGCCCTCGAATAGGATATTTTGGGTTCATCCGCCCTCGAATAGGATATTTGGGTTCATCCGCCCTCGAATAGGATATTTTGGGTTCATCCGCCCTCGAATAGGATATTTTGGGTTCATCCGCCCTCGAATAGGATATTTTGGGTTCATCCGCCCTCGAATAGGATATTTTGGGTTCATCCGCCCTCGAATAGGATATTTGGGTTCATCCGCCCTCGAATAGGATATTTGGGTTCATCCGCCCTCGAATAGGATATTTGGGTTCATCCGCCCTCGAATAGGATATTTGGGTTCATCCGCCCTCGAACAGGATATTTTGGGTTCATCCGCCCTCGAACAGGATATTTTGGGTTCATCCGCCCTCGAACAGGATATTTTGGGTTCATCCGCCCTCGAATAGGATATTTTGGGTTCATCCGCCCTCGAATAGGATATTTTGGGTTCATCCGCCCTCGAATAGGATATTTTGGGTTCATCTGCCCTCGAATAGGATATTTTGGGTTCATCCGCCCTCGAATAGGATATTTTGGGTTCATCCGCCCTCGAATAGGATATTTGGGTTCATCCGCCCTCGAATAGGATATTTTGGGTTCATCCGCCCTCGAATAGGATATTTCGGGTTCATCCGCCCTCGAATAGGATTTTATTTTTTAAAGTTGTTGAAATCAGGAGCCCCCCCTGAAGAACAGAATGGCGATGTATTGGTTGAAGTCAGGAGCTCGCCTGAAGAGAGGAATGACGATTATTTTCAAAGTTGTTGTTGAAGTCAGGAGCCCGCCTGAAGAGAGGAATGACATTCATTTTTAAAGTTGTTGTTGAAGTTGGGAGCCCGCCCATAGAACAGAGGCATACATTTCAGTCTTTAATTTTCAAGCATTGAACTTGGGAGCCCGCCCAGATAACAGAGGCATACATTTCAAGTCTTTAATTTTCAAGTATTAAAATTGGGAGCCCGCCCAGATAACAGAGGCATACATTTCAAAATCAAGTCAGAGGACAATAAAACAGAGGGTTACAATAGGAATCCCCAGCAGGAAACAATAAAATTCCCCGGCACCGGGAAACAGAAGGTTGCAACAAGAGGTCACAGTACAAACTCAAGTACATGTGTCAAAAGAAGTAAAGCACCGAAAGAAATGCAAGCAGACAAGGAAGCAAGGCAACAAAAACAAATTGTACTTTAGCCTAGCTTCTTGTTTTTTTAAGCACGGTGTAACAAGGAGATCGGTAAGCAGTAGTAATAGCATGCAACAACAGTAACATTGCAGTCCAACGGTAGTCCCAGCTACCAAAATTTCTCGAACTACATTGACCTGATTCCTGTTTAGCCCAGGATATGTAGGAAACCTTTGAAGCAAAGGTTCGGTCAAATCTTTTTCAAAAAATGTTTCAACGGAGTACTCGGATGGGCAAAAATCGCTCGCTTTATCTTTGCACGAAAACCCTTCGTGTCTCCGGGCAAAGAGGGGCAGCTGTAAGCACGTGATTTTTTGCCCTATATGAGAATTACTCCCAAAAAATTCAAAAATAAAATGATTTTTCTTTGATGTGCAATTTTGTGATATTTTGTGATATTTTGAAGAATTATTTGTATTTGTCTGTGCGTGTTTATTCGCTAAATTAATAAAAAATACAAAAATATGTCGCATTTTGCATGTAGGATTTAATTCTACAATTGTTAGTAATTAAAATTGTTTTACAAAAATTAAAAATTACAAAAATAGGCATCGTTTGCATTTTTAGCATTTAATGTCCAAATATACAATTTTATGCTTAATTAATACTTAATTGTGCGTTAATTGTTATTGGGAGTTAATTTGCGCCTTTATAACTTAATTTAGTTCTTAATAATAGTTTAAGTATTTTTATAATTTAGTTTTAGAAAAATAAAAGAAGAAAAGAGAGCGAAAATATAAAGAAAGTCGGAATTGGGCCTCTTCTTCAATTTCAAGCTATAGGCCCAAAAAATGGCCCAATCTTCCCTACGACCCAGTCTATTTCGAACTGGGTCGACCCAGTCCATTAACCCAACACCCCTTCTTCATTTTTGTCCAACACAAAACAAAACCAAAAATAAAAAATAAAAAATAAATAAAAAGTGAATTATCACTATTAATAGTTTTATTTTTGTTTTTTTATATATATAAAAAAATCCGAAAATATTTTATTTTATTTATTATTTTTATTTTAAAATATATATATATATATATATATATATATATATAGTAATTTCGGAAATGATTTTAAAAAAAATAAAAAATAAAAGAATAAAAAAAAAAGTAAAAGAATGTAGAAATTTTTTTTAAAAAAAAAGTAAAAAGTTTTAAAAAATTTAAAAGTAAAAGAAGGTTGGAATTAAAAAATAAATATAAAGATATCTGAAAATTTAAAAAAATTTAAAGTAATTGAAAGTAGCATTTTTAAAAGAAAAAGAAAAGATAGTGGTTTATTTTTTAAAGAAAAGTTAAATAAAGTGAGATTCTCTTTTAAAAAAATAAAAAGTGGGATTTTAAATAAGATAAAGTAATTAAAGTTGGAATTTTAAAAATAAAAGTAAATAAAGGTGGGATTTCTTTTTCTAAAAAAATAAAAGCAATTTTTAAGTGGGATTTCTTTTAATTAAAAAAATAATAAAATAATAAAAAAACAAATCTGAAAATTTCGAAAATTTTGCTATAAATAGAAGAGAAAATTTAGGAAGAAGTGTGGAAAAAAAGAGGAAAAACTAGATAGAGAGAAGAAAAAAAGAGGGGGCGGAGTGAGAAGTATACACCCGATATACATTCTGGATACACTGAATATACAAGGGCAAAGTTCATTTTGGAGAGTTTTGAAGTTGAAAAAGAATAGTTACTGCTTCATTGCCTCGCTTAAGATCTGAAATAGTCAGAATCTTCCTGCCTTTTACTTCTTCTCTATACTTGGAGTCGTTTATAGTCTCCTGGGTTTTCTGCTATTCTTACTGTACTGGTTTGCGGTGTTGCTGAATCTGCTGTTGTTGTGTTATTACTGCTGCTGACTTCTCCTTCTTTTGTTCTTGTACTGCTGTTTCCAGGTACACATTTGTACAATCTCGGCTTGAAGCAAAAATAAAATATTAATCAGGCTTTGTTCCTGTTGAATTCCTCCTGTTTAGATTTGTGGTTGAATATAATTTTCTTTTCTTTGTATAAAAATGTAGTTGATTGATTAAATTAGTAACGATGTCACATATGTATAACTTCTTCATCTAATAATGTTAGTTTAAATTAATCAAAGAATAGTTAATCTGTTTTGATATTATGGTGTGTCAATCTCACGTTTTAATATTATTGAATAATAGAATATAGAATGAAAGCAGTTTTTCTTTGTACAAACTCGGTCGCAATTTTCCATTCGCATTAGCCGTAAACTAATAATTAATAAGTTATGTTTTTAGCATGTAATTAATTAAGAGATTTTCTTTTATTTTAGAGACGAACTTAATAGGAAAATATAGTCACTGTAGGTTTATCCTTTTAAATAAAAATGAGACGAGCCTCGACAAACAAAAATGCACAAGCTGCGGGGCCCTCTAAATGTATATATTAAAATAGTTAGAATTCGGGACAGGCCGTTTAGCGAATTTTACGGCCTTCCCAAAATAACAATACGCTAGTTGCTTTAGGCGCACCTTTAACAATTTAACCTTCTTAAACACGGGTGCACATTGATGTGACCCAAATCCAAATCTCAATAGAGTCAAAATGTCTCGACGACCACGGGTACATTGATTGTAACGTGGTTCGGGATATATTTTCACAACGTTGCAATTCCTTGTAGAAAATAATAATAACAATTATGAAAGCGGTAAAAAGTTAAAATTTGCACATAAGTTCATATTTGTATAAAATCAGATAATCAAGCCGAATATAACAGTTGAGCGACCGTGCTAGAACCACGGAATTCGGGAATGCCTAACACCTTCTCCCGGGTTAACAGAATTCCTTATCAAGATTTCTAGTACGCAGACTGTAATATGGAGTCATTCTTTTCCTCGATTCGGGATTAAAATTGGTGACTTGGGACACCCTAAAACTCCCAAGTGGCGACTCTGAAATAAACAAACCAATCCCGTTTCGATTGTCCTTTAATTGGAAAAAACTCCCTTGTACCCTCTCGGGTACGGAAAAAGGAGGTGTGACAGTCCCCACACATCTGTATGCACTAGTTCCAGCTTCTGTTTCTTTGGCGTCCTTCCCACCTTTGAGAAACTAACTCTCTTTTGTTTCCCGTAAATGCAATCTTTGCACAAACCTAATTCAACATGTTTTAGGTTTGACAACTTCTTTTTGGATGCCAAAAGCTTCATTCCCTTCTCACTCATATGACCGAGCCTTCGGTGCCACAATGTTGTATCACGACCATGATCAACTGTTGCTATAGTATCTCTTTCTATTGTAGTTGCATATAGTGTTCCCCTTTTGAAGCCTCGTGCCACAACCAAATTCCCTTTGGTTATCTTCTACGATCCGTTGCCGAATGTTGTTGTATATCCTTCATCGTCAATCTGACCCATAGATATCAGATTTTTCTTGAGGCCAGGAACATGTTGTACATTTTGCAATTTCCATAGCGTGCCTTGTGAAGTCTTTATATGAACTTCACCTTTTCCGGCAATGTCGAGAGGTTCGCCGTCTGCTAGATAAACTTTCCCAAATTTTCCAGCAATATAATTATGCAATAATTCTTTGCATGATGTAGAGTGAAAGGATGCACCCGAGTCCAGAATCCAAGATTCGACTGGACTGTTTGCACAACAAATTAGTGCATCACCGACTTGTTCAACAATTACATTTGCTGAATTTTCTTCCTTCTTATTCTTTGGTTCTCTATATTGACTACTATAGTGACCCTTTTATCGCAATTCCAACAAGTAATGTCCTTGCGATTTTTGGATTGTCCTCTTCTCCTTGACTTTGATCTGCCACGACCATAAATCTGTCCTCTTTGGTTGATTCTCCCCTGCTTTCGGTACTAAAAGCAGATCCTGGGGAATCACTTGATTCTCTTCGGCGAATATCTTCGCTTAGAACCAAGTCTCTAATATCATTCAATTTGAGTTTGGTACTTCCTGATGAACTGCTAACTGCAGTTACTGTTGCAGACCAACTCTCCGGTAGAGATGATAGTAGAATCAACGCCCTGATTTCGTCATCAATTGTTATATTAACAGAACTCAACTGAGTTAATATTGTATTAAAATCATTGATATGTTCCGTGACTGATCCACCTTCTGTCATTTTTAAGTTGAACAATCGACGCATCAAGTAGACTTTATTTGAAGCAGATGGCTTCTCATACATATTTGATAACGCCTTCATCAGGCCTGCAGTGGTTTTCTCGTTAATGATGTTAAATGCCATATTTCGTGTTAGCGTCAAACGAATCACACCAAGAGCTTGGCGATCTAATAGATACCAATCCGCTTTGGACATAGTCTCCGGTTTCACCTCGGTCAGAGGTAAGTGTAATTTTTTCTGGTACAAATAGTCCTCTATTTGCATTTTCCAGAATCCAAAATCTTTGCCATTGAACTTGTCAATCTTAACCTTCCCTTCTTCCGATGCCATTTTTCACAAAAACAATTTATGTGAATAGTGCTTGTGAATAGTAACGATGATCAATAGTGTCGCACTATTCTTGTGAATAGTACCTGCACCAATACTGTACTTTTCTACCAGAATTACACTGTCTGTGCTCTGATACTAGTTGTTGAGGAAGCGTGTCAAGATAATAGAAGGAAAATGATATTTAGGAGAGAAACAATAAATTGCACAAGACAAGACAAGACAAGATTTACGTGGTTCGGCAATTTTTGCCTACTCCACGGCCACACAAAGAATAGCTCTTTATTAATTGAAGAGAGAAAGAAGAAGTTTTGGGATGTTCTACAAATGAAAATGTAGACCCCTATTTATAAGCATTTAAATGCCCTGCCGAGGTAAGCGCTTACATCATAAGAATGTCGATGTAAGCGCTTACATCATAAGAATGCTGAGGTAAGCGCTTACATCACAAGAATGTCGATGTAAGCGCTTACATCATATTTTCATCTTTTTTTGATTTTTCTTTCTTTTGTTTTGTCTACTTTCACATACAACAACAGGTTTGATCCTATCAGAAATATGTGTTAGGATTTTCTTATTGTTCGTATGCTCAATCCATATACATATTCTGGCCATATAAGAAAAAAAAATCCAATTGATAAATATTTAATAAAAGTATTGTGAGTATCTTACTTAGACGACAATGCTCTGTTTTAAACATTGAGCCTCGTGGACTAATTCACTATAACAGATACTAGTATGTCTTAACTTTTCCAATTGAATAGATGACCTATTTAAAGTTACTTTTGCATAAATTTGGCGCTCTGAGGTTCCATGTTTGAGTTAAGAAATCTATACTTAATATTAAAGAAGTATGTCGCATGTCTCTGTTTGTATTGGGAAAAATTGTATTTATATATGTAGGTGACGTGTTGATACACGTGGACTGGTCAAATAGTCAAAGATTTATAATTAGGCACAAGCAACAATAGAAACGAGCAAAGACAAAGAAAGAGTCACGGGTGGACATTCAAAGGATTCAGTGCCCGTACCTATTTAAGTCATTTATCTCAAGGAATGGATCTGACCACAGTAAAGAGCACAGATACAGAATTTGACGGGCATTAAGTACTAGATACGTTAGAGAATTTGTATTGATTATAATGATTATATAACATAGCATTTAATGTCTTTAATTATTCATTATAGTCTCATTATGATTTGGGGAAAACGCATACCTTCAAGATACCTATAAAAGGAAAGAATCCGATCACTTGTAGGCACGGAAGACTATTGGAATACCCTTTGCTTTACTGATTATTTTTTGGCTATCTTAAATTGCTTTCTTTTATATATTCTTTTGATTATCAGTAACCCGCGTTCTTCTAAATTCTAGCTTTGACTAAAATTCTATTTTTTGGTTAAACAAATTGATTCCGTTACCGGGAATCTGATAATCTATTTTCTTTTCACCTAACCTTCCTTGTTGCATCAACTATGTTGAATAACAATGACAATACTCAAAGAAACCAACAGAACCAACAAACTCAGGGAGATCCACAAAATATCAACACTCGAGTTCCTGCTCCGCAAGACTCTCCACGACAATCTCGCGAGGGTGCTCCTGATGAATCTCAAACAAACGAGTATGCTCAATTTCAAAATGTGGAAGCCGCTGATGAAGCTTTACAGAAATTAATTACTACTCAGGTCAACAAAGCTGTTGAGATACTTATTAACCAGTTACCTGTTGCAACACCCGCACCTACTCCAAATAATAACACTATAGAAAACCCTCGTTCCGGACTTGTTAACTCAGGCAGCGGTGGAACTCCCAGTAAATCGCAGGAGAGAGAACCAGGTAATGCAATTAATTCTGATTTGCAAAATTTAGTACTAACCTTGTAGAAATAGCTCAAGGAGCAAAGTGAACGCATATAGCAGATACCTGGGGTGCCGCCTATAATCAAGGGGGTAGATATGGATAGATATTCACAACAACCCTGGAAGCCAAGTTCTGCTCCGCTCCCAATCCCAAAAAAGTTCAAAATGCCTCATATTCCAAAGTATGATGGAATAATAGACCCACGAGACCACGTGACTGCCTTCACAACGGGAGTAAAAGGCAACGATTTGACTAAGCAGGAGATTGAATCAGTCCTAGTAAAGAAATTTGGTGAAACACTCACCAAAGGAGCACTACCATGGTATTCTCTTCTACCTGAAAATTCTATAAATTCTTTTGCTGAGCTTGCAGATTCTTTCATCAAAGCACATTGGGGAGCCCAAAAAGTGGAAAAAAGAATGGAGGATATTTTCAAAATCAAGCAAGGATATTTATAATTTCTTAGAGAATTCGTGGACAGATTTCAACGTGAAAGAATGACATTGCCGCGTGTACCTGACAACTGGGTAGCTATAGCCTTTACAAGTAATTTGAATGAAAATAGTTCGGAAGCTACGAGGAGACTCAAGAGAGCCTTCGAGAATTCCCAGCTACAACGTGGAATGATATTTATAATAGGTATAGCACAAAGTTGAGGATTGAGGAAGATACTATGCCACGATCTCAAAAAGAAGAAAATATACATTCAAGACGGGCAGAGACCGACAAAAGATTCGGTAAAAACAGGTACGAGCCTTATATGGGACCTGCGGGAAAAGACTCACGATCAAAACAGGATAACCAAAGGCACGATCACAGATCAAGGAACAGAGAATCAGGTCCCTCATCAAGATTTAGGAATGAGCGAAACAACTATGAGTCACGGGACGATGATAGAAAATTAAAAGCGAGATTCAGAGGTTACAACTTCAACGTCAGCACCTCTGAGCTCATAGCCATTTTGAGAAGCATGGGAGATAAGGTTCGATGGCCAAAGGAAATAAGATCGAATCCAAACAGGCGCAACCCTGACCATTGGTGCGAGTTCCATAATGACCATGGGCATAAAACAGCAGATTGCAGATTTTTACAAAGTGAAGTTGATCATTTATTAAAACAAGGATATCTCACCGAGTTATTCAGTGAGAAAGGCAAGCAAGCTTACATGAAGAACAAGCAGGAGCCTCCAAAACCCCTTTCTCCCAAAAGAACTGTTAACGTTATAAGTGGGGGTGAAGACTTCAATGGTGTATCATATACTGCAGCCAACAAAGTTTCCAAAGTAACTATTACCCAAGGGAAACGGGTGCGGCAGGTTCTAGAAGAAGACAATATTACATTCAATGATGCAGATGCTGACGGTGTATTAACCCCTTATAAAGATGCACTGGTAATATCTTTACTTATACATTATACTAATGTAAAATGAGTTTTGATTGATCCAGGTAGTTCCGTGAATATTATTCTTCTAAGAGTGGTGTGAGATTCAAGCTGAAGATAGAATAATACCAAAGGCGCATACTCTATCTGGATTTGATAATTCCAGTGTCGTCACGAAAGGAGAGGTAACACTCACCACATTTGCTAAAAGGATCGTAAAGGATACAAAGTTCCAAGTAGTAGACATGGAAATGGCTTGCAACATGATTATTGGGAGGCCATGGATCCACGAAATGGATGTTGTTCCTTCAACCTTGCATCAAGTTATTAAGTTTCCTTCACCATGGGGAATCTGTCAAATTCGTGGGGATCAACATACATCCAGGGCTATCAACTCTGTTGCAGACACAAGCACGAGAAGTGAAGGCAAATAGCAATCACAGAAGGCAGTCGAGGACATCACAACACAAACCTCAACTGAACAAGGACAGACAGATGTAGACTCAAGGCCTGATACCATTCAAGAACCAGAAGAGAATGAAATTATCAAAACAACGATAGAGGAATTAGAGCCTGTCGTGTTATACGCTCGATGGCCGGATAAAAAAGTCTATGTTGGAGCTAATCTTGACCAAGGAATGAAAGGTAAGTTAATTGAATTTTTAAAAACTAATATGGATTGCTTTGCTTGGTCCCACTCAGGCATGACTGGAATTCCACCGGAGGTGATGACTCATAAACTAAATGAAGATCCATCATATCCTCCTGTGAAGCAAAAGAAGAGAAAGCAGGGATCTTTCAAGAATCAGGTGATTCAAGAAGAAGTCCAAAAATTGCTAAAAATTGGCTCCATTCGAGAGGTAAAGTATCCTAATTGGTTAGCTAACACTGTTGTGGTTCTGAAGAAAAATGGTAAGTGGCGGGTCTGTGTAGATTATACAGATCTTAACAAAGCCTGCCCTAAAGATTCTTTTCCGCTACCACATATAGATCAATTGATTGAGGCAACTGCGGGTCACGAATTATTAAGTTTTCTAGATGCATATTCCGGTTATAATCAGATTAAAATGGATCCGGGAGATAAACAAAAAACTTCGTTCATAACAGACAGGGGGACTTACTGTTATAAAGTAATGCCCTTTGGTCTAAAAAATGCAGGGGCGACGTATCAGAGGTTAGTAACCAAACTGTTTCAGGAATTATTAGGAAATACTATGGAGGTATGCTTGTTAAAACTCAGTACTCGAAAGACCACATATCACACTTATCTGACACATTTTCAATTTTGCGCAAATTTAATATGAAGTTAAATTCCGAAAAATGTGCATTTGGCGTTGCATCAAGTAAGTTTTTGGGTTTTCTCGTTTCTAACCGTGGAACTGAAGTGAACCCTGCACAAATTAAAGCCATTGAGTAAATCCCTGATATACTTTCAAACAAGAAAGAAGTTCAAAGATTAACAGGGAGAATTGCGGCTTTGGGAAGATTCATATCTAAATCATCAGAGAAGTGTTTCAAATTCTTCTCAGCTCTTAAGAAGCAGGATCATTTTGAATGGAATGAGAAATGTCAACAAGCACTTAGGAATTTAAAAACTTACTTATTAAATCCACCTTTATTGGCAAAAACAAAGGCTGGGGAAAAGCTACTCATCTACCTCGCTATTTCGGAAGTGGCGGTAAGCGCTGTTTTGGTCCGAGAAGAGCAAGGTAAACAATCCCCTATCTATTACGTAAGTAAATCTTTGTTAGATGCAGAGATGAGGTATCCTCAATTAGAAAAACTTGCACTTGCATTAGTCATGGCATCTAGAAAGTTGAGACCTTATTTTCAGTGTCAGCCTATCGTTGTGGTAACTACCTACCCTTTACGTAACATATTACATAAGCATGGGTTATTAGGTAGGTTAGCTAAGTGGGCAATAGAGTTAAGTGAATACGAAATTGCATACCAACCTAGAACTGCTGTAAAATCACAAGTATTAGCAGATTTCGTGGCTGATTTTAGTTAGGGAATACAGTTAGAAGCAGAGAAAGAATTGCAGGTGTTCAATGGAGCTAACCCAGGAACTTGGACTTTATTCACTGATGGCTCATCTAATGTGAGAGGAGTAGGTATGGGAGTCGTATTGGTACCACCTACGGGTGAAACCATTCGGCAAGCTATCAAATGTCATTCCATAACTAATAACGAGGCAGAATATGAAGCTATGATTACAAGTTTAGAATTGGCACGAGAGCTTGGCATAAATCAGATTATAATCAAGAGTGATTCACAACTCGTAGTTAATCAAATGCTGGGGACTTATACAGCCAGGGAAGCAAGGATGTAGTAGTATTTAGAGAAGGTACGAGAATTGATAAAACAATTTCAAGATTGGAAAATTAGACAAATACCCACGGACGAAAATGTTGAAGCAGACTTCCTCGCTAATCTCACATCTGCGACCGACGTGGAAAAAAAAGCAAATGCCTCAGTGATACATTTATTTCATTCAGTTCTTGATCCTGATGCTAATGAGGTAAATTTTAATAATTTAACTTGGGATTGGAGGAACGAAATTGTTGCTTTTTTGCAGTATGGAACTGTTCCTGATAACAAGAAAAAGGCTTGTGCACTTAGAAGAAAAGTTGCTCGGTACTGCTTAAAACAAGGCAATTTATATCGTAAAATGTTCTGTGGTCCATTAGCAAGATGTCTTGGACCTTTGCAAACAGAGTATGTAATGAGAGAAGTATACGAGGTTCATTGCGGGAATCACGCAAGTGGAAGATCACTGGTAAGAACCTTAATTAGGGCAGGTTATTATTGGCCTAAAATGGAAGAGGAGGCAGAAAGTTTCGTGGCAAAATGTGATAAATTCCAAAGGTACTGTAACAATATGCATAGACCTGCAGAATTGTTACATCCGGTCATTGCACCATGGCCATTTATGAAATGGGGAATGGATATTGTGGGTCCATTACCGCAAGCAAAAGGACAAGTAAAGTTTTTGCTTGTTCTCACTGATTATTTTACTAAATGGGTAGAGGCAGGCGCATTCAAACAGGTGCGATAAAAGGAAGTTAGAGATTTTATTTGGTGGAATTTCATATGTCGATTCGGCGTACCAAAGGAGATCGTATGTGATAATGGCCCTCAATTTATTGGAGCTCAAATCACAGAATTTTTTTAAAGCTGGCAAATTAAAAGGATCACGTCAACACCTTATCATCCGGTGGGTAATGGACAGGCAGAATCAATGAACAAGGTTATTATCAATAATTTCAAGAAACGACTAGAAGAATAAAAAAGAAACTGGCCTGAAGTGTTACCTGGAGTTTTATGGACATATCGCACAACTGCAAAAACAAGTACAGGAGAAACACCGCTCTCATTGGTTTATGGAGTTGAAGCTTTAATTCCAGTTGAGATAGGGGAACCAAGTACAAGGTTTGCATAGGCGACACAAGAATCTAATGAAGAGGAGATGCGGGTCAATCTAAATTTGCTCGAAGGGAGGAGAGAAGTTGCATTAATAAGAATGGCAGCACAAAAGCAAGTCATAGAATGATACAACAATAGAAAAGCACGCCTCAGGTTCTTCAAAATTGGGGATTTCATGCTTAAAAAGGTCTTTCAATCTACAAAGGTAACTAACACAGGGAAATTAAGTCCAACATGGGAAGGACCCTACAGAGTTCATGATGTTGCAGGAAAGGGAGCATATGAACTGGAAACAATGGATGGCAAGATACTACCTTCACATTGGAATGTTGTTCATTTGAAGAGATACTATTTCTAAGGAAAACCCACGGTCAGGTATAACCATTTTAAATTTTATTTTTGAATTATTAATTTTACTAACGATTTTAGATGATAGGCCAAAAGCTAGACCGTATTCTAAATGATGAGTCACGACCTGTAAGGCACACAGAGTAACCTAAAATTCCTGGCCTAGGGTTATAATTTTTCTGATAGAAACGAAAACATGTTATGCAGTCTTCATCTATAATCGTCCCTCCGAGTCTCGTATGCTTTTCCTTTTTAGGAAAAGGACCAAATGAGAGAAACTATCAAGTGCTCGAGGCTTCATACTTCAACACTCAAACACTTGAGGGACTACATAATATACACAGATATGTGTATAAAAAAAGGCAAAAAAGATGCAAAAAAAAAATCAAGCCTAAAAGAGTCAAGTGCAGCGTAAAAGTCACAAAGTCACGAGATTAAGCCACGAGCTAAGGCCGAAGAAAAATCTCACCATAGTTAGGATATAGGCTATGTACTAAAATGGGTTATAAGGAGAAATCCCGTGTTTATTATTCTTCTTTTGTTAAAATCTGTTACAAGAAAAACAGTTACGAGAAAGTTATAGATGTAATTCAAATACATGTAAAGTTTTATTCAAAAATCGACAAGGCTAAAAAATAAAAACTTGTCAAAGTTATTTCAAAGAAACATGTGTGTTCCTATTTCTTTTATCGTATGATAACACCATCATGGAGTTGAGACGTCTTCTTCATTAAATGTCGAAATATAAAAGGGCCCTCTTTTATAAAACTCGTGAATAGATTAATCATAAGGTTAACAGAAGCATTTTCAAAAAACAAAAATGCGAATTATTCTGTAAGTCCTTAAAAATAAAGGCGAGAATAAAGCAAACAAAAGTTTAAGATAATAACATGAAAAACTTCTCAAAATGCAAGACAAAAATCTAAGACTAAGTTTGAGCTTAGTCATGAAATTGTTTATATAGATTGCCCCATAAAAGACTTGGGGACTTGCATTTCCAAAATCAACCCTCAAATAAAGCTAAGGGATTGAATACAATTTTCCAAAATAAAAACAAAAACAAAATCATTCAAATGATTAAAAATTGGTCACTGAGAAGTTTGTGGTACTGAGGCAGGAACATCAATAGCAGCGGATTCAATTTGGGCAGGCGCATCAACATGTGCGGTTTCAACTTGACTTGCATCAACATGCTCGATTGGACTTGAAAGAGTTGGGATACCCGTATCAGCTTCAACATTCACGGTAGCTTCAGCCACAGGAACTTCGTCCACGGGAGAAGGGAAATCCTGAGTTTGTTGAGCCTTTTTAATGGTTTCATTGATCTTAGCTAACTCCAACTCTAGGTTGAAGTTTTCTTCGCCAGCTTCAAGAAGGGTATCACGACGAGAATTCATAAATGCCCAACTTTCCTCAACAGCGGATTTTTCTTCAAGGATCTCATAATCCTTTTCCCAAGCAGCAATATCATTCTTCAGCTATTTATTTTCAGCCAAGGCGGAGTTGTGGAAAGCTTGAAGAAAGGCGTGGGAGCATTCCAAAGCACACACCTTATCATCAGAGATTCTGAGGTCCTCTTGCACTTGAGTCAAGTTTTGCACGAGCTCCCCAGCGTAAACTTCCTTTTGGTCTAAAAGAGCCTTTAATTCTCTGATCTCTTCACTAGCCTTAGATAGTTGTTCTGAGAAAGAGGACTTGAGACGCTCTTTCTCTTTTTCTACTTGATTTGAAGAAGCTTTTGAAACCGCCAACTCCAAAGTTAAAGCCCGCACTCGCTGCTCTAAGGTATTCTTGCTCTCTTGTAAGTCCTCTATATCAATTTGTGCACTCTCAAATTGCTCCTTCCAGTTGATTGCTTCCAATTGAGAGTCACGTGCCATCTTTCCAGAGGGGCGATTCTTTTCATCAATTCCGTGCCGATAAGATTGGCCTTTAAAAAACGGGAAATAAGAATCCCAAAGATGAAAAATTTTACAAAGTAAAGAAGGGAGAGAAGGAAAATACCTTCAAGGTGGCATGCACGATATCATTCATCAAAGTCAAGGAGCTATGACTCTCCAGCTTTGCTTTTTCAATTGGGCCAATAAGAGGTTCCAACCATACATCTGCCTGACCTGACTTTCTCAAGAGGCTTCTCTCAGCATGAACCTCAATAGTTACCCGCCTCATAGCGGCACTTCTGCTTGAAGAGCCCGTTTCAGTATGATGAACGATAGGAGGGGGAATAGTCAAAGAAGGAGCCGTAGAAGAGGTGAGTGTAGTAGAAGAAGGAACGAAAATAACTAGGCCCGGTAAAGTAGGAATCACAGGCACGGGTAATGAAAAAGACGATAAAGGTACTTCGTCTAAAACAGGCCCAACACCTCCACAACCAAATCCACTAATAAAAAATTGGTCAATAGACTCACGAGTATCGTGGGGAGTGGCCTCATCATCAGGAATTATTATCGGGGTTTCAACAGGTTCGATAAATGAAACCGAAACTTCAGCTTCATCATCAGAAACAATGCGTCTTCTAACTCGTGGCCTCGTAACCAAAGAACCCTCATCTTCCTCTTCAGCAGCTTTCCTTTTTGTAGAGAAGGAACCCAAGACTATTTCTCGGGCCCTTTATAAAGAGATACGGGTTCCCGAAGAAGTACGGGTTCCCGAAGAGCTGCAAGAGGCTGCAACTGCTTCAGCAGTAATCCCTCGAATAGCAAATCCTGACAAAAAGAAGGATAGAAGTTAGAACAATAGAGAAGAATATAAAAAAACAACAAAATGTAAACTCTTACCATGAGTCTTTACTTTCCAACCAAAACAGTTAAAAAGTATTTTCCAAGATCTACCATCCATTGGTGCGATCTTCAGCAATTTATCTACCCAACCACAAAAATTGGGAATATCCCCCACAACTCTCATGGTTGCTAAAAAAAAGGGTGGTGAAATTAGAAAAGTTAATAAACTTGAAAGAAGAAGGTACGGGAAGGATAAAAGACTTATGTGCAAAATTCTACTTCTCAGGGAAGGGAACATTATCTTCACCCACTAAACCAACAGTGGGGGCAACAACAAATCGGGCATACCAGCCGTGATCCTTGTCATCTTCAGGGCTCACCAAAACCCTCTAACTCCTGGCTACTAGTGTAAAAGCACCATTGCGAAAAAGCGTAGGTGAGTAAAGATGAATCAAGTAAGGGAAAGTAAAAGGGACTTCGGCCCTAGTGGCTAAATGCCTCAAACAGGTAACAACCCTCCATACGATTGGGCCAATTTGACCCAAACAGACATCGAAGAAACGACAAAATTCAAGAATGACTGGGTTGATTGCTGGTCTAAACCCTAAAGTAAAAGAGTAAGTATAAACAAAAGACAACCCAATCAAATAAGAAGTAATTCTCTGATTCGGATTATGGATAATAATGGGAAAATTATTACTCAAATGACAGTCCTTACGAACCATAGGAGTCAAAACCTTTGTAATTTGAGTGGGGTAAGTATCGACACGGTTTAAAGCGGGAACCTGGTTTCTAAGATAGTCCCTGTCATGGTAAAAAGATAATTCTAAAGGGACTATCTCTTCTACTAAAGGCTCGCGTAAAGGTTCAGAGTGATCCTTACTCCTAGAAGAAGATCTGTGAGAAAGGGAACCTCTGGTTCTAGAGGAAGGACTAGAACTGGAAGAAGGCATACACGAACCACCTCGAGTAGACCCTAAGCTACGAAGTCTACCTCCCCTTCAGTGCCTAACAAGGGCATTAGGGAAGGAATCCATAATGGAAACTCTTTCAGGGTTAGGGCTTGGAGAAGACATATCAAAGAAAGGAAGAAGTAAATGGAGATTTGGAGAATTAAATGTTCAATAAGCTTTGTGTGATAAAAGACAAGGGAAAAAGTTATGTTTATACCGATTAGTAACCGCCGAAGGTAAAAGTACAGAGATGCAAGGGCCATAATTATGATAACTGGCACTTCGATAATAGTGGAACCGCAAAAACCTTGAAAAAAGCTGCAAAAACTGCAGAGCCAATGAAGAGTTGATACGTGTATGGAGTATTAAATGAAAGTGACAATTGAAGCGTCAATTTTGTCATAACATTAATGGCGACAAAAGTTCTCATTTTAATGAAATCCACTTCCCAAATATTCAATTGTTGAATAAATGGAAAGTGGGAGGATTATCTGTATTGGGAAAAATTGTATTTATATATATAGGTGACGTGTTGATACACGTGGACTGGTCAAATAGTCAAAGATTTATAATTAGGCGCGAGCAACAATAGAATCGAGCAAAGGCAAATGAAGAGGCACGGGTGGACATTCAAAGGATTCTGTGCTCGTACCTACTTAAGTCATTTATCTCAAGGAATGGATCTGACCACAGTAAAGAGCGCAGATACAGAATTTGACGGGCATTCAGTACTGGATATGTTAGAGAATTTGTATTGATTATAATAATTATGTAACGTAGCATTTAATGTATTTAATTATTCATTATAGCCTCATTATAATGATTTGGTTAGCTCTGTTAGGTGATTTGGAACTTAGGAGTATGATCGAAATGTATTTTGGAGCTCCATGGAAGGTTTAGGCTTGAATTGACAAAATTGAGATTTTGGCGTTTTTCGGTTGATAGGTGAGATTTTGATATAAGGGTCAGAATGAAATTCTGGAGGTTGCAGTAGCTCCGTTGTGTCATTTGTGACGTGTGTGCAAAAGTTCAGGTCATTCGGACGTGGTTTGGTCGGGTTTATGATCAAAAGCGGAATCTAGAAATTTTTGGAATTCTTAGGCTTGAATCCGATGCAAATTTGGTATTTTGATGTTGTTTTGAGTGTTCTGAAGGTGGGAACAAATTTGAATGATGTCATGGGATATGTTGGAATGTTTGGTTGAGGTCCGGAGGGCCTCAGACGAGTTTCGGGTAGTTAAACAGATCAATTTCATGTTGTGAGAGTTGCAGATTTTCAGGTTTCAGTTGCAGGTATTTTTTGTTCATTGCGATCGCGTACGAGGGTTCACGATCGCATAGAGCTTTTTGAGGGGTAGTCCATTTTGTTCAATGCATTCGTGAAGGATGAGTTGCGATCGCATAGAGGTAAGATATTGTTGATCGCGAACGCGTAGGGAAGGTCGCGTTCGCATAGAGTTATTGGACCTAGGGTCTTTGTAACACCCCGCAAAAAATTCAGCTTAGGTATGAATGAGTTAAAGGAGTAATAAGGATATATTTTGAACATGTGAAGTCCCATCGGGGTGATTATGGGTGAAAATAGTTGTTTCAAAATCAAGATGGAAAGTGAGGTGGATAAGATTTGGCAAAATCGACTAAGTTTGTAGAAAGTCTGTCTTCTAGTAGGTTTTAGTGAACATGTGTAAAGGATATGGAAAAACACAAAGCACGAAAATTGTAGGTCTTTGCAATAGCTTTCCAACTATATATTATGGAACCCAAACGGAGCTCTGTGTAAAATGTTATTCCCGTTTTACAGAGAGGTGTGCAACCACCACGGTGCTGCTGCGTTTTACCGCGGCCGCGGTGGCAAGGCAGTGTCTCAGTGATTTACCGCGGTCGGGAACACGGCCGCGCCAACCGGGACGCGGTGGACGACTTGGGAAGTCATTATTTTAGCCCTATTTCATCCCCTACAGGCCCAAAACATAAAAACTTGCTCTACAAAAGAAATCTCTCAAAAACCTAACTCCTTAAAGGTCCCTCCACCACCCAAGGTAAGTTCTAATGGTGATTCTATGTTTATTTCAATTTCCCAACATCCTATTAATATGGGTAAACCCTCAATATCATTAGATATTCGATTGGAACATCATTGATAAGAGAAGAAACCCTAGAACTCGAATTCAAGGAGGTTGAACTTCAAAAAGGTAATATCTTCACCCTCTAGTTGATTCTATCATTGAATTAATAATTATAGACTCTATTTCATGAGATATGAGTAGATGGGTTTGATAGAAAAGCATGAACGGTGAAAGGTTTGGGTTGTTGATTGGTTATTATTGGTTATGGGTGTTGATTACCTTATGGGTGATAAAGAATAATGTTGTTTATAACCATTTGAGACTTTAGAATTTATCTAAGAGCAAGATAATGAGTTATTGGGTGTAGAAACACCATTAATAAGGACTATAAAGCTTTATTCCACCAAATGTTTGATAAAATGCCTAAGTGACCAAAACATGAGCATTATTGCTAATATGGAATCCCTTTGACTTGTATTTATATAGATTGAAGTTGAAAGGGTTGGCGAATGTTGTATTACGCTCAAGAGCAGGAAGTTAAGGTATGTGAGGCTAACTCTCTATGTTTGGGAATGTTAATGATTCTCCCTACACTACGTTTCTTTTACGACATATCAATTGCCTCAAAAATATAGTTAAGCCTAGTTCCTTGAATAGTTATAGAACTTATATTCTCTAGCTTCATAACTCGTTCATGACTTTCATTCTGGATGTTGTGAGCTCAGTGCGTATTCGATATAGACTTGGGTTTGATGCCCCCGAGTCTTAGTATAGATCACTCAGTATGCGATAAACAGTTGAAGTTTCAGTGTTCATAATCAGTTCAAGAATACATGTCTCAGTCTAGTCCTAATCAGTATTCCAGTATTATGTAACTCAGTGTGATCCAGTATTCCAGTATTATGTAACTCAATGTGATTCAGTATTTCACTATCACATATTGCAGTATGATTCTCAGTTCCTGATTTTATATCCCTCAATGTTGAACACTTGTATTTGGGCCTGAGGACGCAGTTTAATGCTTTATGCATTTTGGACCTGAGGTCGCAGTTATATATACGCATACTTGGGCCCGAGGCCATAGCTTGTGCACATATATATATTGGGCCTGAGGCCGCAGTTTAATATTCAGATAAACAGGTTGTTCATCATTCAGAAGAGGGAGTATTCATATCCTTACTTCCTTTCAGTTCAATTATTAGTTACCGTTCAGTTATCAGCTATCATATCAGTTACCAGTTATCAGTTCAGTTATCAGTTATCAGTTCAATTACCAGCTATCAGTTCAGTTATCAATTATCCGTATCAGTTATCATTTCAGTTTCAGTTTCAATAGTTATCTTTTCAGTTATTAATTATCAATTCTCAGTTATCAGCTTAGTTTCAGTTTTAGCATTTTTAATTCTTTCTTTTAGTTACTTTACATACCAGTACAATTCAAATGTACTGACGTCCCTTTTGTCCGGGGCCTGCATCTCACAATGCATGTAATGATTTACAGGTTGACGATTCATAGCGTTAGGGCTCTCGTAACAGCTGTTTGGTGATCCCTGGTTCTTTCAGGGCATTATCATTACTTTACAGCCTTTCAGTATTTATAGATAGTTAGTACTTTCAGTACTTCAATAGAGGCTTCATAGACTAGAGTAACAGTTAGACAGAGTCTCAGACTTTTCATATTAAGCTAAGTTGGCTACAAATATGTTTCAGAATTGTGTTAGTATTTCCGCACTTTGATTTATATCATCCAGACTTTCAGTATATCAGCATGTGTTAGTTTATCTTTCGCATTCAATATATTATGATATCACATGTTGATTCAGTCAGCCAGTTGGTTTGCTCGGTCACATGTAGTCAAGCACCGAGTGTCGTGTTACGTCCAGGCCCAGGTTCAGGGCGTGACAAAGCTTGGTATCAGAGCACTAGGTTCAAGAGTCCTAAGGAGTCTATCAAGCCGTGTCCAGTGGAGTTTCCTTTATATGTGTGTGCCGGCCACTCATATAAATGGTTAACTACCAAGACATTCAGGATTGTCTCACTTTTTTCTACTCTAGATCGTTCCATGAAGCTTAGAGCAATAGTTAACCTTCTCTTCCTATTGAATTCCAAACGTTTGAATGCCAAAGCGACATGCAGGAGAAACCTAAGGTCCTATAGAGGATAATTGTCCATTGGGGTATAATTATGGAGTACATGTTGGTAAATATGAGACTTAAGAGGATATTAAAAGTGGGATGCAATGGATAGTAGCACAGATTAAAGCATAACCTTATTGTTATCAGTTTACCTCAATTACCAGTTATACAATATTTTAGTTAGCAAGTTTGTGGTTATTCAGTACTCCGGTATTCAGTTATATGTTTACCAAGTATCTAATTTTTAGTGCATCAAAATTTCTGGTGACTTGTGAGTATACAGTGATGCATATTGGTTCTCAGAGAAAATGTAAGTAATAGTGATTATAGCAAAACGTTTGCATACTTTAGGTCTGGATTAAGACCAAGACTCACTGGATGGTGCAAGAAGTGATTTATCAGATGATGGTATACTTTGAAGGATAAGTTTGTGCATGGTAGTGTATTTGTATGTGTTTTACCTCAGAGAACAATTTCTTTTAATTCTTGCAAATAGTAAGTTACTATAAGAAGCAACTATTGGTGTAAGATAAAAGATATGGCAATTCCCCCCTTAGGTTATGTGACTAAATGATTACCCAGAATGTCTATAATATGATATGATTTTATATTATATAGAAAGTTTGGGGTTACATACTTTAATTTTGTTTAAGACAGATGAATTTCCCTAAGTGTGATCCATGTACATAGTTCGAAAAGAATGATAGTGTGCGGCAAAAGAATATGGTCAGCTGATGAGGGAATTTAGGAGCAACCTTATGCTTCACTTTAGTTATTCAAAGCAGGAGAAGAAAATATGATGCTAGCAGGTGGTTAGTAAAAGAATAGTAAGTAAGTTTTGAGTTGATACAGTGAATTAGCACTTTCAGCAGAGCTAGTAGGGATACAATTTGATTCACTTATCCAGGTTAACTCTAGTGAGTGGATGACAGTTTGAAATACCGAACGTGTGTTAGAACCCAAAGAGTTTAAGTTAAACTCGAAGTACAGTAGTAGTGGGAAAAAATATTATCTAGCAGTGAGAGCACAAACTATAGAAGAATAACCTTTAGGAATTATCGTAATGTGGTTTCTCCAGGATTGACAGTGTGAGCAAAGTTAAATTATTAAGATTGTATATGATAGCTGTGAATACATTAGCTTTCCGTTAAGTGAATAATTTAGTTTTTCCTAGTAAGAAAGATTTCTCAAAAGTAAGTTGGAAGATGAGTCGTCATTGACGTAGAGTGCAAAGGATTGCAGAGAATAAGGAAAGTTATTTGGATCCCAGCAAAAGAGAAGGATCCACAAGTATAAGACATGTGGTCTAAGGGGTGATGTGAAAATTTTTATTAAGCCCAGTTGGAGATCTGAAATTCGAATAGTAGCATGGATATGAAAAAGAAAATCAGTTCGGTAATGAGGGAAAATTGTATAATTACCACACGGATTATGTCTAGCAAGTGTAAGAAAAACAAAGTGAGTAGAATGATCACCGAGTTTAGTTATTGATGATAAAATGATCACAGAAAGCTATAGAATCATGCCCAGTTATGTATCATGAGGGTAGTGCCATTGCACGAGACTCTAGTCTTCAGAATAATAGTTAAACACTTAGCTCACAACAATTCTATAAGTGTTTTCATGAAGTTCTTACGAAGATAAAGTGTGGGAAGTATAACTCATGATTGAGGTAGATAAGAGAACTCTGGTAAAAGAAATTCACCAGCCAAGATAGGAGTTCGACTTCGGACTCTAAAAGATGACAGAGTTGTTGTCTAGAATATGACTTGTTCCCCTTTAGTAGGCGAAGTGAAGGAGAAATAGTTTGATGATTGCTACTTGTTGTAGATGAAAGAGGAGATTCACAAGTATAAGATGATGGCTTTCGAATAAAGGGGAGATGATGGTACTTTGAGGTACCAAGATTGTGTGTTCCAGACATAGATAGACTTAAAAAGGGAAGATCATGTTAGAAGCCTATAATTCCTGGTATTATTTCCATCCAGGTCCCCCAAATATGCATCATGACCAAGGAGATTGATTGGATGAACTACATGAAAAAGAACGTCGCAAGCTTGCGACCAATTGTCTTAATTGTCAACAAGTGAAAGCGAGCAGCAAAAAGCCTAGTGTTTTATCATAAAATACACATATTTTGTGTGGAGATGGTAAATATTAAATTTATAAACGGGATTATCTTTCTCATTTTAAAATCATGATTTGATTGGATGATTGTAAATCGACTTACCAAGTCAGCACATTTCTTGCCAGTAAAGACTACAGATTCAATAGAAGATTATACCAAGTTATACATTCAGGAAATCGTCTAATTACATGGGACTCTGTGGTCCGTCATTTGGGACTGTGGTGCTCAGTTTAAAATGAACTTTTAGAAGTTCTTTCAGAAATTATTAGGCACACATTTTTCATCCTCAAAAAGATGGCCAGGCAGAGCGCATTGTTCAAACAATTGAGGATATTTCCTTGATGTTAAAAGTACTTGGGATGATCACATACCTCTTATTGGCCTTGCTAATAATAACCTACCATTCTAGTATCAAGATGGCACCATACGAAGCTATGTGTGGGGGAAGGTGTAGATCACCAATTGGTTGGTTCGAAGTTGGAGAAGTAGAGTTGTTAGGACCTTATTTGGTATATCAGACTATAGAGAAAGTTAAGTTGATTCAAGAGCATTTTAAAAAACCTCAGAGCCGCCAAAATGTCCTATTCGAGCGTGCGACATAGAGACCTAGAGTTTCAAGTTGTTGATTGGGTGTTTTTGAAAGTTTCGCCTATGATAGACATTATGAGATTTGAGAAGAAGAGAAAGCATAGTCCCTACTATATTGGGCCATATAGAATCTTGCAAAGGATCAGTCAATTAGCTTATGAGTTGGAGTTGCCACCAGAATTAGTGGTGGTACAACCGGTATTTCGCATGTAATGTTATAACATTCAAGTTTCCAGCACTCAAATACACATGTCAGTTCAGTACTCAGATACTCATGTCAGTTCAGTATTCAGATACTCATGCTAGTTCAGTACTCAGATACTCATGTCAGTTCAATACTCAGATATTCAAGTCCGTTCAATACTCAGCAACTCATGTCAGTCCAATACTTAGATATTCATGTCAGTTTAGTACTTTGATATTGATGTTAGTTCAATTCTCAAATATTCGTGCCAGTTCAATATTCAGATATCCATGTTAGTTTAGTATTAACGTATTCATGGCAGATCAATATTCAGTCAATGCAGTTCAGTTCAGTATCTCAACAGTTCAGTAATCATGTATTCATTATGTTTGGTATGCAAGTGTTGATGAAATTTCATGGTTGCACCAGACCCATTTAAGATCCGGAGTTAGCAGAAGTTACAGTCAGGACAATCATTCGAGGACGAATGATCCCAAGGGGAAGATAATGTAACACCCCGTAAAATAATCGTCTTAGGTATGAATGAGTTGAAGGAGTAGTAAGGATATATTTTGAACATGTGAAGTCCCATCGGGGTGATTATGGGTGAAAATAGTTGTTTCAAAATCAAGATGGAAAGTGAGGTGCATTAGATTTGGCAAAATCGACTAAGTTTGTAGAAGGTCTGTCTTCCAGTAGGTTTTAGTGACAATTTGTAAGGAATCTGAAAAGAATCAAAGCAAGAAAGTTGTAGGCCGTTGAAATAGATTTCCAACGATATATTATGGAACCCAAATGGAGCTCTGTGCAAAACGTTATGCCCATTTTACAGAGAGGTGTGCAACCACCGCGGTCCTGCCACGTTTTACCGCGGCCGCGGTGGCGAGGCAGTGTCTCAGTGATTTACCGCGGTCGGGAACACGGCCGCGCCAACCGGGATGCGGTGGACGACTTGGGAAGTCATTCTTTTAGCCCTATTTCATCCCCTACAGCCCCAAAACATAAAAACTTGCTCTACAAAAGAAATCTCTCAAAAACCTAACTCCTTAAAGGTCCCTCCACCACCCAAGGTAAGTTCTAATGGTGATTCTATGTTTATTTCAATTTCCCAACATCCTATTAATATGGGTAAACCCTCTATATCATTAGATATTCGATTGGAACATCATTGATGAGAGAAGAAACCCTAGAACTCGAATTCAAGGAGGTTGAACTTCAAAAAGGTAATATCTCCACCCTCTAGTTGATTCTATCATTGAATTAATGATTATAGACTCTATTTCATGAGATATAAGTTGATGGGTTAGATAGAAAAGCATAAAAGGTGATAAGTTTGGGTTGTTGATTGGTTATTATTGGTTATGGGTGTTGATTACCTTATGGGTGATAAAGAATAATGTTATTTATAACCATTTGAGACTTTAGAATTTATCTAAGAGCAAGAGAATGAGTTATTGGGTGTAGAAACACCATTAATAAGGACTATGAAGCTTTATGCCACCAAGTGTTTGATAAAATGCCTAAGAGACCAAAACATGAGCATTATTGCTAATATGGAATCCCTTTGACTTGTATTTATATAGATTGGAGTTGAAAGGGTTGGCGAATGTTGTATTACGCTCAAGAGCAGGAAGTTAAGGTATGTGAGGCTAACTCTCTATGTTTGAGAATGTTAATGATTCTCCCTACACTACGTTTCTTTTACGACGTATCAATTGCCTCAGAAATATAGTTAAGCCTAGTTCCTTGAATAGTTGTAGAACTTCTATTCTCTAGCTTCATAACTCGTTCATGACTTTCATTCTGAATGTTGTGAGCTCAGTGCATATTCGATATAGACTTGGGTTTGATGCCCCCGAGTCATAGTATAGATTACTTAGTATGCCATAAATAGTTGAAGTTTCAGTGTTCATAATCAGTTCAAGAATACATGTCTCAGTCTAGTCCTATTCAGTATTCCAGTATTATGTAACTCAGTGTGATCCAGTATTCCAGTATTATGTAACTCAATGTGATTCAGTATTTCACTATCACATATTGTAGTATGATTCTCAGTTCCTAGTTTTATATCATTGAATGTTGAACACTTGTATTTGGGTCTGAGGCCGCAGTTTATGCTTTATGCATCTTTGGGCGTAAGGCTGCAGTTTATGCTTTATGCATTTTGGACCTGAGGTCGCAGTTATATATACGTATACTTGGGCCCGAGGCCGCAGCTTGTGCACATATATATATTGGGCCTGAGGCCGCATTTTAATATTCAGATAAACAGGTTGTTCATCATTTAGAAGAGGGAGTATTCATTTCCTTACTTCCTTTCAGTTCAATTATTAGTTATCGTTCAGTTATCAGCTATCATATCAGTTACCAGTTATAAATTCAGTTATCAGTTATCAGTTCAATTATCAGCTATCAGTTAAGTTATCAATTATCTGTTATCAGTTATCAATTCAGTTTTAGTTTCAATAGTTATCATTTCTGTTATTAATTATCAATTCTCAGTTATCAGCTTAGTTTTAGTTTTAGCATTTTTAATTCTTTCTTTCAGTTGCTTTACATACCAGTATAATTCAAATGTATTGACGTCCCTTTTGCCTGGGGCCTGCATCTCACAATGCAGGTAATGATTTACAAGTTGACGATTCAGAGCGCTAGGACTCTCGTATCAGCTATTTGGTGATCCCCAGTTCTTTCGGGGCATTATCATTACTTTACAGCCTTTCAGTATTTACAGATAGTTAGTACTTTCAGTACTTCAATAGAGGCTTCATAGACTAGAGTAACAGTTAGACAGAGTCTCACACTTTTCATATTAAGTTATGTTGGCTACAAATATGTTTCAGAATTGTGTTAGTATTTCCGCACTTTGATTTGTGTCATCCAGACTTTTCGTATATCAGCATGTGTTAGTTTATCTTCCTTATTCAGTATGTTATGATATCACATGTTGATTTAGCCAGCCAGTTTGTTCGCTCGGTCACAAGTAGTCAGGCACCGAGTGTCGTGTTACGTCCAGGACCAGGTTCGGGGTGTGACTGTCTTGGCTGGATATTTGTTCATTGCGAATGAGTGAGGCAGTCCGCGATCGCATGGAGATAGGGGCTTGAGCATTGCATTCACATAGGCTTATTTGCGTTCGCATAGAGTAAATTGTGGAAGCTGAGTTTTTATGCTTCGCGATCACGATGAGAAAAATTATGCCTGGGCAGAATATTTTTAAGCTCGTCTTGTCCACAGTTTTGAGGCTTATTTCCTCCATAGTTGATCATTTTTGGAGATTTTTGAAGGAGATTGAAGAGGGATTCAAGGGGAAAGGTTTGGAGGTAAGAATTTTGGACTAAAAACTCGATTATTATGTGAATTCCACCAAGAAAATCATGAAATCTAAGCCTAAAATTGAAGAACTAAGGCTTGAAATTGGAGACCAAACATTTGGGGTTTGAAGGGTCCTTTGTGGATGGATTTTGATGTTATTGGTATGTATGAACTCGTGGGGAGATAAGAAATCCGTTGATGCAAATATTTTCGAATTTTCGAGATGTGGGCCCAGGGGCCGAGTATGGGCAATTTCGGAAATTTTGATGTAAATTGAATATTTTTGAGTGAGTTTCGTCCCCTTAGCATATTCTAATGGTTATGTACTGATTGTGGCTAGACTTGGAGCATCCGGAGGTTGATTCGTGAGGGCAAAGGCATCGCGGGCTAGAGTTTGGATCGGATCGAGGTAAGCAATGATTGTAAATACTGTTCTGAGGGTTTGAAACCCCGGATTCCACATCGTTGTGCTACTTTGAGGTGACGCACATGCTAGATGACGAGCGTGGAGTCATGCACCATTGGGGATTGTGACGTGGTTCGTCACGTACGACTGTTAAGTCGCGTATTTGATTTGAAATTTTATGATATTCCATATTTTTTTAGATTGATATTATATATTGGGATGTATGCCATGTTTGGGGCCTTGTGCCGACCTGTTGAGACCCTTAGGGGCTCTTTAGCTATTCTTCCTCACTCTATTTGTTTTGAAAGCATATTCTTAGTCATGTTTTACCTGTTATCGTTTAAATCTGATTTTATCACTTTACTTCTCAAAATATGAAAACTGTTTGGGCTGAGTTCCCTGAATTACTGATAGACCGAGGGTTTGATTGTGAGATGATGACTGAGATAGACCGAGAGTCTGATTGTGAGGTTAATGACTAAGGTAGACCGAGAGTCTGATTGTGAGGTTAATGACTGAGAGAGGTCGAGGGCGTAACTATAAGGATTATATATTTATGGATGTGTGTATATATATATATATATATATATATATATATATATATATATATATATATATATATATATATATATATATGTGTGTGTGTGTGTGTGTGTGTGTGTGTGTGTGTGTGTGTGTGTGTGTGTGTGTGTGTGTGTGTGTGTGTGTGTGTGTGTGTGTGTGTGTGTGTGTGTGTGTGTGTGTGTGTGTGTGTGTGTGTGTGTGTGTGTGTTTGGGCTACACGCCGCAGCGATATATAGATCGGGTTGCGCGTCGCAACGGTTACTATATGGTACCTATTGAGCGTGAGTGCTGAGTGTGAGCGCTGATTGGTAAGAGTTGAGTCACGAGTGATTGAGGAGCGATAGATATATACATGCACATGAGTGACGCTTTGCCTGAGGGGCCTGTTTATGAACTTATTGATTTTCACTCCTATTTAAGTGAGTTTCTATCGAATATATTGATTTATTGACTGCTTTCACTCATCTTTATATTGAGCCCCTGTCAAAAATGTTGAATAAATATTTTTAAACAACTTTCATTTAAGCTGGGGTTTATGAGATGTTCAGAACTTAATCACTGATTTGGCTTTTGTTATTTCCACTGAGATTCTTGTTATGAGGTGTTTATGAATCCAGTTGTCACGACCCTAACCCTAAACCAGGTCGTGATGACGCCTCTCATGAAGACAAGGCCAATCAGTTTAACCCAATTCATCTTTTAAAGCAGTTAATCAATACAAATATAGTCTAAACATGATTTAATAATACTGAATAGCGGAAATATCGATAACAATGCGAAAAATCCAACCCGACAGCCCTAACCGGGAAGTCACAAGTCACAAGCATCTATAGACCATACACACGTCTGCTAAATCCCATAACTAATACAAATGTTTGAAAGTGAACAAAAATGATAGAGAGATAGAGACACAGGGCTGCGGACGTCAACAACTACCTCGTAATCTCCGAAAGCCGCCTGGAACTGGAGGAATCAACACTCAAGAGTGGAACCAACAACGCCTAAATCTGCACACATGGTGCAGGGAGTAAAGTGAGTACTTCAACTTAGTGAGTAACAAATGTAAATAACGACTGAAAGTAAGAAATCATGTAAAACACAAGGCATTCTATAATGAAGGAGTAAATCACTTAAAATCAGTAAAAACAGTAAAAATAAAGTAAAATCCTCTTTTAACCAGTAAAAATAGGTAATTGACCGATAATTAAGATAAAGTAAACAAATAAAAGTTCTCCCCTCGAGCATAATGTCATCAAATTCGCCCCTTTGGAAACATCTCAGAACAGTACCAACCCCTCGGGCTCAATCTCAGAACAATACCTGCCCCTCGGGATCAATCTCACATCACAATGCGTACCCGCGCTCACTAGGGATGTACAGACTCCGGGAGGGGCCCCTAACGGCCCAAGCGCAATATCAAGCCATCTCGTGGCATCAAATTTAGGCCTTCAGCCTCATATCAATCAAGCCACCTCGTGGTGTATATATGTATCTCAGGCCCTCAGCCTCAAATCAGTATCATTGTATCCTCACAACTAGGCCCTCGGCCTTACTTAGTCCGAAAATCATCACAAGCCCCTCGGGCAATAGCAAAACAGTATTTCTGAGCCCAAAACATTTTTAAACTATCATTTAAGTCTCAAAACTGAGTAAAAATGGTTGAGTAGTAAGACAATGGAAAATAACATGACTGATTTCAAGTAATAAGTCAAAACAGTGAGGAAATAGTAATAAAAATTCCCGAAGGGTTCAAATAGTTGGCACGAAGCCCAAATATGGCAGTCTGCCCAAATCATGATGATAGCAAATAAGTTTCAGTTAAATACGCGATAAAATCATCAATCGAGAAGGACCAAGTCACAATCCCCAATAGTGTACGACCCCACGCTCGTCATCAAGCATGTGTCTCACCTCAATATAGCACTACGATGTGTAATCCGGGGTTTCAAACCCTCAGAGCATCATTTATAATCATTACTCACTTCGAACCGGCTAAATCTCTAACTCGTGATGTCTTTGCCCCTCGAATCGGCCTCCACGCGCGTCGAATCTATTCAAAATTAGAACGAATACGTCACAATATGCTAAGGGAACAAAGCCCAAGCGAAAACAATCGAAAACTACCAAATATTCCTAAATTGGCCAAAACCCGAGCCCCGAGCCCACTTCTCGAAACTCAGAAATTTTTACATCAATAGATTCTTCATCTCCCCACGAGTCTATGCATATCAAGAATACCAAAATCGGAGTTCAAATGACCCCTCAAATCCTCAATTTAAGGCATCTTAAACTCGAGCCCTAATCCTCCATTTTTAGCCCTTTAATTCCTTTAATTTCAGTCTTAATCCATGAAATACTATCATAGAAATGTGTTTTAGGTCAAAAATCCTTACCTTAACGAAGTCCCTTTGATTCATCTCTTCGAAATCGCCCAAAGCTCCCAATTCTGGGTTTAAAAATGGTTAAGCCCTTCAAAAATCGCGAAGGAAGAAATATATACATTCTGCCCAGGTTTTTCTGCATCTACGGCACAACAACCATATCTGTGGTACCGCATTTGCGGTCTAAACCTCCGCTTCTGCGGAAATCACTAAAAGACCCAAAATCGCATTTGCGGTCCAATCGCCGCATCTGCGGCTTCGCAGGTGCGGTCTCCATACCGCATCTGCGATTCCAGACATCCTTCCCAAAATCCGCTTCTATGGCCCTTCTCTCGCATATGCGGCGCCGCACCTGCAGCCCCCAAACCGCAGGTGCAAAAACATCGAAAGCAGCAAATTTTCTGCAATCTCTCAAGTCTCAAATCTTCCCGTTAACCATCCGAAATCATCCTGAGGCCCCCGGGACCCTAACCAAAAGCACAAACATAACCTAATACCCTATTCAAACTTGTTCCAATCATCAAAACACCCCAAACAACATCAAATCTACCAAATAACATCGGATTCAAGCCTAAGTTTCTAAAATCTTCCGAAATATGCTTTTGATCAAAAACCCAACCAAACCACGTCCGAATGACCTGAAATTTTACACACACATCCCAAATGACACGATGAAGCTACTGCAACTCTCGGAATTCCATTCCGACCCCCATATCAAAATTTTTCCTATCAACCGAAAATCGCCAAAATATTAACTTTACCGATTCAAGCCTAATTCTATTCCGAACCTCCAAAACTCATTCTGATCACGCTCCTAAGTTAAAAATCACCTTCCGAAGCTAACTCATCCATCGGAACTCGCATCCGAGCCCTCTAACACATAAGTCAACATCCGATTGACTTTTCCAACTTAAGCCTTCTTAAAATAGACTAAGTGTCTCAAACTTCACCAAACTCATTCCGTACTCGATCAGACCAACCCGCTAACATAAAATACGGATAATGAAGCATAAAGAAGCTAAAATGGGGGAAACAAAGCGGTAACTCATGAGACGACCGGCTGGGTCGTCATATCCTCCCCAATTTAAACAAACGTTCGTCCTCGAACGAGTCAAGAAACATACTTGAAGCCTCAAACAGATGAGGATATCTACTCCGCATCTTCCGCTCGTGCTCCCAGGTAGACTCCTCCATGGGTCGACCTCTCCACTGCACTTTTACTGAAGCTATATCCTTCGACCTCAATTTCCGAACCTGACGACCCAAAATACCTACTGGCTCCACATCATGAGTCAAATCATCATCCAACTGAACCGTGCTGAAATCCAAAACATGAGACGGATCCCCAATATACTTCTAGAGTATAGAAACATGAAATACCGGATGCACACTCGACAAGTTGGGTGGCAAAACAAGCTCATAAGCTACCTCCCAATCCTCTGAAGCACCTCAAAAGGCCCAATGAACCAGGGACTCAATTTCCCTTTCTTACCAAATCTCATAACACCCTTCATGGGTGAAACCTTCAACAGAACCTTCTTGCCAACCATGTAAGACACATCTCGAACCTTCCTATCAGCATAACTCTTTTGCCTCGACTGCGCTGTATGAAGCCTCTCTTGAATCATCTTCACTTTCTCCAAGGCATACTGCACCAAATCAGTCCCCAATAGCCTAGCTTCACCGGGCTCGAACCAACCAACTAGAGATCTACACTGCCTCCCATACAAAGCCTCATATGGAGCCATCTGAATACTCGACTGGTAGCTGTTGTTATAAGCAAACTCTGCAAGTGGTAGGAACTCATCTCATGATCCTCCGAAATCAATGACATAAGCACGCAACATGTCCTCCAATATTTAAATAGTACGCTCGAACTGCTCGTCCGTCTGAGGATGAAAAGTTGTGCTAAACTCTACCTGAGTACCCAACTCTCTCTGCACGACCCTCTAAAACTGCGAAGTAAACTGAGTACCTCTATTTGAAATAATGGAAATTGGGACACCATGCAAGTGAACAATCTCTCGGATATAGATCCCTGCTAACCGCTATGAAGAATAGGTACTACACACAGGAATGAAGTGCGAGGACTTGGTCAACCGATCCACAATCACCCAAATAGCATCGAACTTCTTCAAAGTACGTGGAAGTACAACAACAAAGTCCATAGTGATTCTCTCCCACATCCACTTAGGAATATCCATCTACTGTAGAAAGCTGCCCGATCTCTGATGCTCATATTTCACTTGCTGACAATTGAGACACCGAGCTACAAATCCCATAATATCTTTCTTCATTCTCCTCCACCAATAGTGCTGCCTCAAATCCTGATACATCTTTGCGGCACTCGAATGAATGGAATACCGCGAGCTATGGGCCTCCTCCAGGATCAACTCCCGAAGCCTATCCACATTGGGCACGCAAATTCGAACATGCATCCTCAACACCACATCATCACCGATGGTCACATCTCTAGCATCATCATGCTGAACTCTATCCTTAAAGACTAGCAAATGCGGATCATCATACTAGCGCTCTCTGATGTGATTATATAAGGAAGACCGAGAAACCACACAAGCCAATACTCGACTGGGCTCCGAAATATCTAATCTCACAAACCGATTGGCCAAGGCATGAACATTAACTTCTATAGGTCTCTCCCCAACTGGAATATACCCCAAACTCCCCATACTCACTGCCTTTCGGCTCAAAGCATCGACCACCACATTGGCCTTTCCCAGATGGTACAATATAGTGATATCATAATCCTTAAGCAACTCCAACCATCTCCGCTGCCTCGAATTAAGATCCTTTTGCTTGAACAAATGTTGAAGACTGCGATGATCAGTGAACACCTCACAAGATACGCCATACAAGTAATGTCTCCAAATCTTCAATGCATGAACTATGGCAGCAAACTCCAAATCATAAACGGGGTAGTTTTTCTTATGGGGCTTCAACTGACGAGAAGCATAAGCAATAACTCCACCCCCTGCATCAACACACAACTAATCCCAACTCTCGAAGCATCACAATATATGGTGTAGGAACCTGAAACTGATGGCAAAACCAAAAATTGGAGTTATGGTCAAAGCTGTCTTGAGCTTCTAAAAGCTCTTCTCATACTCGTCCGACCATACAAATGGAGCACCCTTCTGAGTCAACTTGGTCAAGAGAAATAAGATAGATGAGAATTCCTGAACAAACTGGCGATAATAGCCTGCCAAACCAAGAAAGCTGTGAATCTATGTGGCTGAGGACGGTCTGCGCCGACTCTGAACCACCTCTATATTCTTTGGGTCAACCTAAATACCCTCATTGGACACCATGCGCCCCAAGAAAGTCACTGAACCAAGCCAAAACTCACACTTGGAGAATTTTGCATAAAGCTTCTTCTCCTTTAATCTCTGCAATACAACTCTCATATGCTCTGTGTGCTCCTCCTGACTACGCGAATATACCAGAATATCATCAATGAATACTATGACAAACGAATCGAGATAAAGATGGAACACGCTATTCATCAAATGCATGAACGCTGCTGGGGTATAGGTCAGCCTAAAAGACATCACCAAGAACTCATAATGACCATAACGGGTCCTGAAATCCATCTTAAGAATATCTGACTCCCTGATCTTCAACTGGTGATAACGCGAACGGAGATCAATTTTGAAGAACACCCTTGCTCCCTGAAGCTAGTCAAATAGGTCATCAATGCGAGGCAAATGATACTTGTTCTTAATTGTTACCTTTTGAAATTGCCTATAATCAATGCACATTCTCATCGTGCCATCCTTATTCTTCACAAACAGAACCGGCGCACCCCAAGGTAACACACTATGCCGAATGAACCCCTTACCTAGGAGCTCCTGAAGCTGCTCCTTCAATTCCTTCAACTCTGTTGGTGCCATACAATACGGCAGAATAGAAATGGGCCGAGTGTCCGGCACTAGGTCAATACCAAAATAAATATCCCTATCCGGTGGAATGCCCGACAGGTCTACAGGAAACACATAGGGAAAATCCCTCACAACTAGAACAGAATCAATACTGGGAGTCCCCGTTCCGACATCCCTCACAAACGCTAGATATGAAAGACAACCCTTCCCAACCATACGCTGGGCCTTCAAGAAGGATATCACGGTACTAGGAACATAATCAGTCACACCTTACCACTCGATCCGTGGCACACCCGGCATAGCCAAAGTGACTGTCTTAGCATGACAGTCCAAAATAGCGCGACAAGAAGATAACCAATCCATGCCATGACATTAAAATCTACCATGCTCAGTAATAATAGATCCATTCGGGTCTCCAGACCCCCAATAATCACCACACATGACCGGTACACACAATCTACAACAACAATATCGCCCACTGGGGTAGATACATGAACAGGTAAATCAAAAAACTCATAGGGCATACCCAAATAACGAGCAAAGTATGATGACACATAAGAAAAGGTGGAAGAAGGATCAAATAATACAGAGGCATCTCTGTGGCAGACTGAAACAATACCTGTAATGACAACATCTAAAGCAATAGCATCTGGTCTGCTTGAGATGGCATAGAAACATGCCTGGCCACCCCTTGATCGACCACCCCCTCTGGGCCGACCCCTGGATGACTGACCTCCACCCCTAGCTAACTGAGTGGGTGGTGGTGAAGAAACTGGCACTGAAGCCGAAGACTGACCCCTCTGCTGGGACAAACTAACAACACGACGAGGACACTGACTCCACATGTGGCCAATCTCGCCACACTCATAACAACTCCCAGGTGCTGGAGAAGGGGACTGAAGGGAACCCTCACACCGGAGTGACTAGCTGATGCACTCGGCATAGAAGAATCCTGGATCAATGGAGTACAGGTCGAACTTTGAGCTGGAAGGGCACTGAGTGATGACTGGCCCTGCTGAGATCCATGATAACCATGACCCGAAGATGCCCCACGATAACCTGGGTGAGGTGACTGAGCAGGCCTGAATGAATGGCCTCTGTTGTGCTGAAACTGGCCCCTCGAAGGAGCACCACTATAGCTGCCATATCCTCGAGGCCTCTTAGCCTCCCTCTCCTTTCGCTCCTGATGGCGAACGGTCTCAATCTCACAGGCGATATCAACAACCTCCTCGAAGGTAGCACCAGTCACCCTCTCCCTAGTCATAAGAATACGGAGATGATAAGTAATACCATCAACAAATCTCCTGATCCTCTCTCGATCCGTCGGAACCATCCAAATGGCATGACGAGCCAACTTAGAAAACCTCAACTCATATTGTGATACAGTCATATCCCCTTGTCGCAACCACTCAAACTGCCTACACAGCTCCTCTCTACGGGACTGCGGCACATACTACTCCAAGAAGAGAACAGAGAACTGCTGCCATGAAATGGGTGCTGCACCATAGGCCTACGCCTCTCAATATCCTCCCACCAAGTAAAAGCAGCTCCTGAAAACTGATAGGTGGTAAAAGTGACCCCGCTTGTCTCCAAAATACCGACAGTACTATGTATCCTCTGATACTTATCCAGAAAACCCTAGGCATCCTTGCCCTCTGTGACACTGAAGGTCGGAGGCTGTAATCTACCAAACCTCTCCAATCTACGCTACTCATCCTCCAGCATGACAGGAACCACATAGTCCTGAGAAGCTGCGACCAGCTGGGCTAGATATGCCTCCCCCGGCCTATGAAGTAGCTGCGGCTGTAGTGGCTGAAACCGCCTAAGCCAGGCTAGTGCAAACTGATAAGATCTGTGCCAAGGCCTCCTGAAGACCCGAAATCACGATGGGCACAACTGGTGCCTGAACTGGTGCTGCTGGAGTATCCATAACTGGAGCCTGATCCTGAGCTGGGCCAATTGGTGGATCAACAGGTGCTACCCTCGCTACTCTGCCTCTTCCACGACCATGACCGCGTCCTCGACTTCTGGTGGTCTCAACTGGTGGCATTGGGGGTCGTCCACCCCATCCAGTAGCTTTTGTCTTCACCATCTGTGAGAGAATAAAATAACAAAAGTTTAGTACTCGGATCAACAAGTTCGCATGACAAGAACTTCAAGAATATGGAGTTTTTTCCTAAAGGTTCTGCAGCTTCTCAAGGATAAATACAGACATCTCCGTACCGATCCGCGAGACTCTACTAAACCTGCTCATGACTCGTGAGACCTATATAACCTAGGCTCTGATACCAACTTGTCCCGATCTTAACCCCGAACGCGATCGTGATGGCGCATCTTATGAAGACAAGGCCAGCCAGTTTAAACCGGTTCATCAATTAAAGCAGTTAATCAACACAAAAATAGTCTAACACATGATTTAATAATACTGAATAGTGGAAATATCGATAACAATGCGAAAAATTCAACTCAACACAGCCCTAACCGGGGTGTCACAAGTCACGAGCATTTATAGACCATACACAAGTCTGCTAAATCACATAACTAATACATATGTTTGAAAGGTAACAAAAATGATAGAGAGATAGCGTCACGAGGATGCGTACGTCAACATCTACCTCGTAATCTTCGAAAGCCACATGGAACTAGAGGAATCAACACTCAGGAGCGGAACTAGCAACGCCTAAATCTGCACACTTGGTGCAGGGTGAGTACTCCAACTCAGTGAGTAACAAATGTAAATAACGACTGAAAGTAAGAAATCACGTAAAACACAAGGCATTCTATAATGAAGCAGTAAATCACTTAAAATCAGTAAAACCAGTAAAAACCAACTAAAATCTTTTTTTAACCAGTAAAAACAGGTAATTGACAGATAGTTAAGATAAAGTAAACAAATACAAGTTCGGACCTCGGGCATAGTGTCATCAAATCCGCCCCTCTGGAAACATCTCAGAACAGTACCAGCCCCTCGGGCTTAATCTCAGAATAATACCATCCTCTCGGGCTCAATCTCACATCACAATGGGTACCCGCGCTCACTAGGGGTGTACGGACTCCGGGAGGGGTCGCTTACAACCCAAGCGCAATATCAAGCCATCTCGTGGCATCAAATCTAGGCCCTCAGCCTTATATCAATCAAGCCACCTCGTGGCATATATATGTCTCTCAGACCCTCGGCTTCATATTAGTATCAGTGTATCCTCACAATTAGGCCCTTGGCCTTACTTAGTCTAAAAATCATCACAAGCCCCTCGAGCAATAGTAAAACAGTATTTCTGAGCCCAAAACATTTTTAAACTATCATTTAAGTCTCAAAACTGAGTAAAAATGGCTGAGTAGTAAGACAGTGGAAAATAACATGACTGAGTTCAAGTAATAAGTCAAAACAGTGAGTAAATAGTAATAAAAATACCCGAAGGGATCAAATAGTTGGAACGAAGCCCAAATATGGCAATCAGCCCAAATCATGATGATAGGAAATAAGTTTCAGTCAAATACGCGGTAAAATCATCAATCGGGACGGACCAAGTCACAATCCCCAATAGTTTATGACCCCACGCTCGTCATCAAGTGTGTGTCTTACCTCAATATAGCACTACGATGTGCAATCCGGGGTTTCAAACCCTCAGAGCATCATTTATAATCATTACTTACCTCGAACCGGCTAAATCTCTAACTTGCGACGCCTTTGCCCCTCGAATCGGCCTCCACGGGCGTCGAATCTATCCAAAATAAGAATGAATACGTCACAATATGCCAAATATTCCTAAATTGGCCAAAACTTGAGCCCCGAGGCCACTTCTCGAAACTCAAAAAATTTCACATCAATAGATTTCTCATCTCCCCACGAGTCTATGCATATTAAGAATACCAAAATCAGAGTTCAAATGACCCCTCAAATCCTCAATTTAAGGCCTCTTAAACTCGAGCCCTAATCCTCCATTTTTAGCCCTTTAATTCCTTTAATTTCAATCTTAATCCATGAAATACTACCATAGAAATGTGTTTTAGGTCTAAAATCCTTACCTTAACGAAGTCCCTTTGATTCATCTCTTCAAAATCGCCCAAAGCTCCCAATTCCGAGTTTCAAAATGGTTAAACCCTTCAAAAATCGCGAAGGAAGAAATATATACATTCTGCCAGGCTTTTTCGCATTTACGGCACAACAACCGCATCTGCAGTACCGTATTTTTAGTCTACACCTCCGCTTCTGCGGAAATCACTAAAAGGCCCTAAACCGCATCTGCGGTCCAATCACCGCATCCGCGGCTTCGTAGGTGCGGTTTCCATACCGCATCTGCGGTTCCAAACATCCTTCCCAAAATCTGCTTCTATGGCCCTTCTCTCGCATATAAGGCACCATACCTGCGAAAACACCAGAAGCAACAATTTTTCTGCAATCTCTCAAGTCTCAAATCTTCCCGTTAACCATCCGAAATCATCCCAAGGCCCCCGGGACCCCAACCAAAAGCACAAACATAACCCAATACCCTATTCAAACTTGTTTCAATCATAAAAACACCCCAAACAACATCAAATCTACCAAATCACATCGGATTTTTGCCTAAGTTTCTAAAATCTTTCGAAATACGCTTTTGATCAAAAACCCAACCAAACCACGTCCGAATGACCTGAAATTTTACATACACATCCCAAATGACACAACGAAGTTACTGCAACTCTCTTATTTCCATTCCGACCCCTATATCAAAATATCGCCTATCAACCAGAAATCGCTAAAATATCAACTTCGCCAATTCAAACCTAATTCTACTCCAAACCTCCAAAACCCATTCCGATCACGCTCCTAAGTCACAAATCACCCCTCGAAGCTAAACGAACCATCAGAACTCACATCTGAGCCGTCTAACACATAAGTCAACATCCGGTTGACTTTTCCAACTTAAGCCTTCTTAAAAGAGAGTAAGTGTCTCAAACTTCACCGAACTCATTCCGGACTCGATCAGACCAACCCGATACCACAAAATACGGATAACAAAGCATAAAAAGATGAAATATGGTAAATGAAGCGGTAACTCGTGAGACGACCGGCCGGGTCGTCACACCTGTTTTGCCCGAGGGGCTATTTACGAACTATGTTTTTGCCCGAGGGGCCGATTTTGGTTTTTTTTAATAAATGGTATTGAGCCCCTACTGAAACTGTTGGAAGGTATTTTTAAATGACTTTTACCAAAAGCTGGATTTTAAATGAGACGATTGACTCGTATTCTGATTTGAAAGCTTGTTGTGCTTATTGAGTTTAACATAAATTTGGATTCATTGTTTTCCTACTGCTCAGTCTTTATTTACTCGTATTACTTACTGGGTTGGAGTACTCACATTACTCCCTGCACCTCGTGTGCAGATTCAGGCATTTCGGAACTCGGCAGTGGGTGTTGGTTGCTCAGACGCGGAGTCATCAGAGTTAGCAAGGTGGTTGCACGACGTTCGCAGCACTGCTTCCTTCCTCTAATTTTCATTTCTATACTTAGTACATTTTGACTGTTTTTGTTGTATTCAGATCTTGGTAGATGCTCATGGCTAGTGACACCCCGATGTCGGGCTTGTATGTTATTTTTGCATTGTTCATTCAGACTTATATTATGAAATATTGTTTAATTAAAGGCTTAAAAATGACTCTAGATGATTAAAGGGTTATATGAGTGTTGTGTCAGCTGGCCTTGTCTTCACGAGAGGCGCCATCATGACCGAGCCGATTTGGGGTCGTGACAATCTAGTAGATAGTTTTCATTTCATCAATTAGGAAGGTGTACATGAACCCACACACGCTCCATTAGGAAGTCTTTGTCTTTGTTTTCCCCTTAATAACTGATAGGACACTATTAAGTCTTTCTACGAAGTCTTCTTTGTCGTTTACTCAAAGAACTATGGTGCCATTTTCTTCACGTACCACTGACTTGTTTCTATTCACTCAAACCCCTACTTTGGGGGCAGAAGAACTTTCCTTCATTGTCTTACGCTTTTGATGCACGAAACCTTAGTTTGCTTGGCTTTCTGATCCACCAATAAGTCCTTCAATGTTATTTTATGAACTAAATGATGTTTTTTTTATGTCTTTTCTTTTCTTCGTTTAAAAGCTTGTATTTGATTTGTTGAAAGAATTCTTGATTGGAAAATTGGTTGATGAATATAAAAGAGTTAAGATAGTTTAAGAAAAATAACTTTTGTCCATAAAAGAGGGAAGTCATTTTTCCCCAATCGATAAAAATTATTTCCCTACAAAATATTTTTCTCATTGAAAATAATTTTTTAAGTAATAACTGCAATCATGCCAAACACGCTCTTATAGATCTAGCAGGGTGACTTTCACTTAATCAATAGGGGAGGAGTACATGTGGATCCAAACAGGACCATGACAAAGTTGTGGATACAATATGATAGAGTTTTCTTGACATTAAGAAATATTACTCCCGCCGTTCCTTTTTAGTGTGTTACAAAAAGATTAATTTCTTTCTAAATTTTAAAAAAATTAATTTATACTTTTAACTCTTCCCTTAATGAGAAGTTTTTATATGCTTGTTTCTTTAGGTTGCTCAATGCTTTGTACACATTGCAAATAACCAGTAATTAAAGACGCATTTCAAAATATTAGGATCCATTTCACAGTTGTTTATAGATGCAATTTAATGAATTTTTACACACAAAATTTTTACTCCACGTCGAAAGTTATGTGTTCAAAATTGAACATTCATATGCTCGACTAATTTGAATTCACACTATAAAAGTATTGTAAGCGCTCCATAGCAGAGAGGACTTCATTCCAAGAAAGCTTAACACATACCCGACAGAAATTGATCATTTTAGGCTCTTTATTTTTCAATCCCCACCCTGTCCATTTCTACAGGTAGTAATTTTCAATTTACTCGTTAGATTTGACAGCATAACCTAGAAAGAGCCATCTCTTATTAGTTCTTTTGAAGCCTTTGTCTTTTTGTCTTTTTGTTTGTTAAAGTCTAACTTTTTGAAAAGAAAGAAAGAAAGATATAAGGTCTTCCTTCTTCATTCACTTTATTGGAGTTGGCTGTCTTCCATTAATTATTTCTTTCACTTTTATCACATGATAATACTTGCTTTGGGTACTTCCTTCTTTCAAAATGTTTATTCGTACACATTACAAATAATCAGTAATTAAAGTAATTAAAGACGCATTTCAAAATGTTAGGATCCACTTCTAGTTTCCTTGCATTTGCATAAGTAAGAAAAGTTGACAATGTTTGAAATTCTAACCTCACATCAACAAATATTCCATAAGAGGGAAAAGTCTAATTTTCTCTAATGAAAGTGAAGGATGAATGTGATGACATTCTAGATGAAGTTATGAGAGGGAAAACTACACCTTGGACTATTTATCGGCTTTGCTACTTTGAATATATTCTGTTTAGTTTTCCCCACTCCAGCAAGTCTTCTCCACTTGACGTTTGGGGCCATGTAACAACGCTCCACTTGATGAAGTGAAAACAACCTTCGTCACCTTTTAGTGTCTGGTGATACCATTTTATTATTTAATTAGATGGTATTATTCACTTAAAAATTAAGCAAAAAGTAGAAGAGGAGACCAAGTAAATCTAAAATTTATAGGCAAAAACGCTACTGTAATTTGTTTTAATTTGTCTAACTCTTGACGGATAGAGTTATTCCGTATCTGTGTTAGTAAGAGGTAACAAGTATCCCGTAGAATTTGTCGAGGTGTACAAGTTGACCTCGATACCAAAATTATAATGTTTTTCCCGCGGTTTAGAGCCTGTGTTTAGTAGTGTAAGCGTATAGTTTAAGTTCTATGGATTCAACCTTTAAGATTTTTATAATTAAACTCGTTGTATTTTTAAAGGTATGAATTCATAGGTATCTACTATATATAACGCTAAATGTCAAATAGCAATTATGACACATAAGTCAAATAAGCATGTAACAATTAAAGCAGGAATTGACGGCATAATATTAAGCAATGGAGATAAGAGAAACAATTACTATAACAATTAAGTCATGAAATAAAGCAATTCATGAAATACGAATAAACAAGGAAACAAGCAATTTGGCGATGTATAGACACTCGTCACCTCGCCTATACGTCGTTACACATGAAATTCACGTAACACATAGTTCAAGGGTTCTATTCCCTCAAGTTAAGGTAAACCACGACACTTACCTTTCTTCACAATTCAAGTGATCACTCTACCACAACTTTTCCTTTCCAATTAGTCTCCAACCCAATCAAATCCAAATCAAACTCGTGAAAAATCCATCTGAAATCGCCCAAAACCAGGGTCAAACTCTAAAAATGAACAAAAATGTCGGACTCTGGACTTATACATTCTGTCTATAGTTTTAATTTGAAAATATGTGTCATTTTCCATTTTTCAAGATTACAAAACTATTGGATTATTATTAACTCAATATTTTAAAATTAAAATTATGTAGATATTCCAAAATATATGAAAAATACTATAGGTTGCAATTATTCCCATGTCTGTGATAAAACAATTTTTTAAAAAATTGTTGGTTTTAGTTCACATATATTTTAAATCTCGAAAAACAAAAATGTCACAAAATTTGGAATAGATGGAGTAATTTTTTATTAATTTATATGCTCCAGCACACATTAAAATTTCCTTTAATTAAAAAAAGAAAATGGAGTACCTAGCTGAAGGATCACAAAGTAGAGATTAATTGACAAGTTGTACTTTCATCTCAGTAGCATTGGAATCAGCAACAGGTGGTTGTGACTTTGATTGTGTACCGTTTTCCATCTGCTTGAGGGCTCGGGTGGTTAACGAATCAATTTGGACTTGAAAGCTTCTGGAATTTTTGCTGTTTCTGGACTGCTGGTGCATCACTTCTGCGATGTCCTAGTCGTAGAAGCAACCTCGCAGAAGCGACCGTCGCAGATGCGGACAGTATTGCGCAGGTGCGATGTCTTAAAGACGCAGAAGCGGGCTGAGGCAGAAGCTGGGCATGATTTTCACAGAAGCAATCCTTTGTCGTAGAAGCGATGTGATGCTTCTGTTTGCAGGTGCGAAAATTGGACTGCCAGTGAGGATCACAAATGGGAGGTTTGTCTCGCAAAAGCGAGCTTGCAGAAGCACAAGAATCTGTCCGCAGAAGCGATTGGAGTAAATCAGCTTCAGCTGTTGCTGCACTTGATGACGCGAATGCAGGAACCGTTTCACTTCCAACAACTCTGTTTGTTGCTGGTGTCGATGATCAGATTCTCGTTAACTCATTCAAGGTTGATCCTATCAATTCATTCGTCTCATTCAAAGTTTCTTGCTAATGGTGTCGAAGCTGATCATAACTGAACATATTATTTACTTTTCATCCTTATAATCACATGAGCTTTAATATACAAAATGTGAGTTTTATTTATGCTGAGGCAATCCAGTTCTTTAGGAAAATGACAAGATACTTATGTGCATACCTGTTATTTATTGCAATTTTAAAATTTTTCGCATATAAAAATATAATCCACATTACAAATATCGCATAAGTTTTAATGAACCCGGTGCTACAAGACTGTATCCGCCACTTGCGATAGGTGGCAGGCAATGTGATGTCCAAAAGCAATGACACACATGCATATAAAAAATCGCTGAAAACCATCCAAATTATCTAGGAATAATAGACTGATATAGTTATAAGTAATAAGTTATAACTATGTTATAAGTTATAAGTTAATCCATTCTTTTAGCTTTTAAGTTATAACTTTTAGCTATGTCATAAGTTATAACTTTTAGCTTATTCTTTAAATACACTGACATAGTTATAAGTTAATCCATTGTAGCATGTGAACTGCTGTTTATAGGAAAAAAACAAGACACCTTAAATAACAAGTATTAAAGTCACAATAGAACTAGACAAAATGAAGGACTATTATTGGCAATTGAAAATCACAAGTAACTCTATTATTTAATTTTTCTGTTTGGCAAGGAAGATGTGTTAACATAGTTATAAATTGTAAAGGTGTGGATATCGGGCTCCTGAGGGAAGCCTATCAAATACCATATAAGGATATCACACAACACCTTTCCCTCAGCCAATGTGGCACTGAACACTCGCTGGTACGCATAGATGATTATAATCTCACATTTTCACTCTTCATTTTACTACCGACGGGAGGTCTTCAGTGCCTCACATCGCTTCGATGTCTATGGATTAGCAACGTCTCTTTATTTTTGGTTACTTCTATTGGCTTGTCTGTTAATTCTTTTCCTCTGTTAAAGTCTTGTTGAGCAGTGTGTAATGTGTCCATTGCCACAGTGAAGCCGAGGAATCATCTTGAGGTCGAGATGAATTTATTGTTAGATGACAACAACAAAAGGTGCTAAAATCCTTATATTTGCATTGAAACATTGTAAAAAAAAATATGTTATGTGCAGGTTTTGAGATAATTTTCTCAAAAAAGCTAATAGCTCATGTAATAATTTGGTATATGCACATATATGTCATCATAATGTTTATTGTTGTAATGACCCGACCAGTCGTTTTGTTACAATTTGATCGCCAGTTCTCGGGCATGTCTAGCCCCGTGTGATGTATTATAACTCATGTAAATCGTTGTTTTTGGTTCTCACGGTAATCGGAATGAATTTGGAAGGACAGTTCTCAGTTTGAAGCTTGAAATTTGAAAGGTTTGACCAAGATTTGGCTTGTTTGTATATGATCTCGGATTGGAGTTTTTATGATTTGGTTAGCTCCATTAGATGATTTGGGACTTAGGAGCGTGATCGGAATGCATTTTGGAAGTCCGCGGAAGGTTTAGGCTTGAATTGGCAAAATTGAGATTTTGGCGTTTTCTGGTTGATAGGTGAGATTTTGATATAGGGGTCGGAATGGAATTCCGGAAGTTTTAAAAGCTCCGTTGTATCAATTGTGACGTGTGTGCAAAATTCCAGGTCATTCTGACGTGATTTGGTTGGGTTTTTGATCAAAAGCAAAATTCGGAAGATTTTGGAATTCTTAGGCTTGAATTTGATGCAAATTTGGAGTTTTAATGTTGATTTGAGCATTCCAAAGGTTGGAATGAGTTTGAATGATGTTATGGGATATGTAGGCATGTTTGGTTGAGATCCCGAGGGCCTCGGGTGAGTTTTGGATGGTTAATAGGATCAATTTCATGTTTTGAAAGTTGCAGATTTTCTGGTTTCAGTTTCAGGCATTTTTGTTGTTTGCGATCACGTATAAGCGTTCGCGATCACGTAGGCTCAGTTGGGCAAGGGTAAAGAATTGTTCTATGCGATCGCATAAGTCAGGTCGTGATCGCAGTTTGTTAAGAGTTATTGCTTCGCGAACACGTGGGAAGGCCGCGTTCGAATTGAAGAAAGTGGGCAGGTGAGAGGTGGAAGGCATTGTTCTATGCGATCACGTGGGGATGGTCACGATCGCGTGAGTTGGCTTGGCAGTGTTTCACGATCGCATGTGTTGTTCCGCGATCATGTAAGGTAAGTTGAGGGGTAGTCCTATTTTGTGCTTCGCGATTGCGAGGCAATTTTCGCGATTGCGATGAAGGAAATATCTGGGCAGAATGTTTAAGTTCTAAATCGAGGGTTTAAGTCCAATATCACAAAAACCATTGGAGAGCTCGGGAGAAGGTGAAATTTGAGGAAATTTTCAGTGGAATTATTGGGGTAAGTATTCTTCCCTCACATTTGGTTTAATTTCATGATTTAATTTGAGAAATTAGAGTGAAAATTGGGGGGAAATGGAAGAAAAGTTTGAGATTTCTTTTGGGGATTTGAATGGGCAATTGAGGTCAGATTTTGATGAAATTGATATGGGTAGACTCTAGAGTGAATGAGGATTCTATTGATATGATTTTTATTGGATTTCGAGACGTGGTCCCGGGGGGAGGGTTTGAGCAAATTGGATATTTTCGAGTGGGCTTTGCTCGCTTAGCATATTTTAATGGTTATGTATTGATTGTGGCTAGATTTGGAGTATCCGGAGGTCGGTTCATGAGGACAAAGGCATCGCGGGCTAGAGTTCGGATAGGATCGAGGTGAGTAATGATTGTAAATTTTATTCTAAGGGTATGAAACCCCGGATTGCACATCGTTGTGCTATATTGCGGTGATATATATGCTAGAAGACGAGCGTGGGGTCGTGCATTGTTGGGGATTGTGACCTAGTCCATCCTAAAGGATTTGTTTTACCGCGTATTTGATTGAAAACTCTTTGCTATCATCTTGTTTTGGCGGAATGCCATATTTGGGCCTAGTGCCAAATATTTGGACCCTTATGGGATTTTTACTGATATTTCCTCATTGTTTTGACTTTAAACTTGTACTCAGTCATGCTATATCCTACTGTTTTCATAACTCAGCCATGTTTACTCTGTTTTAATATATTAAATGATATTTCAAATAATATTTTGGGTTGAGCATCATGTTTTACTGTTGTCCGAGTGGCTTATGTGATTTTGACTGAGTAAGGCCGAGGGCCTGTGTTGTGAGGATACTTTTAAGTCAGGATGCACGCCGCATCGGCGATACACTGATTATGATATGAGGCCGAGAGCCTAATGATGAAGCCACGAGATGGCTTGATATTGCGCTTGGGCCATAAGGGGCCCCTCCAAGAGTCTGCATACCCCAGTGAGCGCGGGTACCCATTGTGATGTGAGATATAGCCCGAGGGGCTGGTGTTGTTCCATGTTGTTTCCCGAGGGGCTATTTTGTTGGTATTTGTGCCTGAGGGGAAAATTTTCTGTGTTTATCTATTCTAATTGGTTGCATTTAATTGCTTAATTGTTAAAAAGGTAGTTTTAAAGAAGTTTAAACTAAGCTAAGATGCTTTAAGAGATTTCACAGCTCCGTTATTTTTCCTACTGGTTTTGTACTACTTCTATACAACATGTTGATGTACTTTTCGTGATTTCTTATCGTTCAGTCTTTATTTATGATTATTACTCACTGAGTTGGAGTACTCACTTTACTCCATGCACCTTGTGTGCAGATTTAGGTATTTCTGCACCCGGTAGAGGGTATTGGTTGAGTAGAGGCAGAGTCATTGGAGTTTAGCGAGGTAGATGCCCGACGTCCGCATCACTATTTTTCTCCCTCTTGATGTAATCAGACTGTGTTTTGTATATTTCTAGAATTCTGTTGTATTTTAGACCTTAGTAGATGCTCGTGACTTGTGACACCCCAATGTCGGGTTGTATGTATTTCCGCAAGGTTCATTTAAACATACATTATGCAATATCTGATTAATTAAAAAGGCCTAAATTGACTTATTAAAATTATTGAAATGAATTTGGGAATTGTGTCGGCTGACCTTGTCTTCATAAAAGGCGCCATCATGACCGGGTCCGATTTTGGGTCGTGACAAGTTGGTATCAGAGCCTAGGTTACATAGGTCTCACGAGTCATGAGCACGTTTAGTAGAGTCTCGCGGATCGGTACGGAGACGTCTGCACTTATCCTTAGGAGGTTGCAGAACCTTTAGGAAAAACTTCACATTCTTGAATTCTTATCGTGTGTCCTTGATTCAGCTTGAAAAGTAACTCTTTGAATTCCTTCCACGCGTTCGTATGCGTGCATGAGCGCTCAGTATCAGATGTGCATCGATGGCTTATGATTTTCCTGATCAAGGGGCGAGATGTGATCTTTGTGTGTTGATATTGAGCCAGTCTGGAGGACTTGGGGCCGGATTTTTGCCTATAGCTTGAGCCCTAAATTGTTGATTGCGTGAGCGTGTGTTTCTGGATCTATATGTTCTGCCGTGTCCCTATTAAGGGAAGTAATGACTGGATAGCTACGTGATGAGTATGTTATGACTACGATGTGTATCCATATGATTTGGTAACGATAAGAAGGGTCTTTGGAGAATAGATGAACTATTAAGTGCTTGATTTCCATCTTGATTTGAGGTATAGCCCCGAATTATGGGTGTGTACAATCTTTTCATGTTTCCTAGCTGGGAGTGAAGTAAATTTCATGTTATGGTATGAATTCAGACTCAGGAAAATTAAGTGACTGTGTAATGTGTATGACGGTGGAAGGTATATGGAAATGTTAGTTTGAGGCAAAACAGGTGGGTTATCTCCTGCGGAGTGTTCTGAAGTTGTGTGATCCTTATGTTGTTTGTTAGAAGATCTCATTTACAAGTGAAATATATGTGTTGAAATTTAGATTTGGGTTGCTTAAGATAGTGGGTTAACTATTACGAGGGTGAATGCGAGATTTGTAGAAGATTTAAAGTACTAGATGGCATGTGTTCCACGAGTTTATGAAGGATTAAGTTTAATCTCACTATGGTATTATGGCAGTAATAGAGTATATGCATCACGAGTTATTGTGTGTGTTTTGATATATGGATTTGAGCCAAGTGGGGGAGTCTACTGTTGATTAGTTGGTTGCACAGTTATGTTCTTTGTTGGTTCCAGTTCGAGATGTACGGGTGAATCAGTTATGGCTTACGGAGATTGAGATCGAGAATGGCTCAAGTAAAGGAAATTTTTTACAAAGGTTATATTATGCTTCATAAGGTGTATGAGAATCACAGAGTGTCTTGAGTTGTTATTAATGAAGGATGCTCGGTGTATAGAGTAGGAAGTTGATTGGTTGTACGTGAGGTTACATTCTGCGGTGTCGAAGTGCTAATGAGGTATAGGTTGTTCGGTTCATTTGATTAGTCTAATTGCGGTTTGAGTAGAGTGGATGACTCTCGAGAATGGTTCTAACGGGTTTAAGGTTCTACATGTAATAATTGGAGATTTTCAAGTTGTACAACTGGTTAGAAACTGAGGTTTGCATTGGAGGGTGTCAAGACTTGTGCCATTTCTATATCAATTATGGGATTATATATATCAGTATTAGGAAGGTAATTGTTCCGGATTCGCAGGAAGTCTCTTCGGGGTAGGTATTTTGAACGTGGTGCTTTTGGGAATATTTAAGAGAGTATTTAGCGAGTTATGAGCCTTAGATGGTGTGGTTTTATGCTTGGGTATCATGTGGTGAGTCTAGGTTGAGAAATTGTGGTGTTATGGCAAGGAAAAATATCGATTTGAAGGTAATTTAGAAGGAACTAGGACCAATAGGATAGCTTGGTAGAAGGCCGGATGGGCATGGTAAAGATATGATTAGTTCTTTGGATGATTTCGAGGTAAAAAGTTTCTGCAGGTATTTCGCGGAAATTCTCTTGGGTTTTGGTGACATGCGTAGCTTGGTGGAGTTAGAAGGATTCATTCCTGACGGTTTAGTTTTGTGCGAATTCAATTCGGAAAGTTCTTGATGATTTCTACCACGGTTAGAGGTGTATATTTTCCACGGGCATGGGGAGCATGGGATGTATAGTGATTTTCTCCTAGATGGGGTCCAATGGAAAAGTTATTGGCTAGTTGAGTACGTAGTTGCTTGTGGCTCGGAAGTGATATGAAGTTCTCGTGGTTACCCTCGGACGGTATAGTTTATGCAGTATGTGGTGCAGGCTTGAGATTTGCATGTGTAAGGTCTCAGTTCAGTTCTGAAAGGAAGATCATAACATCCTTAGGCAGCGATAGCTTCAGATAATTAGAGAATTGAGCTTCAGATAATTAGGGGAATGGTTTTCAGATGATTAAGGAAATGGTATTGTTGATTAGGGTGATTTGACGAGGGTATATGTTTCAGAAAAAAGACAATGTGATTAGGTTGATAGTACTTTGGTAGTATTACGACACTCTCTTGTTAGATCGACTACCGATATTTGAGTTTGACTTGTGGCACAGAAGAATTTTAGAGTATCTCTCGTGGAATGATTGGGTATTAGAGGTATGGTATGTATTCGGACGGCGGAATTGGGATCAGGTATGGTGATTCGTGTGCTATATGGAGTTGGAGACTAGGAGTTCTCATATTCAGGCTATGTTATGGTCGTGGGTCATGTGTATCGGTACTGTTTAGTGACTATTGGGGTTTGGAGACCCAAGTGGATCTTTTGTTGCTTCTTATGTTTGAATTTGGATGTGACATTGGATATAAGTTGGTTGTCGCAGTGTTGTGTTATTCTGGGCTATTGCGCTTTGGTGGCGATGTTGGCTATGCCGGGAATGCCACAGACTGAGTGGCGAGGTTTGACGGATTTTATGTTCTTAGTGGGGTGGTTATATATTTGAAGACCCAACAGATGGCTGGGAAGGATTGTCTTTCTTATTTGGGCTTTTGTGATAGATGTCAGTGTAGAGACTCCTACCATTGATTCAGTTCCGGCGGTGAGGGACTTTTCGGACGTGTTCTTGTGGCCGGGCATGTCGCGGGCAAGGTTGTTGATATCGGTATTGATTTGATGTCGGGCACCGTATCGTATGGCACCGACAAAGTTAAAGGAGTTGAGGGAGCAGCTTCAGGGTTTCCTTGATAAAGGGTTCCTTTGGTAGGCCGATGTGGATGTGTGTTCTAACTTGAGTCGGCTTGGTTAGCTCTGATTTGTATTGTTGAGGGATGTGTTGATTTGATTGTTATTGAGCTTATTATTAATCTGGAGAGATCTATGAGTTACCTTTCCGTATTGCGAGGCAACGGGATTTGTTGGTTATAGGCATATGTAGTGCGGTGTTATTGGGGTCTCTTAGTAGAACTCGAGTGGGAGGAGTACTAGATGTTGCTCGGTGGATGGCGTATTGGTTATGTCCTTTCGGGTTTATGTGATGTTATGTCAATTGTTTCGCCGTGGTTATGATGATTGCTTTGGTTTTAGACATCATATTGCGCGTCGTTGTCGATTTTGAGCATAGTGACTTGAGGTATTCAATGTGGACTAGTGCTTGAGTAGGGTCGCGCATTGCAGCGGAGCTATGTGGAGGTATGACTATTTAGGTTGGATTCGTGCATTCTGTTTCTATGATGTGTGATGGGTTCTCAGCATTGTATGCGGTGGTTCTGGTGAACTTACGGTACAACTCTTTTATTTGAGTCATTTTCATGATCTAGGTATGTTCGGATTGTTGCTTATCGGTGTGCGAATTTCATGAGTTGTGGCCTTAGATGGCATTAATGTGTCATGTCACCAGAGTAGTTGTGTTGGATTGGATACAGATTTGGTTTCAACGTGTTGGAAGGATAATATTGAGGTTCGGCTCAGAAATTTGCTATGGTCCTTGCAAAAGGAGAAGTGGCTTCATGAATGGTTGATCTGAGAAGTGGTTATGGTTTATTGCGTGTTTCATTTATCATTGGCAGTATATGAAAGTGTTTGAATGAGACCTTAGTTGATAAGAGGTTATCTATCGGTATTCGGTTGTTGTGTGCAGCTGTTGTGAATACAAGTTATCGCTACAAGTGTTTGAGTTATGTGGTATATCATGTAATTGCACCTGAGGTTGCAGGTATGGGTTATTACAGCTTGTTTGGGTTTATTCAGAGTATAGATATGAGATTCGGATCTTGTGGATGATTTCAGAAGTGGAAATGTGGTTGTAAGGTTTATGGACTAGGTTGGATTGTGAAATTTCAGTTGCATTGTGTTATCGGACCTATATGAAATAGGGTGATGTGGGATCACCCACGAGTATATGCATGGTAAGGTTATTCAGCAATTGGTTGGATTTGGGAACAACTCTGGGCACGTTCGAGGACGAACGTATGTTTAAGTGTGGGAGGATGTAACGACCCGACCGATCGTTTTGAGATTTTGCACTTTTCTTGCCAGTTCTCGGGCATGTCTAGCCTTGTGTGATGTATTATAACTCATGTAAATCGTTGGTTTTGGTTTTCAGGGTAATCAGAATGAATTTGGAAGGACAGTTCTCAGTTTGAAGCTTAAAATTCGAAAGGTTTGGCCAAGATTTGACTTGTTTGTATATGATCTCAGATCGGAGTTTTTATGATTTGGTTAGCTCCGTTAGGTGATTTGGGACTTAAGAGCGTGATCGGAATGCATTTTGGAAGTCCGTGGAAGGTTTATGCTTGAATTGGCGAAATAGAGATTTTGGTGTTTTCCGGTTGATAGGTGAGATTTTGATATAGTGGTCAGAATGGAATTCCGGAAGTTGCAGTAGCTCCGTTGTGTCAATTGTGACGTGTATGCAAAATTTCAGGTCATTCGGACGTGGTTTGGTTGGATTTTGATGAAAAGCAAAATTCGGAATATTTTAGAACTTTTAGGCTTGAATTCGATGCAAATTTGGTGTTTTAATGTTGTTTTGAGCGTTCCGAAAGTTGGAAAAAGTTTGAATGATGTTATGGGAAATGTTGGCATGTTTGGTTGAGGTCCCGAGGGTCTCGGGTGAGTTTCGGATGGTTAAACGAATCAATTTCATGTTTTCAAAGTTTCAGATTTTCTAGTTTGAGTTGCAGGCATTTTTGTCCTTCGCGATCGCGTAGGCTTAGTTGGGCAAGGGTAAAGAATTGTTCTATGTGATCACATAAGTCAGGTCACGATCACGATTTGTTGAGAGTTATTGCTTCGCGAACGCATGGGAAAGGCCGCGTTCGCATTGAAGAAAGTGGGCTGGTGAGAGGTGGAAGCCATTGTTCTATGCGATCGCGTGGAGATGGTCGTGATCGCGTGAGTTGGCTTGACAGTGCTCCGCGATCGCATGTGCAAGTTGAGGGGCAGTCCTATTTTGTGCTTCACGATCGCGAGGCAATTTCCGCGATCGCTATGAAGGAAATATTTGGGCAGAATGTTTAAGTTCTAAATCGAGGGTTTAAGTCCAATATCACGAAAACCATTGGAGAGCTCGAGAGAAGGTGAAATTTGAGGAGATTTTCAGTGGAACTATTGGGGTAAGTATTCTTCACTCACATTTGGTTTAATTTCATGATTTAATCTTGAATTTCATCATTTAATTTGAGAAATTAGAGTGAAAATTGGAGGAAAATTGAAAAAAAGTTTGAGATTTCTTTTGGGGATTTGAATGGGCAATTGGGGTCAGATTTTGATGAATTGATATGGGTAGACTATGGAGTGAATGAGATTCTATTGATGTGGTTTTTATTGGATTCCGAGACGTGGGCCCGGGGGCCATGTTTCAGCAATTTCGGGATTTTGATGTAAATTGGATATTTTTGAGTGGGCTTTATTCCCTTAGCATATTTTAATGGTTATGTAGTGATTATGGCTAGATTTGGAGCATCGGTAGGTCGGTTCGTGAGGGCAAAGGCATCGCGGGCTAGAGTTCGGACCGATCGAGGGAGTAATGATTGTAAATGTTGTCCGGAGGGTATGAAATCCCAGATTGCACATCGTTGTGCTATATTGAGGTGACGCACACGCTAGATGACGAGCATGAGGTCGTGCATTGTTGGGAGTTGTGACCTAGTCCATCCGGAAGGATTTATTTTATTGCGTATTTGATTGAAAACTGTTTGCTATCATCTTGTTTGCGGATGCCATATTTGGGCCTAGTGCCAACTATTTGGACCCTTATGGGATTTGTACTTATATTTTCTCACTGTTTTGACTTTAAACTTGGACTCAGTCATTTTATATCCTACTGTTTTAATAACTCATCCATGTTTACTCTATTTTAAAATATTAAATGATATTTCAAATAATATTTTTGGCTGAGCATCATGTTTTACTGTTGCCCGAGTGACTTATGTGATTGTGACTGAGTAATACCGAAGGCCTGTGTTGTGAGGATACTTTTGGGTCGGGCTGCACGCCACAGTGGTGATACACTGATTATGATTATGAGGCAAAGGGCTTGAGTTTTGTACGCCACGAGGTGGCTTGTTGATATGAGGCCGATAGCCTAATGATAATGCCACGAGATGACTCATATTGCGCTTGGGCCGTAAGGGGCCCCTCCAAGAGTCTGCACACCCCCAGTGAGCGGGGGTACCCATTGTGATGTGAGATATAACCCGAGGTGCTGGTGTTGTTCCATGTTATTGCCCTAGGGGCTGTTTTTGTTGGTATTTGTGCCCGAGGGGCGGATTTTCTGTGCTTATCTGTTCTAGTTGCTTGCATTTAATTGCTTAACTATTAAAAAGGTATTTTTAAAGAAGTTTAAACTGAGCTAAGATTCTTTAAGAGATTTCAGAGCTCCATTGTTTTTCCTACTGGTTTTGTACTGCTTCTATACAACATGTTGATGTACTTTTCGTGATTTCTTATCGCTTAGTCTTTATTTATGATTATTACTCACCGAGTTGGAGTACTCACTTTACTCCCTGCACCTTGTGTGCAGATTCAAGTATTTCTGCACCTGGTAGCGGGTATTGGTTGAGCAGAGGCAGAGTCATTGGAGTTTAGCGAGGTAGCTGCCCGACGTCCGCAACACTGCTTTTCTCCCTCTTGATGTCATCAGATTGTATTTAGTATATTTCCAGAATTCCATTGTATTTTAGACCTTAGTAGATGCTTGTGACTTGTGACACTCTGATGTCGGGCTGTATCTATTTCCGCACTTTTCATTTAAACTTACATTATGCAATATTTGATTAATTAAAAAGGCCTAAATTGACTTATTAAAATTATTGAAATGAATTTGGGAATTGTATCGGCTGACCTTGTCTTTACGAGAGGCGCCATCACAACCGGGTCCGGTTTGAGGTCGTGACAATTGTCTTTGGAAATTCGTCTTAATAATTTAACAACTAAAAGCGTAAGCACTAAATAGATTGCTCTGATCTCAATTTAGCAATCTTTTTCTTTCTTTGTCAGGATTTTGGTAACAATATGCAATCTATTACAGATCTTATAGCTGAGTGTGACGTTATGCTTACATTGCTCTGAGTAATGAACATTCTTTTGCTCAAATAAAGTCATTATATAAAAAGTATATGCAATAACTGAATTAACTTACTGCTAAGGTGCATGCAATAAGTCCATCTGAACACACGGAAGAAGAAAGAAACCAATAATAAACGTTGCAAAAAAAGTCACAAGAGCACTAGAGAGCAAATTATGGTTGAATCTTTTGGTTTAGCTTTCCACAAAACATCATTTCTAGTTAATAATGATGCAATCCATTAATGTCGCAATCCGGTAAAACCATTAACACATTTCACATTAGGTTCCCATGTTGTTATTCCTGTGTGCAATTATATTTTTGTTGCCCAAGAATTCAACATCTGATCTCGTTTTTTCTCTTAACTAAAATTTAGAGACTGAATTTGGCAATGAAAGACTTTCCAAGCTGAACTAATAAAACACAATCAAGGTTATTTACACCAAAGAACGTCAGAACTTACAAAAACCAATCAATCTTCAGCTTAACAAGTTCTATATTTGATTACATTGCTTTCTGGTTTTCTTCCAAAATATCATACCAAATCAGAAAGCGATGTTTGACAGAATGGAAAGAATTTGCGACGATACAAAGTCATTTCCACATGGAATGTTTTTTCCGTTTTTAGCTGAAGTTTGCGCTCTCTATTAATTGTAGTATTCAATGTCTGGAAATGAGTCCTTTGCAGTAACAAAAGAGAGATTGAAACAGAGGGATTATTTATTTTTCAAATCTTTTGTTATCTTTTTTATAGGCAACAGTTATGCAATTTCTTTGATCTGTTGGCAGCGCGCATAGTTGAAAGGATATTAACTTTGCAATTTTCCGAGGTATAAGAACATAAATCAGAAAACACTAGTTAAGCACTTTGCAATTTTTAACAAGTTTACATTTGTTTTGTTTCCTTAAATAGTCATTTGCGAACAATTATCTACTATAACTCGGGAGATTCAAACAAAATGCCTAAACAAAATATCAACCGCAAACCGCCTTTTATTATTTATTGAAGGAAAAGTAAGCATAGAATAAGACTTTTGAGAATAACAATCTCCTCAATCATATTCATCCCCATATTTATATCTTTACATACAAAGATTCCCAACAACTATCTAAAAAATGATAATAAACATGTCTCCATGATCTCTTGAAAAGCAAACAAGAACATACTCCCCAAAAGCTAAGACCAAATCCTATTGAAATTGCAATGTAGAACCAATCCGGTTCATCTTCATCACTGTTATGAATCTGTATTTCTGTAATATATTAAATAATAATATTTCTGAAAATAGAAACAGAAAGTTAGTAGAAATTAAATTCCGAAAACAGTAAACTTCTTCAAAATAAATTCTGAAAAAACATTGTAGGAACAAATCGAGCCCACTGAATACACAGTGTGTCCTTAAGGAAATTATTCCCCTCAAGTACCCGAGGTTTTGGAATATATCCTCCCAGGATAGAACGATTTAACTCACCAGTGTATCGGTACCTAAAACTCTGGTGATCGGCGAACCACTCAATGGTCGTAAAACACACTGGAATATTTTGTGCAGAAGAAGAAGAAGATTCAGAAAATTTCGTAAGTAAATATTCTGGGATTTGAAGGTCTATTTATAGCCAACTTGGTGATGTTTCTGAAGAGGTTTGCAACCTTTCAGAACAGTCATGGCTGTTGGAACAGGTGTGACACTCTGAAGAGGTTTGCAACCTTTCAGAACAGTCATGACTGTTGGAACAGGTGTGACACTCTGAAGAGGTTTGCAACCTTTCAGAACAGTCATGACTGTTGGAACAGGTGTGACACTCTGAAGAGGTTTGCAACCTTTCAGAACAGTCATGACTGTTGGAAATTTTTGCGGGAAATTTAAAACGAATTTAAATTAATCCAGGAAAGAAAACCGGGCCGGACCGGACTGGGTCGCGGGTCATTGGTTATTTCGGATTGAATTTTCTTTAATTAATTTAATTAAATATTTGAAAAGAATTTTGTCCAAAAAGATTAATCAATCAATCGATCTTTGACAAATCCGAATCCGAATCCGAAGCCGAGCAGAGCGAGCGACGACGACGGCGCGAGGCTTGACTTCTTACTAGCTCTTTAAGAGCTAAAAGATGAGCTTCTCTATATAAACACCAAGACTTTATTTCTTTCTACCGATGAGGGACAAAGTGCATTAGTGAACTCATTCAAAATTTCACTTCCCTCCATTTCTTTCCCACCATTTTCCATTCACACTTCTTTTGTTATTAAACAAAATCCAACAATCCCCCACATGAACGGGGAATGACTATAAACTTAAAGGAATGCACGGATGTGTGTGTATTTTACAAGCAAGAATTGATTGCCTCTGGATAAGTAGGTTTCCCTTTGAACTTTCCGTAGTGAACTTATATCGGATATACTCGGTCAATCGGTAGATTTGATATCTTTGAACCGTCGAGCTTTGTTGTATACCTAGACAACATAAGTCACACAATCAATCCTTAACCATCTATGGTTCTCACGGTTGTGTTCGTTTCAGCCATGAACACCGCCTGGTTTCATGAGTGCTTAGAGAATGGGCCTTTACTTTCATTCTCCTTGAAGCGGCTTACACTTCACACTCACATAGGTGATTCCTAAACGTATAATCCTAAAGACACACTATCTGGTCATATCCTGCCAGACTTAGCAAATCATTAAAAGTTTTAAGCTTTATTGACTCATCAAAAAGCCTTAATGCTTTACCTCATTTTTGAACATTGTCTTCATCACGAGAATGGGTTGAGTTAGTTGACAATGTTGAACCGTCATTCATAACTTTGTTTGAGATCTTTGAATCTAGCTCTTGGGATCTCCAGTCTGCTAGGTAGAGTTACTGCCATGATGACTTGTCCTAGGCCTTTAACCCCATTCCCTTGATCTTTCAACTGCCTCTCTGGATAGGCCTTTTGTAAGTGGATCTGACACGTTATCTCTTGACTTTACATAGTCAATTGTGATAACACCACTAGAGAGTAGTTGTCTAACGGTATTGTGTCTCCGTCGAATATGACGAGATTTTTCGTTATACATAACGCTCCCTGCCCTACATATTGCCGCTTGACTGTCACAATGTATACAAATAGGTGCCAAAGGTTTGTGCCAAAATACAATATCTTCCAAGAAATTCCAGAGCCATTCAGTTTCTTCACCGACCTTGTCTAAGGCTATAAACTCAGCCTCCACTGTAGAGAAGTCAATGTACATTTGTTTGGATGATTTCCAAGACATTGCTCCTTCACCGACTGTTTAGAATCGGTTGAACCGGTGATCTAATTTGCATCACTATACCCCTCCATTATCGCGGGATACTTATTATAGTGCAAAGCATAATCATGGATATATTTTAAATATTCCAAAATTCATTTTATTTTCCCGACAGTTCAATGCGAACTTCATTATGTCGTAGACTAATACGTCTCGACATTCTATTGCATATCAAATTATTGACTACACTTAATGTAACAATAATATATTATAATAACAGCTGGAATGATTGACATCAGTTGTGGCCACAACCTTTTAATATATCATACATTTATCAATCACTTCGTCATTTTCAAGCATTTGTATGCTATTTATTCATATGCCTATATGATATGCAAATTATAGCACCTCCATTCATGAAACAAATCCAACTTGCAATGGATTTTGGTCATGTTTATCGGTTGGTTCACCTCATTATAGGCCAACGTATTAATACATTCGTTCATGAACGGTCATGTCCATACAAAAACGTACATATGTATCTTTCTATGAAAAATCACAACCTTCAAAGTGATATCATTTCATAAAGGAACTAAACAATATAAATTTTCAATAAAGAAAATGATCTTTCGAGAAAGGCACGTGACCAACTTCCGAATTAGTAGTTTCATCAACTAGTCTTTATTTAAGACTAAACAACTGATGAATATACCAACTACCATATCAATGGAGTTCAAAAATTATATCATTTAGACATTACGTCTAACATTGGCTTTTGTCATACATAAGCTAAAAGCCCCCCACATTTTAAATATTTCATCAACATATCATCTACATATAATCAAATACTGACTACATGATTTGAAGTATTCTTAACGTAAACACATTTGTTTACACTCAGTAATTTTTGAAACCATTTGACAATATTAAATATGTCTTTGGGTGCTTGTAAAGTGACGTAACAAGTCGACACACCTTCTTTTCCTTTCCAGGAACCACAAACCCTTCAGGTTGTTCCATATAAATTTCTTCCTCCAAATCTCCATTTAAGAAGGTTGTCTTTAAGTTCATCTGATAGATTTCAAGGCCATACACCGCGGCTAACACTATTAACACCCGAGTAGATGTAATCCTTGTTACCGGCGAGTATGTATCAAAACAATCAAGATCTTCTCGTTGTCTAAATCATTTGACAACTAATCTTACCTTATATTTGTCAATAGTACTATCAGCTTTCATTTTCTTTATGAAAATCCACATAGAACGCAAAGGTTTATTTCCTGGAGGAAGATCAACAAATTCCCAAGTATGATTACTTAATATGGATTCTATGTCACTATTGACTACCGCTTTCTAACATTGCTTCTTTAAATGTTTGAGGCTCACTTTCTAACAAGAATGTCAGAAAATCTGGTACAAAGAAAGTAGTTATCCTTTGACGTTTACTACGTCTTGAATTTTTCTAATTCAACGTACTTTCCTTTGCTTCTTCCCGAGTTTGCTTAGATATTTTACTAGACGACTCACATTCCTTTTTATACAGATAAATATTCTTAGAGAATTCAGCATTATCTGATTCGATTACCGTATGAATATGAATGTCGGGATTTTCTGATTTATGAATCAGAAATGATATGCCTTACTATTTGTTGCATATCTTATGAAAACACGATCAATGGTTTTCGGTCCAATTTTTACCCTTTTGGGTTTAGGAACTCGCACTTTAGCGAAACAACCCCCACATTTTAAAATATTTAAGTTGGGCTTCCTTCCATTCCATTTTTCATATGGAATGGATTGCGTCTTGCTATGGGAAACTCGACTGAGTATTCGGTTAGTTGTAAGAATAACTTTCCCCCCACAAGTTCTGGGTTAAACCATAACTTATCAACAAGACATTCATCATGTACTTTAATGTTCTACTCTTTCTTTCCAATTCCATTAGATTGCGGTGACTAAGGGGCTGTCGTTTGATAAATAATATCACATTCCAGCATATTTATTCAAAAGGAGATTCACGTTCGACGCCCCTATTACATTGTTGAGCCAACCACAAGAACAATTGTTTATGTCACGACAAAGCCAGAATAAATGGTGAAGTTTTTAATCTTCAAACCAATCTGACACAATCAGAATTAATAAACGGTGAAGTTTTTAATCTTCAAACCGAATGATATCTGATACAAGCAGATCTAAATAGTCGGTGAAGTTTTTTAATCTTCAAACCGAGTATATGTGACACAATCAAATTTAATAAACGGTGAAGTTTTTAATCTTCAACCCGAATAATAAATTGGAGTAGAAAATCACTAAGATTTTAATCTCCAAAACGAGTATAAAGTCACTTAGACTTTAATTTCCGACAAATGAGTAGAATGTCATGAAGACTTTAATCTCAACGAACGAGTAAAAAATCACGCAGATTTTGATCTCGAAGCAGGAGTAGAAAATCACGAAGATTTTATTCTCCATAGTGTGTGTAGAAAATCACGAGAATTTCAATTCACTTTCCAAATTGTTGGACCATTATAAAACTTTAAAAAACTTTAAACAGTTTGATCTCTTTCTCTAATCAAACACATATATGTTCATCTTAATATATAGTATATTTATGATGTCAAGATACTTCAAGTATTACTGTAAGTTTAATTCACATCTTACATACCTTGAAAATATTTTTCCACATATTTCATGCATACCGCCAAATAGTATACCAATCAATCGATTATATTTGGTAAACTGAATAACAAAGTAATTCTTTTATGTTATTCCAAATTATCACATCATGCAAATATATACCCGATTTCTGTTGTCACTTTCGGTTTACCAGAATGATGCAAATTGTATGATGATGTGCGAGTTAAATAACGCAACCGCTGCATCATTTTTGCATTCCAACCAGTGAATACACAATATTGAAGCCACGTTCACAATGTTCAATATTCATATATGTACCCTTTCTTTTGAACCAGTGGGTTGTGGAATTAAATAAGAAACTTTGATCCACTTTTAATGATATCAGCGCCCAGATTCCTTCCAATCTGTTTGAACCCATTGGCTTCACAAGTTCACATCACTAGTCTTTGGTATTATAATTATTCTTTAGAATAATTAATTCATATAACAACTCAAGCCAAACGTGACTTGATTATCTCTTCCATGCACCGTTTCACACTTAGATTCAACATGATCGACAGCCATACTTTACGGTGTCATTTGAATGATAATTTCCTTAAGATTGTTATGAATCTATATTTTTGTAATATATTAAATAATAATCTTTCTGAAAATAGAAACAGAAAGTTAGTAGAAATTAAATTCCGAAAACAGTAAACTTCTTCAAAATAAATTCTGAAAAAATGTTGTAGGAACAAATCGAGCCCACTGAATACACAGTGTGTCCTTAAGGAAATTATTTCCCTCAAGTACCCAAGATTTTGGAATATATCCTCCCAGGATAGAACGATATAACTCACCAGTGTATCAGTACCTAAAACTCTGGTGATCGGCGAACCACTCAATGGTCGTAAAACACATTGGAATATTTTGTGCAGAAGAAGAAGAAGATTCAGAAAATTTCGTAAGTAAATATTCTGGGATTTGAAGGTCTATTTATAGCCAACTTGGTGATGTTTCTGAAGAGGTTTGCAACCTTTCAGAACAGTCATGGCTGTTGGAACAAGTGTGACACTCTGAAGAGGTTTGCAACCTTTCAAAACAGTCATAGCTATTGGAACAGGTGTGACACTCTGAAGAGATTTGCAACCTTTCAGAACAGTCATGACTGTTGGAAATTTTTGCAGGGAAATTTAAAATGAATCCAGGAAAGAAAAGCGGGCCGGACCGGACTGGGTCGCGGGTCATTGGTTATTTCGGATTGAATTTTCTTTAATTAATTTAATTAAATATTTGAAAAGAATTTTGTCCAAAAAGATTAATCAATCAATCTTTTCCGAATCCGAAGCCGAAGCCCGAGCCGAGCGATGACGACGACGACGACGCGAAGCTTGCCTTCTTACTAGCTCTTTAAAAGCTAAAAGATGAGCTTCTCTATATAAACACCAAGACTTTCTTTCTTTCTACCAATGAGGGACAAAGTGCATTAGTGAACTCATTCAAAATTTCACTTCCCTCCATTTCTTTCCCACCATTTTCCATTCACCCTTCTTTTGCTATTAAACAAAATCCAACAATCACTCTCATCCTTTTCAGTATCAACATCGGGAATTTGACCACCTGAATTGCAGTTCGCAAAGAGTGGAGGCCCGCAAAGATCATTTCCCTGGAAACTCGAGGAATTAAAGCTTTGAAATTGAGTGCTCACTAGTATTTTTCTTGACAAATTGTTATAAAACAGATTTAGGAAACTCAAAGTTGACAAACTCGATAAGCTTTGCGGGATTTGACCGGAAAGTTGATTTTCTGAAAGATCAAGGGATTTGAGAACTTTCATGTTGCCAATGCCATTTGGGATCCTACCTGTCAAATGGTTTTTTGAGAAATTACAGAATCTCAATCCTACAAGACTGGTAAAACTTAAGAGAATATCTCTAGAAAGATTATTGTTAGACATATCCATGCTTGTAACCGATGCCAATATTTTATCGTACTGGTAAATATTGCCTTTAGTTGTCACCATTGCTCTTTCTCCCAAATTTCCTTCACTAGAATCATAATAATGATCAAAATACTCAATATAAGCTTCCCCCAACTTATTTCCAGAGACTATTGCTGTTAAATTGCTAATACACCTTGGTATGGTTCCAAAGAAACTATTGTTTGCAAGGTCTAAGATCTGAAGATCTTTGAAGTAACAAATTTCTGGAGGCAATTCACCATAGAATCTGTTTGCGCTAAGGCTGAGGATTATAAAATCTGAAAACTTCATTCCTAACCATGGTGGTAGTTGTCTAACGAACTCGTTCTCCGCTAAATCAATTTTCAGCAACTTTGTACATTTTTCCAATGATCAAGGTAATAGACCAGTAAGTCTATTTCTTCGGAAGTCCAAAGATTTCAAATTTCTTAAAACCTCCATGGATTTTGGTATGTCTCCAATCAACTTAATGTCCCCCAAGTTTAAAACTATCAACTTTCGCCAATTCATCCAACAATCAGGAATTTCTCCTGACAAATCATTTCCCTCAAGGTTTAAGAACTTAAATTTATAGTTCTTATTTGTTTCACACAAGAAGTGAGATAAACCTCCTGAAAAGGAATTGTTTGAGAGGTCTATCTCAAATACATTGCGCGAAACCAGAGGTAGCGGACCACTGAAATTGTTGGAACCCAATAACATTAACCAATTATAAGGTGTTGAGATAGTTGGAACCTCACCAACAAATTGGTTATGAGAAAGATTGAGCATCTGAAATTGGTAAGATAAGTTCCAAAACCAAGTTGGAACCTCACCTTGTATTCCACCATTTGATATGACCAAATTATCTATATTTTTTTGAGTCTGGAGCCACATGGGAAACTGAGGACCTATATTCCAGCCGCCTATACAAATATCTATGGCTTGAAAAGGTGGAATCCACTTCTAACTCACTTTTAAAGTCAGATTATTGTTAGATGCATAGAAATCCGTCAATTGTGTCAACTTGGTAAAATGACTTTCTGTTACAACACCTTCTAACCTATTGTTGGAGATGTCAAACTCTTCTAGCATTGGGAGTTGGCCAAGACTTTCTGGGAGTGTTCCAGTCAGACTATTGTTTCTTAGTTTCAAAACCCACAAAAAAGAACTACTGTTGAACAATTCAAATACTTCTCCCTTGAATAGATTTCCTGAGAGATTAAGCCATTGTAATTTCGATAACTTTCCAGGTAATTTTCCAGAAAGCATATTTCCAAAAAGTTCAATGCCAATTATTGAGCTCAAATTTGAAATCGCATTTGAAACTACTCCCTCAATATTGCTTTCACCAAGACTAAGTGATACCAAATCTTGACATCGATAGATCCAATTCGGGATAGTGGAGTTGAGGTTGTTGTATGAAAGATCAAGAATTCTAAGTTTTGTTACGTTTCCGACCTCACGCGGCATCGCACCTTCAATACCACTATAACGAAGCTTAAGAGTTTCAAGATTATTAAGATCAACCAACCATCTGGGTAAAGAACAATTGAAATGGTTGAAACCTGCCCTAAAGCTCCTGAGAGAAGTAAAGTTAACAGGACCTTCGGGAAAAGGGCCAATTAAATTACTAACACTCAAACCAAGAGAAACAAGACTAGGGAGATTGAAAATCCATTTGTGAATAGAAGAACTAAAGTTGTTACAAGAAAGGTTGAGTGTTTCAAGTGAAGAAAAATTATGAAGAAGTAGAGGTGGTATATGATGAGGACTGCAATTAACTAAACTAAGATCAACAAGAGAAGGAAGCATGGTACTGACCTGTAGCCAGTTAGTTACATTGCTGAGATCCACATCCACCATCTCCAAGTTCTCAAGATTTGAAAGACTTGGCAGCCAATCAAAGTTATTGATCCTTAGATCATATCTTGGTAAGTACACGTACAAACCATTGCGTATGTGTAGCTCAATCACATGACGAGTCAGATTGTGACACATAACTCCTTCCCCTTCACAACAATCTTCTCCAACAATCCAAGAGGGGGGTAAATTTGTGGGATCAAATACTTCTTTCTTTAGATTCTCCAACGCTTGTTGCTCATTTTCTCTGCAAATGCCAGTACAAATACTAAGCTTGGTGTTTGTCAAAATGTAAAACAAGAAAAAACAGAATGTTATTGCTAACACCTTCAAGATGGGCAAAGGTTTAGATGTGAAAAGTATGTATTAAATAGCTGTTTCCTTGTAGATTGTTACTAGGTCAGGCATACATATATATAGCATTTAGAACTGTAGTTGAAGAATACATTGCCTAGAAAGATATTGACCGTAAAATTCGAGGACTTGTTGATTTTAAAGTATATTTGTCCTTTTAAAAACTATACAAAAGATTATAATTGACGGACCTTAATTTCTTGCTAAGTCAAGTCTTCTGCAGAGTAAAATAAGTGTCCTTGTTTGGGGCCATAACACCGTCCTAATTGATCATTTTGTTTAGCTCCTTTTAGTTTGTACTGATCATTTTATAAATTCTTTAATTGGAGGAAAAATTACCTTTTTTTAGTAAATAAAATTACCCTTACTTGGAGGTAATTTCTTAGTTAATTCCATGAAAAATAATGATCTCTCAACTCTAAAGAGATTAAAACGTAAAATATTTTCAAACCATCAGATTAGCCATAAACATTCCTCAACTTTTGGATAAAATATATTATAAAAGGTACTCCATCAGTGTCCAAAAACTATGCCTTTGAAGTTTCCACCAAGAAGATGACAGCATTGGAAAAATTTGAAGTATCAAATGTGTGTGAAACGACCATCACACAACGACGAAAATAAATTCCTCTGACCCAAAAAGGGGTTTTATCAAGTAAAAAAGAAAACTATATGACATATAATGGTCTATTGTCATACATCTTATAATGAAAAACGTTATCACATAAATTAAAACCAAGATAATATACTAGTAATTTTCCTTGTTCATTAAATAGTCTTCGTAGAACAAGTCTTTCTACAAAGGCTTCTTTGCCCATGGTGCCCTTTTCTTCACCTACCAATGATTTGTTTCTATTCACTTAAACCCCTATTTTGGGGTAGAAGAATTTTCCTTAATTGTCTCAAACTTCTGATGCGCTAAAGCCATAAATAAATGCCTCAATTTTTGGATAAAATATATTATAAAAGGTACTCTACCAGTGTCCAAAAACTATGCTTTTGAAGTTTCCAACAAGAAGATGATAGCGTTAGAAAAATTTGAAGTATCAAATGTGTGTGAAACGACTGTCACATCAACGACGAAAATAAATTTATCCGGCCCAAAAAAGGGTTTAATCGAGTAAAAAAGAGAACTATATAATATATAATGGACTATTTCCATACATCTTATAATGAAAAAATGATCACATAAATTAAAACCAAGATAATATAATAATTTTCCTTGTTCATGAAATAGTCTTCGTCGAACAAGTCTTTCTACAAAGTCTTCCTTGCACACGGTGCCCTTTTATTTTCACGTACCAATGACTTGTTTCTATTCACTTAATCCCTATTTCGGGGTAGAAGAATTTTCCTTTATTATCTCACACTTTTTATGCCCTAAACCTCATAGATTTGGGACCAAAAAGAGCTAGTGATAATCATTGAACAAGTTTCATTGGGTTGAAGTGGATTAAAGGCGCGAAATATATTTGCACCATCACATTCTTTCTAAGTTGTATATAGCTTCTTTTTAGATACTTCACTTGTCTAATTTATACAATTCATCATTATTAAACTTAACATGATCAGTTACATATAAATATCTAAACTGAAAATAATATTTAAATAGCAGCATGAAAGTATTCCCTTTCTTGCAAATTTCCCCTTTCTATTTGGCTAGTAGATCCAACATAGAAAAAAGGTCTTCTAACATCAACTTTATATGAAGTTAATGATAAATATATTTATCCATTTATTATCTATTTCATTTTTATCTCTTTTCTTTTCTTCGTTAGGAAAGGACAATAAATGATTAATCTAGTATATAGTTTTCATTTCATCAAGTGGGGAGGTGTACATGAACCCACACACGCTCCATTATGAAGTCTTTATCTTAGGTTTTTTCTTTTTAATTAATAATTGACAGGACATTATGAAGTTTTCTTTGTTGTTTGATCAAAGAACTAGGATGCCATTTTCTTCAAGTACCACTAACTTGTTTCTATTCGTTCAAATCCCTACTTTCGGACAGAAGAACTTTACTTCTTTGTTTCACGCTTTTGATGCACTAAACCTTAGTTTGCTGAGCTTTCTAGTCCACCAATATAGCCCTTCAATGGTTTTATGAAGTTAATGGTGTTATTTTTTTATCTTTTTTCTTTTCTTCGTTTGAAAGCTTGTGTTTGATTTGATGAAAAAAAATTTTGATTGGAAATTGGTTGGTGAATATAAAAGATTTAAGAGAATTGTAAGAAAAATAACTTTTGTCCAAAAGCAAGGGAAGTCATTTTCCCTCACTTGATGAAAATATTTCCCCGCAAAACATTTTTTTTTCTCATTGAAAATAATTTTTAAGTAATAACTGGAGTCATACCAAACACGCTCTTATGGGTCTAGTAGGGTGGCTTCCACTTCATAAACAGGGATGTGTACATGTGGACCCAAACATAACCATGATAAAGTTGTGGGTACGATTTGCTGGATTTTCCTTGACTTTGAAAAATATTATTCCCTTTGTTCTTTTTTAGTCTATTTAAAAAAGAATGATCTGATCTCTTTTTAAGTTTGAAAAAAAAAAATTTAAGATAAACTTTCAACTCTACCCTTAATGAGAAGCTTTTATATGCTTGTTTTTTAGGCAGTCCAATATTTTTTATACAATGCAAATAACCACTAATTAAAGACACTTTTCAAAATATTGGGATTCACTTCCCAATTTCCTGGCACTTGCATAAGTAAAAAAAGTTGACCACCATATTTGAGTGTTTAATTTTCTATGCTATCAGATCAATAAATATTTTCACAAAAGAGAAAGTCTAATAAAGCAAGAAATCAGCGACAATGGCAATTGAAAAAATCGTACCAACTTAGTTCAAGCTGGAGGACTTATAGTATCTCTCTAAATTTAAAGATTCTTAAGCCTAAATGACATATAATCAACCAAAATTTACACAAATATCTAACTCCCAAGATTTTTCGTAAGGGTTGGCTTCTAACTAAGCTCCCGTTCAGACATTAATTAACTACTTTTTCCCAAAAAATATTAGAAATATTATTTGTTCATGGAATTTGATCAAGTTCTAAAAATTGGGCTGGGCTAGTTTCTGAGTGAAATTTTTTCTTTTACTCACAAAACTTCAACCTTTAAAAAAAAAAAAAAAAGAGATGCATGTCCAAAGGTAACCTCACTTTCCAAAATTATTTTTCAATACAATTTCAAAATACTTTTTTTTTCAAGCTTCAACCATATACTGTTTGGACACTTAACCCAGCTCTTATTTTTCGTATTAGCAGAGATGTGTATTATGCACGGATGGTATAAAGAATATCTATATCATCCTTTACCTATTGTACACGAAAATTTATCATAATTATAAATCTCATATTTTAAAGAGATTCACCTATAAATATTCTTTAGATGACATGGGATATAACAAAAAAATTACCAGATGAAATAAATAACTTTAAACTCTAAAAACCGCATTACTTCTTTATACATTATCAATCTCCAAAGCGAAAAAAAGTTGTTTGATTTTCCTGTCTTCTGAAATACGTTGAGATAGGTACAAGTCAATGGATTGTTGCAAGTAGAGGTGAATCCAGAATTTAAATCAATGGTTTAAACTTTAAAAAATTTAACATTGAACCAATTATATTTTTAAAGTTATGGGTTCATATCTATTATTTTTGCAATTTTAATGAATTTTTATATATAAAATTTTACTCCACATAGAAAGCTCATATCTATTATTTTTACAATTTTAATGAACTTTTACACATTAATTTTTACTCGCGTCGAAAGTTATGAGTTCAAAAGTGAACGGGCCGGACTAATCTAGATTTATCCCATGTTCAAAATTCACATACTCAACTAATTTGGATTCACGCTATAAAAAGTCTCATAGTAACGTTTTAGCACTACTTAGCAAAGAGGATTTCATTCCAAGACTCGAACTTCACACATACCCTACAGAAATTGATCATTTTAGGCTCTTTATTTTCAATCCCCCACTCTGTCTCTTTTAACTTGCCTCAATTATTCAATGAATGGTTAAAACTATTATGAAGTCTTTGTCTTTGTGTTGGTTAAAAAGTCTTGCTTTTTGAAAAGTATGTATTAAATAGGTGTTTGCTTGTAGATTGTTATTAGGCCAGGCATACATGTATATAGCATTTAGAACTGTAGTTGAAGAATACATTGTCTAGAAAGATGTTGACGGTAAAATTCGAAGACTTGTTGATTTTAAAGTATTTTATCCTTTTAAAAACTATACAAAAGAATATAATTGGCGGACTTCAATTTCTTGCTAAGTCAAGTCTTCTGCAGAATACAATAAGTGTCCTTTTTCGGGGCCATAACACCGTCTTAATTGATCATTTTGTTTAGCTCCTTTTAGTTTGTAGTGATCATTTTATAAATTCTTTAATTGGAGAAAAAAGTACACTTTTTTAGTAAATAAATTACCCTTACTTGGAGGTAATTTTTTAGTTAATTCCATGAAAAATAATGATCTCTCAACTCCAAAGACATTAAAATGAAAAATATTTTCAAACCATCCGATTAGCCAAAAACAAATGCCTCAGCTTTTGATAAAATGTAAGGTAAAGCAAGAGTTATTAACCAACAAATATTTTATTTTTACATAATTAAATTATTCAACAACTGTCATCACATGTGAAAATACAACATTTTAAGAGTAAATGACACGATAATACAGCTAAATACAAACACACTGATGATAGGCTATAATTGCGTATTTTAGTCGATTATTACACTCTAATTTACTGCACTTTAGTTGAGTTTGCGCTTTAATCGCTAGTGTCTTGCACTAACTGTGTGTTTTATGCCTTGTAGGAGTGATTCCGAGCTATATAGATGTTATGGAATGAATTCAAGTGATTTGGAGCTTTGAAATCTGTGTAAAAGCTCAAGGAATTAAGCCGGGATCGCGTTTGGGGGTCAACGGATGATAGTTAGAGCGAACAAAGAATCGAGCAGGCATATTGCGCACTGTCTAGTAAAATACACATAACGTTTTGCTCAGAACTCCATATGGGATCCAAAATATATGGTTGGAAAGCTAACTCAAAGGACTACAACTTTCATGTTTTATATTTTTTCAAATTCGAAACAGAACAGGGTGAAACATGCGCTCCCGGATGCTCGATCGCGCTAGTTTTAGCACTCCCAGATGAGCGACCGCGCTAGTCAAACCCGGGAAAAATGTTCTTTTTCACATTGGAGAAGGTATAATTATTTGGGCCCAACCCTACTTGGTATATATACATGAAAAAACGGTATTTTGAAGGGGGAGGACGTTTTTGAGGTTTTTGAGAGGAAAACACAAGCATAGAGTTGCCGTAGAGGCCAGAATTCATCGGGTTTCATCTTTCTTCCTCCAAACTTAGTAATTTTTATGTTTCTTTGTATGAGTTGTTATTTTTCTACCATGTCTATGTGGAGTTAAACTTCACGTTCTAGGGTTGTGGTTCTTTCATGACTATTGTTATTCAGATATTGAGTTTGATTTCTTAGTTTATAATATTGGTTTATTTATTCAATCATGCACTTAATTATTTGATTGCTTGATCACCAATTGAATACTATCTACGAATCTTGAATTGAACTCGAAAGTGGGAATTCTAGATTGCATATAGGATTGAATAGATCAAGTTCTTGAACCTGGGCATCGGGGAACGGATTCGCGGTTAGGATAGACATATACCTAATTGCCTTGCCTGGTTGATTTACAGGAATTATAAATGTGTTCTTGTTGATTCTAACTCCATAGACATATAGGCATTAGGTTAGCTTGAATAGGCGAGTAAGAACTCGACAGATTCTTATGAGTAATATTAACCCTGTCAACTAATAAACTAGATAAATTAGTTAGTCAATTCAATAGAAGAATATAATAGGATTGTTAGATAGCCCATAACCCCAGATCGTTTTCATTACATTGATATCATAAAAATCTGCTATCCTTTGGCTCAGAGTTCATTGTTTATTTTCTTTTTATTTTAATTAGTTTAGAATCAAATACTTCTAGGTTTAATTCTTGTATAGATAATTAGGATAGTCTAATTTAGTTAATAGTTAATCACAAGTCCATGTAGGATCTGTTGAAGTTTGGCAAAATGCCAAAGTCCCACATTGGTTGGGAGTTAAGTTTGGGGGGGATTTTTCCCCTATAAAAGAAGGCCTAATGTTTAGGATTGATACACACCTCTCATTTGCCTTCTCATCTGTTTAAGGCATTTGTATCTTCTCTCTTTAGTATTATTTCACTTGTATTTTTGGAGTGAAATAAAATATTGGTTGTGTCCGAGGAGTAGGCAAAATTAGCCGAACCTCGTAAATTCTGGTGTTCCCTTTATTATTGCTTTATTGTCTTATTTATTATTTGGTGGTTGTCATAATTTTTGGTATAGTAGTTGTGACTTATTCACACTATATACATTTGGCTTCCGTAACAATTGGTATCAGAGCCAAGGTACTGTCTAAGTATGCTCTGTGGTTGCAGCATAGTCTGATCTTCCACATCAGAAAAGATTTATCTTGGTAACTGAGTCAAGGTTCTGTCTGAATATGCTCTGTGGTTGCAGCTTAGTCTGATCTTCCACACCAGAAAGGAAATAATCTTGATTTGTGTCGTCAGCTATTAAATAATATTTGTATCAAAGAAGGGAGACAATAAACAAGAAGAATCTACATCAAGTGTCAACAATACGTCATCATTGGCATCTTCGCTTATGACAAGAATTGTGTCAAATGCGAAATTTGCGGTAGAAATATTTGACGGGTCCGGACATTTTGGGATGTGGCAAGGCGAGGTTCTAGATGTCCTTTTTCAACAAGGGCTAGATCTGGCCATTGAAGAAAAGAAACCAGATGTTATTGGAGAAGAAGATTGGAGAATTATCAACCGTGTTGCTTGCGGTACCATTCGACCTACCTTGCTAGAGAGCAGAAATATCCATACACAAAGGAAACTTCTGCAAGTAAATTATGAAAAGCACTGGAGGATAAATTTTTGAAGAAAAATAGTCAAAAAAAATGTACATGAAGAAGAGACTGTTTCACTTCACCTATGTTCCTGGTACCACGATGAATGAACATATCACCAGTTTCAATAAGTTGGTCACAGATTTGCAAAATATGGATACAACTTATGATGATGGTGACTTGGCCTTGATGTTGTTGGCGTCACTTCCTGATGAGTACGAGCACCTTGAAACTACTCTACTCCATGGAAATGACGAAGTTTCTCTCAGAGAAGTTTGTTCGGCTTTGTACAGCTATGAACAAAGAAAGCGAGAAAAACAGAAGGGCGGAGAAGGAGAAGCACAGTTTGTAAGGGGTCGTCCTCAAAATCAAACGAGGACAAAGAAGGGAAGATCCAAGTCAAGATCCAGACCCAGCAAAGATGAATGTGCCTTTTGTCGAGAAAAGAGGCACTAGAAGAAAGACTGTCCGAAGTTGAAGAATACGGTCAAACATAACAATGGAAAGGCCATTATGGATTCAAATGTAGCTGATTGTGATGATTCAGACTTCTCATTAGTTACAACAGAGTCATTAACATCATCAGACATATGGTTTATGGACTCGGCTTGTAGCCATCATATGTGTCCCAACAGGGACTGGTTTGTGGAATTTCAAGAAGGAGAATATGGAGTCATCCACACAGCGGATAACAGCCCTCTTACCTCATATGGCATTGGTTCAATACGATTAAGGAACCATGATGGAATGATCAGAACATTAACAGATGTTCGATATGTACCGGATTTGAAGAAGAATCTCATCTCTGTGGGAGCCCTGGAATCAAAAGGGTTCAAAATCATTGCAAAAAATGGAGTGATGAGAGTATGCTCTGGTGCACTAGTGGTAATGAAGGCTAATCAGAAGAATAATAATATGTACCGCTATCGTGGCAGTACAGTTATTGGGACAGCGACAGTGACATCCAGTGACGACAAAGAGGCAGAAGCAACCAAGCTATGGCACATGCGCTTGGGACATGCTGGAGGAAAATCCTTGAAAACTCTATCAGATCAAGGATTGTTAAAAGGAGTAAAAGCTTGCAACTTGGAATTTTGTGAGCATTGTGTTAAAGGGAAACAGACAAGGGTTAAATTTGGTACAACGATCCATAATACTAAAGGCATTTTGGATTATGTACACTCTGATGTTTGGGGTCCTTCCAAAACACCTTCATTGGGTGGGAAGCACTATTTTGTAACCTTTGTTGATGATTTTTCCCGAAGAGTATGGGTGTATACAATGAAGAGCAAAGATAAAGTGTTGGGAATTTTTCTCAAATGGAAGACGATGGTGGAGAATCAGACAGGCAGGAGGATCAAGTGTATTCGCACAGACAATGGAGGTGAATACAAAAATGATCATTTCAATAAGGTCTGTGAAAATGATGGCATTGTCCGACACTTCACTGTTAGACATACACCACAACAGAATGGAGTGGCAGAACGTATGGAACAGACCTTGCTGGAGAAGGTACGGTGTATGTTGTCCAATGCTGGCTTGGGCAAAGAATTTTGGGCTGAGGCAATTACATATGCATGCCACCTCATTAATCATCTACCATCTGCTGCTATTGATGGCAAGACACCATTTGAAAAATGGTATGGAAAGTCTGCTGTAGATTATAACTCTTTGCACGTGTTTGGCTCAACTGCATATTATCATGTGACGGAGTCAAAATTGGATCCAAGGGCAAAGAAGGCTATTTTTATGGGAATTACTTCTGGAGTCAAAGGATATCGCTTATGGTGTCCTATGACAAAGAAAGTAATATTCAGCAGAGATGTTACCTTTGATGAATCTGCTATGGTAAATAAGGTAATAGAAGACACCAAACAAAATAAAGGTGCTTCTAAGCAGGTGGAGTTTGAGGGAAAATTTCTTTTTCCTACACAAGAAGCAGAGGAGGAAACAAATGAAGATTACCCTCTGGAAGGAGAGCCAGTAGAGGAGATTCCAACTCAGGAACCTCAACAACAACTTGAATCAATAGCAACCAGTAGGCCAAAAAGAACAATAACGAAACATGTTCGTCTCATTGAGACGGTTGCTTGTGCAACCTCAATTGTAGCTGATGATGTTCCTACCACTTATAAAGACGCTGTCCAAAGTTCAGAAGAAGATAAGTGGAGGATTGCCATGAATGATGAAATACAGTCCCTTCATCAGAATCATACATGGAGATTGGCCAATCTCCCGAAGGGAAAGAAAGCAATTGGGTGCAAATGGGTATTTGCAAAGAAGGAAGGATTTCCTAACCAAGTAGATGTTCGCTACAAAGCAAGATTGGTGGCCAAAGGATATGCTCAAAAGGAGGGAATTGATTACAATGAAGTATTTTCTCCAGTTGTAAAACATTCCTCCATTAGAATTATGTTGGCTTTGGTAGCACAATTGGATTTGGAACTAGTTCAGATGGATGTAAAAACTGCGTTTTACATGGAAACTTGGAGGAGGAAATCTACATGACTCAGCCATAAGGATTCAAAGTTGCTGGAAAAGAAAATATGGTGTGCAAACTTGAAAAATTATTGTACGGATTGAAACAATCTTCTAGACAATGGTACAAGCGATTTGACGAGTTTATGTTACGGCAAGGGTACAAAAGAAGCAAATACGATCATTGTGTGTATTTGCACAAGCTTAAAGATGGTTCATTTGTATATCTTCTCCTATATGTTGATGATATGTTGATAGCTACCAAGAATTCGGAAGAAATTGATAAGTTGAAGATTCAACTGAAGAAGGAGTTCGAGATGAAGGATTTGGGTGAGGCAAAGAAAATTCTTGACATGGAGATAATTAGAGATAGACGTTCAAAGAAACTCTGTTTATCTCAAAAGGAATATTTGAAGAGAGTACTTCAACGTTTTGGCATAGATGACAAGACTAAGCCAGTTAGTACTCCACTTGCTTCCCATTTTAAGCTAAGTACTATTATGTCGCCAATGGATGAAGCTGAACGAGAGTATATGTCAAAGGTACCATACGCAAATGTTGTTGGTAGCTTGATGTATGCAATGGTTTGCACAAGGCCTGACATTTCACAAGCTGTTGGAGTTATTAGCAGATATATGCACAATCCAGGGAAGGAGCATTGGCAAGCTGTGAAGTGGATTCTACGGTATATTCATAATACTGTAGATGTCGGGTTAGTTTTTGAGCAGGAAGACAATCAGTCTGTAATTGGATATTGTGACTCAGATTTTGCGGGTGATATGGACAAACGAAGATCAACTACTGGTTATGTGTTTACTTTTGCAAAGGCACCAGTTAGTTGGAAGTCTACTTTGCAGTCAACAGTTGCTTTGTCTACAACAGAGGCAGAGTACATGGCTATTACAGAGGCTGTGAAGGAGGCAATTTGGCTTCAAGGATTGCTAAAGGAGTTTGGTGTTGAACAAAAAGGTATCACAATTTTTTGTGATAGTCAAAGTGCTATTCAATTAGCGAAGAACCAAGTTTATCATGCAAGGACGAAGCATATTGATGTTCGGTATCATTTCGTACGAGAAATCATAGAAGAAAGAGGAGTCATAGTAAAGAAAATTCATACTACGGAGAATCCTGCTGATATGCTAACTAAGGTGGTGACTGCGATCAAGTTTCAACATTGTTTGGATTTGATCAACATTGTTGAACACTGAAGATTGAAGATGAAAACACAACCAAAATTTGTTATTGAGAGAGAATTGAAAATGTGGAATTTTGCCAAGGTGGAGATTTGTTGAAGTTTGGCAAAATGCCAAAGTCCCACATTGGTTGGGAGTTAAGTTTGGGGGGATTTTTCCCCTATAAAAGAAGGCCTAATGTTTAGGATTGATACACACCTCTCATTTGCCTTCTCATCTGTTTAAGGCATTTGTATCTTCTCTCTTTAGTATTATTTCACTTGTATTTTTGGAGTGAAATAAAATATTGGTTGTGTCCGAGGAGTAGGCAAAATTAGCCGAACCTCGTAAATTCTGGTGTTCCTTTTATTGTTGCTTTATTGTCTTATTTATTATTTGGTGGTTGTCATAATTTTTGGTATAGTAGTTGTGACTTATTCACACTATATACATTTGGCTTCCGCAACAGGATCGACATCCGACTTTTAGTCACTTTATTACTTGACGACCGCGTATATTTGCGTGTGTGTTTGGTCGCAACATTTAATCGAGTAAAAAAGAAAACTTTATGACATATAATGGACTATTGTCATACATTAAAAAAGTTATCACACAAATTGAAACCAAGATAATATAGTAATATTCCTTGTTCATGGAATAGTCTTCATACAACAAGTCTTTCTACAAATTAAAGTCTTCTTTGCCCATGGTGCCTTTTTTTTTAAGAGAGAGAAAGTCTTATTTTCTTTGCCCATTTGAATGTTTAATTTTTTGTTGGGTAGAAAGTCTTACTTTTAATTGAAAAAAGAAACATGGACAGTTTTGCTTTTTTTTTCCTATGTGTCAGCTACGGACGATCGAATTTGATATGAAGCATAGCTGTAAGAATTATTAAAAGATAAGGTCTTTCTAAAAGAGGGCAAGTGATATTCGCTAAAGCTTGAAGTTAGGGGCCGGTAGGTAGGGTGTATAAAAACAATACTGAATAGGATTTATTAGTAATGTTGAGATTCGTAATGTTGAGATAAGTTATACTGGGATTAGTTATGCTAGGATTATTTCTTATCGACTGTTTGGTTTGGTGTAACAAAAGTTTTGAAAGTGCAATTATGTCTATCTACATGCTTATCCATGTATAAAAAGTCATGGTATTGCTAATATCAGTTGTTTGCTATGTATAAAAATAGTACTGAATAGGGTGCATAACTAATACAACATAGTTAGAAAAATAATATCAAACAAGGAATTAATATAATACAAAAGCTAATACATATATTATTTTCCCTAATACATCCTACTAAACGACCGAGGTCTTTTACTTAATACATTTTCAAATAACTTTAGTTTGATTAGTTAGGATAAGAGTAGTGATTGGTCCATACTCCATGGACCTTGACATACAAAATAATTCTAAAGAATTTCAGTAGATAGGACAAAAAGGAAAAAAGGTCTTTGTTTTCCACTGATTTATTCATTTTTATTCTAATTCTCAATAATTTGCAAACACGTCCATCAACAAAAAATAGTAGTTGTAAAGATGTAATAAGAATGTCAAAATATTCCTATCTGGTATTTTCTAGTAATATTTTTGCAGATCATGCTCAGAAGATTAATTGATTTTCGCTGTCAGAATCTGAAATATATACTATTTGTTTGTAGAGGAATCATCAACTCATGTGATATTATACAACTGTGTTAACTAGTTTTGATTGATATAAAGCTACTCCTTTTTTACGAGAACGAAGTCTTCTTTGCCGTTTAATCAAAGAACTATGGTGCAATTTCTCTTCACGTACTATGACTTGTTTCTATTCATTCAAACCCCTATTTTTGAGAAGAAAAGCTTTCATTTGATGCACTAAGCCTTAGTTTGCTTAGCTTTTTGTTCCACCAATATGTCCTTCAATGTTTTTTTATGAAGTCAATGATGTTTTCTTTTATTCTTTTTTCTTTTCTTCATTTGAAAGCTTGTGTTTGATTTGAAGAAAGAATTTTTTGATTGGAAATGGGTTGGTGAATATAAAAGAGTTAAGAGAGTGGTAAGAAAAATAACTTTTGTCCATAAGCGAGGGAAGTTATTTTCCCCCAATTAATGAAAACGATTTCCCTGCAAAATATTTTTCTCATTGAAAATAATATTTTAATTAATAACTACAGTCGTACCAAACACGCTCTTGTGGATCTATCCGGGTGGCTTTCACTTCATCGATAAGGGAGGTGTACATGTGGACCCAAACAGGACCATGATAAAGTTGTGGATACAATTTGCTGGATTTTTCTTGAATTTGAAAAATATTACTCCCTCCATTCCTTTTTAGTCTGTTTAAAAAAGAATAATCTATTTTTAAGTTTGAAAAAAATATTTTAACTTAAACTTTTAACTCTACCCTTAATTAGAAGTTTTATATGCTTGTTTCGTTTGGCTGTCCAATGCTTTCTATACATTGCAAGTAACCAGTAATTAAAGACACATTTCAAAATGTTTGAATGTTTAATTTTCTAAGTTTTCAGATCAACAAATTGTAACAACTACCTCATTCAATGAATTAAAGTACCGAGCAACTTCGTAATATGTATTATGACTTGCATGTGCGGTCGAATTTGATTTTCGGAAGATTCGAAATTAAATTGAAAGAACAATTCTCATTTTTGAAGCTTAAATGAAAAGATTTGACCGGAGTTTGACTTTTGAGCTAACGGCTCCAGAATGGAGTTTTGATGATGTATATAGCTTTGTATGGTAATTTCGGACTTAGACGTATGTCCGGATTTGGATTTGAACTCCGTAGGACAATTTGATGCATTTTGGCGAAAGTTGGAAAATAGAAGATTTTTTGGAAAGCTCGGCACGAAGGTCGAATTGTTGATAACGAGGCCGGATTTCGATTCTGGAAATTGGAACAGCTCCACTATGTCATTTATGACTCGTGTGCAAAATTTGAAGTTATTCTGTATTAATTTGATATGTTTCAGCGCAAAATATAAAAGTTGGAAGATTTAAAAACTCATAATTCGATTCGATGTGTGACTTATAATTTCAGCATTGTTTGACGTGGTTTGAAGCCTCAACTAAGTTCGTATTGTATTTTGGGATATGTTGGTGTATTTGGTTAAGGTCCCGAGGACCTCGGATGGTTAACGGATCAATTTGGACTTGAAGAAAGCTGCTGGAATTTCTGTTGTTTCTGGACAGCTGGTGCATAACTTCTGCTATGATTTTCGCAGAAGCAGACTGAGGCAGAAGCTGGGCATGATTTTCGCAGAAGCGATCCGTTATCGCATAAGCGACATCGCAGATGCGGTGCTTCTGTACGCAGATGCGAAAATTTTACTGCCAGTGAGGATCACAAATGCGAGGTTTGTCTCGCAAAAGCGAGCTCGCAGAAGCGCAAGAATCTATCCGCAGAAGCGATCCTTTGTCGTAGAAGCGACATCGCAGATGTGATGCTTCTGTCCGTAGAAGCGACATTTAAGGACCAAAAATCAGTCATTTTGCCATTTTCGATTGGGATTTCGGAGCTCGGTTTTGGGGCGATTTTGGAGGAATTCTTCACGACGTTGACTTGGGTAAGTGTCCTATATCCAAAAGTGATTATATTTTATAAATCCATGGTTATATTCATCATTTATTTCGGATTTAAATGGAAGAAATTAAGATTTTTGCAAAACTTTTCAAGAACAATAAATTACGATTTGGAGGTCGAGTTCTTATCGGAATTTGATAAAATTGGTATGGTTGAACTCGTATCGGAATGAATGTCCTGATTTCATAAATATTATGTTGAGTTACGAGAGGTGGGCCCCGTGTTGACTTTCGGTTGACTTTTTAATGTAAAATTTTAAGTCGACATTTTACTATCCGGAATTGCTTCTGATGAATTTTAATGAAGTTATAATTAATCTGGATAGATTTGAGCTGTATGGAGATCAATACAAGCAAGAAAACTATTTTGGAATACCGGCCTAACTTCAAAAATGTAAGTATCTTGTCTAATCTTGTGTGGGGGAATTTTCTCTTAGGCAATGAGTCTTATGTGGAAATTGTGTGATAGGAAACCATGTATGCCATGTGACGAGTACGTACTTGGTTTATATATGTAAATTATATCGGTTAAACTTTGTAGACACCCTTATGTAATTAATTGGAAATGGTTGGTGGCACTTAGTAAATCCTTGATTTGTCATGCCTCATTCTTTGTTTGTCGAGTTTGTATTTTATATTATAAACTAGTGATATAGCCCGCGCTTCGCGCGGTTGTAAATAACATTAGTAATTTATAGTAACTGATATTGTTGTAAATTTTTTCGAGATAAAATAGATTATATTTTTCGTGTATATGCATATAGTAACTTTTAATATCTCAATAAATTATTAAAAGCTCATATATATATATATATCACAAATTAAAGTCCATTTAAAATGGTTAAAAGAAGGAAAAACATAACAAAAGTTGGAGACATATTCGGCGAGGCCGTAAAGCATGAGTCAACTGACAACAATTAAATATGTCTCTTTGATAGTCCTTATGACAATGAACAATTGTACAAGCAGTGGCTAAGATAACAATTTAAAAAATAAAATACTTTATACTGTAAATCACCAGCCAAGAGTGTAATAAAGTTTAGTTTTGATATATCATTACTATCTTGAGACAAATTAAGCAAAATATTTTTTTTAAAAAAAGAACCGGAATTCAAGCAACATATTAAACAGAGGGATTATAAAGAAGGAAATGTTAGTACGATAGACTACAACCGAAAACGAAAAAAGGATGATGAAGCTTACAATGCTATCGTAGAGGAGGCATCAATAAGTCATTATGCCACTACTAAACGACTGTTTCAAGTTGAATAGGAATAAGCTTTCAAGTTGAAAATTTTACTCTTTGTTGGGCAAAACAGATAAACAACCTTATCCATGTTTGCAAATTAAGATTTTGCAAACTCTAAAACAAATACAATCTATGTAATTTACCTCAACTTGGTGATGGAGGGATTGCACCTGGTTAATGATCTCACCAAGTATCAATCAATAGTTTTTCCAAACATCTATTTTAAAAAACAATAAACTAACCATATCAGAATTTTATATATTTTTCTCTTAAAAATAATAAACATCTTGATAGGCTCATAGCAATAACAGAAGCTAGTATCTGTATCCCATGATCTTGATGTAGCATTGCATCAAATTCTTCTTGCTTGTTCTACTAACAATAACTTTATTTCGGCTTTAGATAACGCTGGTTTTGACCCTCCATTATTAGTAATGTAGCTTCACGATTTTACAACATCTTGCAAGTCACTTTAGCTATATCATATCATATATAGTATTATACTAAGAGTGGGAAACTCCTATCTTCAAAGTTAGATTACAATTTTACCCCTGCAATAAACCAAAATGTAATTAAACATATACTAATAATTAGTACTTAAAATTTTAGTTACATAATTGTTGAATTACAAGCTCAGCAGCACAACAATAAATCTACGACCCAGCCAATTCAGCCTTGATTGTTTGTTTCTTTTATCTTCCAGGGATAAATAAATTTTATTGTTCCTTTAATATTCTAAGTTTACAAGATCATTCATCTACCAAACCAAATATCCATTTATCTATTTTCCATTTTTTAATTTTCTTTATTCAAAATTCTACCTCCCTTTCAATGGACTAATTAATACACTTAATAATGATATTAATGTAATTCTTTAGTGTACGTTATACAAAATTCAAATGATAGTGGTAAAATGACGGTTCGTTTTTTTCAATTGCATATAATCCTCATCTCTATTCATAAAAACTTCTCAATATATGTAAATCAAAGGTCACTCATTGAAAACTGATTTGATTATCCATGCATTAAATATACCAAAATTTTTTGCTAAAAACATCAGCATTAAACCAGAATTTCATGTGCTATTCATTCCTTCAGATTTTTTTCCCTCTATCTTTATTTTCTTACCTATAATTTTGTTGGCCTAGAATTTATTGTTACTTTGGATGTACTTCTATTTACCGTATATTTTTGTTTTGGGTAATATATTGATGTGTTATTTTTGCCTGATAATAGTTGTTTCCAAATGTTATTTGTTCTTTTCTATTTTTGAGTTTGGTGATTCATTTATTTGTTATGTTTGGCTAATAATATGATTTTCAGTTGATGTAGTTATCGATCTATTGTTTTGCTTCGTTTTGTTTTGAAATTAAGAACTGGAACTCCCAATACGATCTCTAATGGATATGAGTTAATTTCTTGAAGTGAAACGGAAGAGAAAAAGACACGAATTGTGTGGAATACCGAGCGGATTAGTGGGGGGATGAATGACACAATATTATATTCATGCAAATGCTATTTTTGATTGGTGAAGTCTAATGTTGCTACCTTATTGTGTAAGCATTATCTCTTCTATTTTTATTTTTCATCATCAAACTTTATTTTCATTTTAGTTATATGATATCTAACTCTTAAAAAAGATATAAATCTAGGGAATTTGCATAGATATTGTTGTCAGATTTGAGTCACCTCTACCGTCCTTTTTTTCATCCGTTCTAAAATTTTAATGCAATTATAGTAATGTGATATATCAATATTTAAGGAAATTACAAACTTAAGAAGGTTGATCAGTATATACTTCTTTCATCTTAAACTACATGAGTGATACAATTTTTCATGTTAAAAATTAATTGAAGAGGAAAAGTAGGGATGATGAAGGAAATATATATTTTACATATTTGTCTTTTGGCTTTTATTTTCATGTTTCCTTGTAGTTTGATTAATTAACTTTTTTCTAACCAAGATTAATATCATGTGGGTCTTTCATGTAATAATATTTACTTTTTAAATAAACACTTGCATATATGAGCATTAGTCATTCAATTTCTTTGCAAGACATACTTGTCGACTATAAATCTTCTGTCTCCGAATTTTATTTTGGATTGATGTAGACAAATTCTCTAAGAACATCACTCATATAAAAAGATTAGCTACGCATATTTGCACCTTATAATAATACCAAAATAACTTAATCACTAAACATACACATGTACTCAACCATTTTAAGTTCAATGTCATATCGCTTTAAGAATTCATCATTTTTAACTTGCATTTCCATTTTATATATGTCATTACACACAAGATTGGGATACACATGCAACGCACGTGTTCGAAAACTAGTAGTAGATACATATGAATTCATACCTTCAAAAATACAATGAGTTTAATTATAAAACCCTTAAAGGTTAAATCTAAGAAACTTAAAATCCGCATTTACCTCTGCGCTTACACTACTAAACACATGCCCTAAACTGAGGAAAAAATATTCTAACAGTGGTATCAAAGTCAGCTTGTACACCTCCACTAATTCTACGGGATACTTGTTACATCTTACCAACACGGATACTGAATAACTCTATCCATCAAGAGTTGGACAAATTAAAACAAATTACTTAGTGTTTTTACCTACAGATTTTAGACTTACTCGGTCTCCTCTTCTACTTTTTGCTTAATTTTTAAGTGAATAATACCATCTAATTAAATAATAAAATAGTATCACCAAACTCTAAAAGGTGATAAAAGTTGTTTTCACTTCATCAAGTGGAGCGTTGTTACATTGCCCCAAACAACAATCTTGATATTTTCAAAGGGGAAAACATGAATAGAATATTCTCATAGTAGCAAAACCGATGAATAATAGTCCAAGGTGTAGTTATCCTCTCATAACTCATCTAGAGGGCCATCACAGTCATCCTTCACTTTCATCAAAGAAAATTAAACTTTCTCTCTTGCGAAAATATTTGTTGATCCGATAGCTTAGAAAATTAAACATTCAAATATCGCGGTCAACTTTTCTTACTTATGCAAATGCCAGGAAACGGGGAAGTGAATCCTAACATTTTGAAATGTGTCTTTAATTACTGGTTATTTGCAATGTATAAAAAGTATTGGACAACCTAAAGAAACAAGCATACAAAAGCTTCTCATTAAGGGTAGAGTTGAAAGTTTAAGTTAATTTTTTTTAAACTTAAAAAGAGATCATTCTTTTTGAAACAGACTAAAAAAGAACAAAGAAAGTAATATTTTATCAAAGTCAAGAAAAATCCAACAAATCGTATCCACAACTTTATCATGGTCCTATTTGGGTCCACATGTACACCTTCCCATTTGATGAAGTAAAAGCCACCCTGCTAGATCCATTAGAGCGTGTTTGGTAGGACTGCAATTATTACTTAAAAATTATTTTCAATGAGAAAAATATTTTTCTGGGAAATAATTTTCATTATTTGGGGGTAAATGACTTCCCTCGCTTATGGACAAAAGTTATTTTTCTTACCACTCTCTTGACTCTTTTATATTCATCAACCAATTTCTAATCAAAAAGTTCTTTCATCAAATCAAACACAAGCTTTCAAACAAAGAAATGAAAAAAGATTAAAAAAAACACCATTAACTTCATAAACACATTGAATGACTTATTGATGGAATAAAAAGCTAAGCAAACTAAGGTTAGCGCATCAAATGCGTGAGACAGTGAAGGAAAGTTCTTCTGCCCCAAAGTAGGGGTTTGAGTGAATAAAAACAAGTCGTGAAGAAAATGGCACCATAGTTCTTTGATTAAACGGCAAAGAAGACTTCGTAGAAAGACTTCATAATGTCTTATCAAGTATTAAGAAAAAAAACAAAGACGAAGACTTCTTAATGGAGTCTGAGTGGGTTCATGTACACCTTGATGAAATGAAAATTATATATTAGATTCACCAACTATTGTCCTTTCATAACAAAGAAAAGAAAAGAGATAAAAATCTAATAGATAATAAATTGATAAATATATTTATCATTAACTTCATATAAAATAGATGTTAGAAGACCTTTTCTCCATGTTGGATCTACTACCCAAATAGTAGGGGGAAATTTGCACAAAAGGGAATACTTTCATGCTGCTATTTAAATATTGTTTTCAATTAAGATATTTGTAATAAAGGTTATTTTCACTTCATCATGACCCAAACAAAGACCTTGATATTGAGTTGTGGAGAAGACTTATTGTTGTTGGAGTCCTCTTGATTTAGCAAGAAGTTAAATTAAGTTCCACCAATTATAATTTTTTGTATATTAAAAGGAAAAATATATTCCCATGTAACTTTCTCCAATAAATTCTTAGACAGTATTATTCATTTTTAATATGCAAAAAATTTATTAAGACACTTTTCAATATGATAATATTATTACTAATGTTTAAAATATGTATTTTATGAAAATTATGGTTTACTCAACAACCAAATTTCAATCGAAAATGACTTCTCTCGCAAACACTTACAACTTTCAAACCAAAAAAAAAGAAAGGAGATAAAAATTAACTAAGGGAAATGGATAAGGGAAAATGATGAATCGTATAAATTAGACAATTAAATATCTAAAAAGAAGCTATATAAAACTTAGAAAGGGTGAAAATACATTCTGCGCTTCTAATCCGCTTCAACCTGATGAAACTTATTCAATGATTATCGCTAGTTGTTTTGGTCCCAAATCTTTATGGTTTGAGACAATTAAGGAAAATTCTTCTACCCCAAAATAGGGGTTTAAGTGAATAGAAACAAATCATTGGTACGTGAAGAAAAGGGCACCATGGGCAAAGAAGACTTTGTAGAAAGACTTGTTCTACGAAGACTATTTAATGAACAAGGAAAATTACTAGTATATTATCTTGGTTTTAATTTATGTGATAACGTTTTTCATTATAAGATGTATGACAACAGTCCATTATATGTCATATAGTTTTCTTTTTTACTCGATAAAACCCTTTTTTGGGTCAGAGGAATTTATTTTCGTCGTTGTGTGATAGTCGTTTCACACACATTTTGATACTTCAAATTTTTCCAATGCTGTCATCTTCTTGGTGGAAACTTCAAAGGCATACTTTTTGGACACTGATAGAGTACCTTTTATAATATATTTTATCCAAAAGTTGAGGAATGTTTATGGCTAATCTGATGGTTTGAAAATATTTTACGTTTTAATCTCTTTAGAGTTGAGAGATCATTATTTTTCATGGAATTAACTAAGAAATTACCTCCAAGTAAGGGTAATTTTATTTACTAAAAAAAGGTAATTTTTCCTCCAATTAAAGAATTTATAAAATGATCAGTACAAACTAAAAGGAGTTTAGGACGGTGTTATAGCCCCGAACAATGACACTTATTGTACTCTGCAGAAGACTTGAGTTAGCAAGAAATTGAGATCCACCAATTATATTCTTTTGTATAGTTTTTAAAAGGACAAAATACTTTAAAATCAACAAGTCTTCGAATTTTACGGTCAATATCTTTCTAGACAATGTATTCTTCAACTACAGAGCTCTTAATTCTATATATATGTATACCTTCCCTAATAACACTCTATAAGCAAACAACTATTTAATACATACTTTTCAGTTCCTAGTCTAAACCTTTGCACATCATGAAGGTGTTAGCAATAACATTCTGTTTTTTCTTGTTTTTCATTTTGACAAACACCAAGCTTAGTGTTTGTATTGGCATTTGCAGAGAAAATGAGCAACAAACGTTGGAGAGTCTAAAGAAAGAAGTATATGATCACGCAAATTTTCTCTTCTCTTGGATTGTTGGAAAAGATTGTTGTGAATGGGAAGGAGTTGTGTGCCACAATCTAACTCGTCATGTGATTGAGCTACACATAGGCAATGGTTTGTACGTGCACTTATCAAGATATGGTCTAAGGATCTATAACTTTGATTGGCTGCCAAGTCTTTCTAATCTTGAGAACTTGGAGATGGAGGATGTGGATCTCAGCAATGTAACTAACTGGCTGCAGGTCATTAACATGCTTCCTTCTCTTGTTGATGTTCGTTTATATAAGTGTAGTCTTCATCATATACCGCCTCTACTTCATCATAATTTTTCTTCACTTGAAACACTCGACCTTTCTGGGAACAACTTTAGTTCATCTATTCCCAAATGGGTTTTCAATCTCCCTAATCTTGTTTCTCTTAATTTGGCTTATAGTAATTTAATTGGTGCGATACCGCGTGAGGCCGGAAATGTAACAAAACTTAGAAATCTATATCTTGCATACAACAAGCTCAACTCCACTATCCCGAATTGGATCTATCGATGCAAAGATTTGGATTCACTTTTTCTTAACGCAAACAATATTAAGGGATTAGTTTCAAATGCGATTTCAAATTTGAGCTCAATAACTAGTATTGACCTTTCTGAAAATATGCTTTCTGGAAAATTACCGAATGTCATTGGAAAGTTATCGAAATTAAGTTCACTTTCTCTCTCAAAAAATCTATTCGAGGGAGAAGTATTTGAATTGTTCAACAGTAGGAGTAATTTCCTTCCAGCAGGATTGAGAAATAGTTTTTCTTTGACGCAATTGGGATTAGGAAACAACAAACTGACTGGAACACTCCCAGAAAGTCTTGGCCAACTCTCAATGCTAGAATGGTTTGACATCTCTAACAATAGGTTGGAAGGTGTTGTAACAGAAAATCATTTCACTAACTTGACAAAATTAGAATATTTCAAAGCATCTGATAATAATCTGACTTTAGGAGTGAGTCAGAATTGGATTCCATCTTTCCAAGCCTTAGATATTGAAATAAGCGGCTGGAATATAGGTCCTCACTTTCCCATGTGGCTCCAAACTCAAAAATATATACAGCGTGTGGACATATCAAATGGTGGAATACAAGGTGAGGTCCCAACTTGGTTTTGGAACTTATCTTCCCAAGTTCAGTTTCTCGATCTTTCTCATAACCAATTTGTTGGTGAGGTTCCAATCATTTCAATACCTTCTTGGTTAATGTTATCGGGCAACAAATTCACTGGTCCGCTGCCGCAGATTTCACCGAATGTAAATGCGCTAGACCTCTCGAACAATTCCTTTTCAGGAGGTTTATCTCACTTCTTGTGTGAAACAAATGACAACGTATCCTACATATTGGAGTTCTTAAACCTCGAGGGAAATGATTTGTCAGGAGAAATTCCTGATTGTTGGATAAATTGGCCAGAGTTGATAGTTTTAAACTTGAGGGACAATAACTTGATTGGAGGCATACCAAAATCCATGGAGGTTTTAAGTAATTTGAAATCTTTGGACTTCCGAAGAAATCGGCTTACTGGTCCACTACCTTCATCATTGTCAGACTGTACAAAGTTGCTGAAAATCGATTTAGCTGAGAACGAATTCGTTGGACAACTGCCACCATGGTTAGGAATGAAGTTTTCAGATCTGATAATCCTTAGCCTTAGCTCAAACAGATTTTATGGTGAATTGCCTCCAGAAATTTGTTACCTCAAAGATCTTCAAATCTTAGACCTTGCCAACAATAGTTTCTTTGGAACTATACCAAGGTGTATAGGCAATTTAACAGCAATGATCGTCGGAAGTAAGTGGAGGGAAGCTGATATTGATTACAATTATAATTATAGTAGAGTACCTGTGAGAGAAAGCGCAATGGTGACAACTAAAGGCAATATTTACCAGTATGATAAAACATTGGCATTGGTTACTAGCATGGATATGTCTATCAATAATCTCTCTGGAGATATTCCCATAAGTTTCACCAGTCTTGTAGAATTGAGAATCTGTAATTTCTCAAAAAACCATCTGACAGGTAGGATCCCAAATGGCATTGGCGACATGAAAGTGCTCGAATCCCTTGATCTTTCAGAAAATCAACTTTCCGGTCAAATCCCGCAAAGCATTTCGAGTTTGTCAACTTTGAGCTTCCTGAATCTGTCTTATAACAGTTTGTCAGGAAAGATACCTGTGGGCAGTCAACTTCAAAGCTTTAATTCCTCGAGTTTCCAGGGAAATGAGCTTTGTGGGCTTCCACTCTTGGTGAACTGCAGTTTAGGTGGTCAAATTCGTCATGTTGATACCGAAAAGGATGAGCGAGATGAAGATGAACTGGATTGGTTCTACATTGCAATGTCAATAGGATTTGGTCTTAACTTTTGGGGAGTATGTTCTTGTTTGCTTTTCAAGAGATCGTGGAGACATGCTTATTATCGTTTTTTAGATAGTTGTTGGGAATCCTTGTGTGTAAAGATACAAGTATGGGAATGGATATGATGGAGGAGATTGTTATTCTCAAAAGTCTTATTCTATGCTTACTTTTCCTTTAATAAATAATAAAAGACGGTTTGTAGTTGATACTTTGTTTAGGCATTTTATTTTAATCTCCCTAGTTGTAGTAGATAACTGTTCGTAAATGATACGCCTTTTGTGTTGTACTACAGCATATCTGCACATCAGCACATCAGCAAGGACTAAAACATATCTTTTCATATGATTGCTGAAAACAAATTCCTGAATTGCTTCCAAAATCCCAGCAATGGAAGTATACTTATTTCCTAAAACTTTGGATAGTTATCTGCTCTATCCATTTTTTTCGTTGGAATTTAACTTCTGTATGTTGCTTTAACATAAAGATATGCTTTTGACGATGAGATAAACATAATTTATCGTTTATGGCAAACATCGTTTTCTGATTTAACTAGAACAGAGAACAATACTAAGGAGATATTTCTAGCAAAATGCTTTCCATTCTGTCAAACATCGCTTTCTGATTTGGTATGATATTACGGAAGAAGAACAGAAAACAATGCAATCAAATGAAACTAGTTAAGTTGAGGAATTTGGTAGAGCAAAAGAATGTTAATTACTCCGAGCAATGTATAAACTGTGCAATGTAAGCATAACTTCACACTCAGCTATAAGAGCTGTAATAGATTGCATATTGTTACCAAAATGCTTATGCTTTTAGTTGTTAAATTATTGAGAAAGAAAATGATTGCTTATACTTTGCTGATAGACTACAGTCAAGGTGTTTGTCAATTCATTAGAGAATTTACTTTCACCAACTGAGCTAAGAGCTATAATAGCTTATATATAGTTACCAAAATCCTGACAAAGAAAGAAAAAAATGCCAAGTTGATATCAGAAAATCATACATAATAACCTATACAGTGCTGATGCTTTTAGTTGTTAAATTATTGGGAAGCAATTTTTTATTTTATTTTTGATTAATAAGAAACTAACTTTTTGTCGCGTACTATCGTTTTGATTCTATTAGAGCTTGGCATTCAAGAGTGGACATATATGCGCATGGTAAAAGATTAAAAAAATCTATCAACTTTCTGGAGCAAATATAAGGATTTTATCACTTTTTCTATTTGTCATCTGACAATAAATTTCATCCCAAACCGAAGATGCTTCCTCGGCTTCATAGCGCAGCAGACACTACACACTGCTCAACATGATTTAACAAAAAAAAAAGAATGAAAAAAAAAAACAAATCGAAGTAACAAAAAGTAGGAGCAAATAACTTATATCTATGAGAGCATCATTCTCTTTAGTCATCGCAGATATTCCATGTCGACTCTTAAAGTGGGAATTTGAGCAATATTTGGCCAGTAATCCCTCTTCTCAAATCTAGACTTGGTTGAAGCATTGGGCAACTGAGAATAGATAGTGAAAGAATGGAAGAGATTGGAGATTAGGACAACTGAAGATGGTTAGCACAGAGAGGGAGGAGGCAAGCGCTGATTCTGAAATGTATTGGAGCTGATCACAGTAACCGATATTTAGACTTCGAAGTGAAGTGAGGGACGAGGGAATACCTTCTTCAAGTAGTGACCAAACTTGAGATGAATTACAAATAGATAGATATTTCAGAGAAGTGAGGCTTTTGAGAACTTGGCTGCTTATTTACTTTAAAACGTCGAATAGAGCAAGGTGTTGAAGTTGTCAAATATCCCACATCGGTGGTTGACACTTTTGTTTGGGATTTTTTCCCTATAATAGAAAGCCTAATGTTTAGGATTTAAACACACCTCTTATTTGCCTTCTTATCTTCTTAAGGCATTTGTATCTTCTCTTTTAGTATTATTTTACTTGTAATTTTTTAGTGGAATAAAATATTGGTTTTGTCCGAGGAGTAGGCAAAATTAGTCGAACTTCGTAAATTCTGGTGTTTCTTTTATTGTTGCTTTATTGTCTTATTTATTATTTGGTGGTTGTCATAATTTTTGGTATAGTAGTTGTGACTTATTCACACTATAAACATTTGGCTTCCGCAACAATTGGTATCAGAGCAAGGTACTGTCTAAGTATGCTCTGTGGTTGCAGCATAGTCTGATCTTCCATATCAGAAAAGATTTATCTTTGTAACTGAGTCAAGGTTCTATCTGAGTATGCTCTGTGGTTGCAGTTTAGTCTGATCTTCCACACCAGAAAGGAAATAATCTTGATTTATGTCGTCAGCTGTTAAATATTTGTGTCAAAGATGGGAGACAATAAACAAGAAGAATCTACATCAAGTGTCAACAATACGTCATCATTGGCATCTTCGCTTATGATAAGAATTGTGTCAAATGCGAAATTTGCGGTAGAAATATTTGATGGGTCCGGACATTTTGGGATGTGGCAAGGCGAGGTTCTAGATGTCCCTTTTCAACAAGGGCTAGATCTGGCCATTGAAGAAAAGAAACCAGATGTTATTGGAGAAGAAGATTGGAAGATTCTCAACTGTGTTGCTTACGGTACCATTCGATCCAACCTTGCTAGAGAGCAGAAATATCCATACACAAAGGAAACTTCTGCAAGTAAATTATGGAAAGCACTGGAGGATAAATTTTTGAAGAAAAACAGTCAAAATAAATTGTACATAAAGAAGAGATTGTTTCACTTCACCTATGTTCCTGGTACCACGATGAATGAACATATCACCAGTTTCAATAAATTGGTCACAGATTTGCAAAATATGGATACAACTTATGATGATGGTGACTTGGCCTTGATGTTGTTGGCGTCACTTCCTGATGAGTACGAGCACCTTGAAACTACTCTACTCCATGGAAATGACGAAGTTTCTCTCAGAGAAGTTTGTTCGGCTTTGTACATTTATGAACAAAGAAAGCGAGAAAAACAGAAGGGTGGAGAAGGAGAAGCACTATTTGTGAGGGGTCGTCCTCAAAATCAAACGAGGACAAAGAAGGGAAGATCCAAGTCAAGATCGAGACCCAGCAAAGATGAATGTGCCTTTTGTCGAGAAAAGGGGTACTGGAAGAAAGACTGTCCGAAGTTGAAGAATAAGGCCAAACATAACAATGGAAAGGCCATTATGGATTCAAATGTAGTTGATTGTGACGATTCAGACTTCTCATTAGTTACAACAGAGTCATCAACATCATCAGACATATGGTTGATGGACTCGGCTTGTAGCTATCATATGTGTCCCAACATGGACTGGTTCATGGATTTTCAAGAAGGAAAATATGGAGTCATCCACACAGCAGACAACAGCCCTCTTACCTCATATGAAATTGGTTCAATACGATTAAGGAACCATGATGGAATGATCAGAACATTAACAGATGTTCGATATGTACCGGATTTGAAGAAAAATCTCATCTCTGTGGGAGCCCTAGAATCAAAAGGGTTCAAAATCATTGCAGAAAATGGAGTGATGAGAGTATGCTCTGGTGCACTAGTGGTAATGAAGGCCAATCGGAAGAACAATAACATGTACCGTTATCGCGGTAGTACAGTTATTAGGACAACGATAGTAACATCCAGTGACGAAAAAGAGGCAGAAGCAACCAGGCTATGGCACATGCGCTTGGGACATGCTGGAGGAAAATCCTTGAAAACTTTGTCAGATCAAGGATTGTTAAAAGGAGTAAAGGCTTGCAACTCGGAGTTTTGCGAGCATTGTGTCAAAGGGAAACATACAAGGGTTAAATTTGGTACAACGATCCATAATACTAAAGGCATTTTGGATTATGTACACTCTGATATTTGGGGTCCTTCCAAAACACCTTCATTGGGTGGGAAACACTATTTTGTAACCTTTGTTGATGATTTTTCCCGAAGAGTGTGGGTGTATACAATGAAAAGCAAAGATGAAGTGCTGGGAATTTTTCGCAAATGGAAGACGATGGTGGAGAATCAAACAGGCAGGAGGATCAAGTGTATTCGCACAGACAATGGAGGTGAATACAAAAATGATCATTTCAATAAGGTCTGTGAAAATGATGGCATCGTTGGACACTTCACTGTTATACATACACCACAATAGAATGGAGTGGCAGAACATATGAACCGAACCTTGCTGGAGAAGGTACGGTGTATGTTGTCAAATGCTGGCTTGGGCAAAGAATTTTGGGCTGAGGCAATTACATATGCATGTCACCTCATTAATCATCTACCATCTGCTGCTACTGATGGCAAGACACCATTTGACAAATGGTATGGAAAGCCTGCTGTAGATTATGACTCTTTGCACGTGTTTGGCTCAACTGCATATTATCATGTGACAGAGTCAAAATTGTATCCAAGGGCAAAGAAGAATATTTTTATGGGAATTACTTCTTGAGTCAAAGGATATCGCTTATGAGGTCCTATGACAAAGAAAATAATATTCAGCAGGGATGTTACCTTTGATGAATCTGCTATGGTAAATAAAGTAACAAAAGATACCAAACAAAATGAAGATGCTTCTAGGCAGGTGGAGTTTGTGGGAAACTTTATTTTTCCTACACAAGAAGCAGAGGAGGAAACAAATGAGGATTACCCTCTGGAAGGAGAGCCAGTAGAGGAGATTCCAACTCAGGAACCACAACAACAACTTGAATCAATAGCAACCAGCATGCCAAAAAGAACAATAACGAAACATGTTCGTCTCATAGAGACGGTTGCTTGTGCAACCTCAATTGTAGCTGATGATGTTCCTACCACTTATAAAGAAGCATTCCAAAGTTCAGAAGAAGATAAGTGGAGGATTGCCATGAATGATGAAATACAGTCCCTTCACCAGAATCATACATGGAGATTGGCCAATCTCCAGAAGGGAAAGAAAGCAATTGGGTGCAAATAGGTATTTGCAAAGAAGGAAGGATTTCCTAACCAAGTAGATGTTCGCTACAAAGTAAGATTGGTTGCCAAAGGATATGCTCAAAAGGAGGGAATTGATTACAATGAAGTGTTTTCTCCAGTTGTAAAATATTCCTCCATTAGAATTATGTTGGCTTTGGTAGCACAATTGTATTTGGAACTAGTTCAGATGGATGTTTTACATGGAAACTTGGAGGAGAAAATCTACATGACTCAGCCAGAAGGATTAAAAGTTATTAAAAAAGAAAATAGGGTGTGCAAACTTGAAAAATCGTTGTACGGATTGAAACAATCTTCTAGACAATGGTACAAGCGATTTGACGAGTTTATGTTGCGGCAAGGGTACAAGAGAAGCAAATACGATCATTGAGTATATTTGCGCAAGCTTAAAGATGGTTCTTTTGTATATCTTCTCCTATATGTTGATGATATGTTGATAGCTTCAAAGAATTTGGTTGAAATTGATAAGTGGAAAATTCAACTGAAGAAGGAGTTCGAGATGAAGGATTTGGGTGAGGCAAAGAAAATTCTTGGCATGGAGATAATAAGAGATAGACGTTCAAAGAAACTCTGTTTATCTCAGAAAGAATATTTGAAAAGAGTACTACAATGTTTTGGCATAGATGAAAAGACTAAGCCAGTTAGTACTCCACTTGCTCCCCATTTTAAGCTAAGTAATACTATGTCGCCAAAGGATGAAACTGAACGAGAGTATATGTCAAAGGTACCATACGCAAATGTTGTTGGTAGCTTGATGTATGCAATGGTCTGTTCGAGACCTGACATTTCACAAGTTGTTGGAGTTATTAGCAGATATATGCATAATCCAGGAAAGGAGAATTGGCAAGCTGTGAAGTGGATTCTACGGTATATTCATAATACTGTAGATGTTGGGTTAGTTTTTGAGCAGGAAGGCAATCAGTCTGTAGTTGGATATTGTGACTCAGATTTTGCGGGTGATTTGGACAAACGAAGATCAAATACTGGTTATGTGTTTACTTTTGCAAAAGCACCAGTTAGTTGGAAGTCTACTTTGCGGTCAACAGTTGCTTTGTCTTCAACAGAGGCAGAGTACATGGCTATTACAGAGGCTGTGAAGGAGGCAATTTGGCTTCAAGGGTTGCTAAAGGAGCTTGGTGTTGAACAAAAAAATATCATAATTTTTTGTGATAGTCAAAATGCTATTCAATTAGCGAAGAACCAAGTTTATCATGCACGGACGAAGCACATTGTTGTTCGGTATCATTTCTGATATGCTGACAAAAGTGGTATCAAGTTTCAATATTGTTTGGATTTGATCAACATTGTTGAACATTGAATATTGAAGATGAAGACACAACTAAAATTTTGTAATTGAGAGAAAATTGAAGATGTGGAATTTTACCAAGGTGGAGATTTGTTGAAGTTGTCAAATATCCCTCATCGGTGGTTGACACTTTTGTTTGGGATTTTTTTTCTATAAAAGGAAGCCTAATGTTTAGGATTTAAACACACCTCTCATTTGCCTTCTTATCTTCTTAAGGCATTTGTATCTTCTCTCTTTAGTATTATTTCACTTGTATTTTTGGAGTGGAATAAAATATTGGTTGTGTCCGAGGAGTAGGCAAAATTAGCCGAACCTCGTAAATTCTGGTGTTTCTTTTATTGTTGCTTTATTGTCTTATTTATTATTTGGTGGCTGTCATAATTTTTGGTATAATAGTTGTGACTTATTCACACTATATACATTTGGCTTTCGCAACACAAGGCAACTTCCAATTTTCATCAGCAAGAATCTCTTTGTTACTACCATCATGAATGATGGTTTAATCTGTGAGACGGCGGAGTCTCTGAGATTGAAGAAGAATTGTTATTGTTATTGTATGGACAGTTGTTTATAATTAACATTTATGCAACCTATTAAATGTAAAACATTCTTTAGTGTTAGTGGATAGAAGTTATTGCACTATTGCTCAACCAATCTGACGTGAAAACTCCTCATACTTGTGCTCCATTTTAGAAAATTGGAGCTTAATTTGATGCATTATCGCTCAACCAATCTAACGAGGCTAGCCGCTGAAAGAAACTTACAAAGAAGTGATTATTGCTCAAATACTTCAGAATGGATAAAGTCATGATTGATTAACTATTGGAGGATTCTTGACTCATAGTTGATGGAATTCGGCGCTCGAAAGTAAAAGCAGTGGGGTGCCTATGATATGCTGGCCATTTTTCGCTGAACAACAAACAAATTGTTGGTTTTCCGTCACTAAATGGGATATTGGAATCGAGATTGATGTAAAGAGGGATGAAGTGGAAAGCCTTGTAAGGGAATTGATGGTTGGGGAAAAAGGCAAAAAGATGAAGAAAAAGGCAATGGAATGGAAGGAATAGACTAAAGAACATTCAGGGTCATCTTATGTGTCCATGACGTTGAGAGGGGCATCTGAACCTTGACAACATCTGATCAGACATTCTTCATTCCACGGCTTCGCGCAGTTAGGCACAGAGGCCTCTGCATGTTTGGCCGTTTTGGGCGGCAAAGGAGTTCTGTGTCGCGCCCTCTGCCTTCCGTGCTCTAGTTTGTCATTTTATTATATCACTTTGCACAACTTCTCTCCACTTCATGTCCAAATGTTCCTACACATAAAAACAATTCAATTACGCAAATTTCAATTGCTTGTCCAGGCATCACAATGCAGCAAACTAAATTCTAAAATGAGAATGTCCAAGAGGATTTTCAATTTATAGAGAAACAAACATCCCCATTCCCTAGTATATGCCACTGCTTCCACTCCATTCCATAGAATTCTTCAGTCACTCAGTTATTCGATGCATCCCTCCGATGGCAAGATCTGCAGTATGCTTGCCTTTCACTAAGCCTGCAATTCGACAGAGTGATGAAAGGAGGGCTTGCAAAGGTTCTCGTGGAAAACTTCAGCTATGAACCTAAAGAATTGTCCATGAGGAAATGACATCTCTTGTCCGAAGGTTAGGCTACCTGATTGAGAAATTGATGGTTTCCTATCTCTGAACCATTTATGGTTTGTTTTTCATGTGTTAATCATACACATAAAGGTACTTCTTTGTTGTTTTTACCCGTGAGAGTGTGAATTAAGTACTTTGTATTTCCGTCCTTAGTGGCCATAGGCATGCAATAGCAATTTCGTCTCACGAGTTTTGTTCAAATAGGTACTTAATATCCATGCAATACCAAGATCTTGTAACCTTTCTTATTCTGTACAAGGTAAACAGGACTTAGCTTTTTAAGTCCTCTTCTAAAAAAAAATTCTCTTCCTTATTACATGCTAAACTAACACCATAAATTATACTTAAATATATAATTCTGCTAGCTTGTTACAGAAAATCACACGGTCAAAATAATTACAACGATAATGTTGATAGGAGAGAGTTGATAGAATCTACAACTTAAAAATTGATAGAACCATTTATCTCTGTGGAAGTAAGCTTAACAGCTCTCATGATGGCGATTTATTTTCCGGTCTGCAAGATTTGATGGAGAAATTAGGTTAATAAACAAGAAAATAGAGATGAACTGAAAGAACATTACATGAGGAATGACAAGTTTACTATCACAATTAGAGGGATTAAGGTTGCACAGGAAGTGATTGTTACTACATGTGTAACAATCTCTCTTTTGCTACTATCAACTAAGAGGCGGAGCTAGGATTTCAAGTTTATGGGTTCGGAATTCTAGTCGTTTTAAGCTACTGGGTTCTCAATTAATAATCTATATATATTCAATGAATTTTTGAAGACAAATACAGGGTTCTAACCAAAGCTACTGGGTTCGGCCGAACCCGCTCGAGACATTCTAATAAAGGATTCATTTCTGGCAATGCAACATTTACAATTCATGTTGGACTTTAAGACATTGAGCTTTAAAGTAGAAGAAGTGTGAATTGGAAATGGAGGGAAATAAAATGGAGCGAAAATGAAAATTTGAAAAAGTGAACTTTTGTCTTGCACGTTGTCCCTCATTGGTGAGGGACAACCACATTTGTGTGCTTATATATAGAATCACTTCTTAAAGCTCTTAAAAGGAGTTGAAGAGAATGAACCCTCGCGCCGTCGTCGTCGGTCGCTCGGCTCGGCTTCAGATTTGTCAAATGATCGATGAGATTATTTTTTTGGACAAAATTTATTTAATTATTTAATAATTAAATTAAATGCCAAGTCACTGCGGAAAATACGCCAGAATCTTGCTGAAGATTCAGAGAGCCTCTCTGACCGCGATTCTGCCGCGGTCGCGGTGGAACCGCTGCAGGTTTATTCAGAGAACCTCTCTGACCGCGGTTCTGCCGCGGTCGCGGTGGAACCGTGGCGGGTTTATTCAGAGAGCCAGAACCGCGGTCACGGTAGAACCGCGGCATGCCGCGTATTTTCTGAAAAGGCACCTTTCCAGACACCTCTTCTGATATTTGCCTATAAATTCTGAGGCAAGGCTGCATCTTCTACAAATGAAAAACACTCCAAAACTTCTTTCTTTCTGAATACACTGCATCCTAATTCGCAGTCTCTCTCTCTCAAATTCGTAAGTGTGATTTTGCTCTGTTCTTTGAGTTCGTTGGTATCCTGCAGTTTGTATTTCCACTGTTGCAGGAAGGTTTATTCCTCTTTATCCTGGGAGGATTTAATCCATTACCTTGGCAACGTTGAGGGGGTTAAAATTCCTTAAGGACACACAAGAAAATTGTGGACTCGGAATAATTCTGATTCTTTATTGGTTTTTCTTGATTTCTTTATTCTTTTAACAGTTTTGTTTTTCTGATTTTTTAACACAGTATCGCTCACAAGCTTAAGGAATTTTATAAATTACTAACATTTCTGTGTTGATTATTAAACTGTTTTCTATATACTTTATTGGAGACTAAAGCCTTGTTGCTTTCTACTCCTATAATTATTTCTGTCCGGTTTAAAGTACATAAAAACTTTGCCGGAATAATAAACGTACGGGTTTGAAGTATATAAAAACTTCACCATTGTTACGTGTTGTATGGTTGGTTTGGTATTCAGTTTGAAGATATCAAAACTTCACTGATTTAACAAGTTCTGTATTGTTTTCAACTTTACAGAAATATGACGAATGAAAACCAAACTAATGGAAGTGTTGTGGGAACGGTTGCTACTGTTACGAGTGTTGCTGCCTCGTCAAGTTGTTCTACTCTTGTTCATGCTATGGCACCGGCAGAAAAACCCGGAAAGTTTTTCGGTATTGACTTCAAACGTTGGCAAATGAAGATGCTCTTCTATCTTACTACGTTGAGTTTGCAACGTTTCATCAAGGAGGATCCTCCGGTCATGGCTGAAAATACTCCGGATGATGAACGACTTGTTGTAACTGAAGCATGGAAACATTCTGATTTCTTGTGCAAAAACTACATATTGAGTTGTTTGGAAGATGGCTTGTACAATGTCTATAGTGTCATGGAAACTTCAAAAGCGTTATGGAATGCGCTTGAGAAGAAGTACAAGACTGAGGATGCCGGACTTAAGAAGTTCGTGGCTGCAAGGTTTTTGGATTTCAAGATGATTGACACTAGGTCAGTCATAACTCAAGTCCAAGAATTACAAGTCATTGTGCATGACCTCCTTGCTGAAGGTATGACCCGAATCAATAATTTTATTAATAAGATTTATCTTATTATTAATTATGAATTTGTTATTGAAGGTATGGTCATAAATGAGGCCTTTCAAGTCGCTGTTTTCATTGAAAAGTTACCTCCGTTGTGGAAGGATTTTAAGAACTATCTTAAACACAAGCGGAAGGAGATGACACTAGAAGACTTGATTGTTCGTTTGAGGATAGAAGAAGACAACAAAAATGCTGAAAAGAAGTCACGTGGAAACTCGACAATAATGGGGGCAAACGTTGTTGAGGAGGTGCCACAAAATAAGAAGAGGAAGAAGGCTTCCGGACCAAAGAATTACCCAAGCAAGAAAAAGTTCAATGGTAATTGCCACAACTGTGGAAAATCTGGGCATAAGGCGGTGGATTGTTGTGCACCCAAGAATGATAAGAAGAAAAAGAATCAAGCTAACATTGTTGAAGATGAAATGGAGGACTTATGTGTCATGTTGTCTGAATGCAATTTGGTAGGAAATCCAAAAGAATGGTGGATAGATTCTGGAGCCACCAGCCATGTTTGTGCTAACAAGGAGTTATTTTCTTCTTATGCCCCCGCAGGACCCAACAAGACAATCTTCATGGGAAATTCATCTACGGCCAAAATTGAAGGAGTTGGCAAGATTGCGTTGAAGATGACGTCGGGAAAAATAGTGACTCTAAATCAAGTCCTCCATGTTCCAGAAATTCGCAAGAATCTTGTGTCTACCTCACTTCTTGTCAAGAATGGATTCAAATGTATTTTTGTTTCTAATAGTGTTGTACTAAGTAAGAACGATGTATATGTAGGAAAATGTTACCTAAATGAGGGCCTTTTTAAGCTAAATGTAATAGCAATTCCTATCAATAAAGTGAATGTTTCTTCTTACTTACTTGAGTCAAACACTTTATGGCATTCGCGTTTAGGTCACGTAAACTTCAAAACATTGCGGAAGATGATAAATCTAGAAGTATTGCCAAAATTTGATTGCATTAATTCCAAATGTCAAATATGTGTGGAATCAAAGTATGCTAAGCATCCTTATAAGTCCGTTGAAAGGAATTCAAGTCCTTTAGACTTAATTCACACAGATATTTGCGACATGAAGTCAACACCATCTCGCGGTGGGAAAAAGTATTTTATTACTTTTATTGACGATAGCACGAGATACTGCTATGTTTATTTACTTAATAGTAAAGATGAGGCAATTGATGCTTTCAAGCAATACAAGAGTGAAGTTGAAACGCAACTAAACAAAAAGATCAAAATGATAAGAAGTGATAGGGGTGGCGAATATGAATCTCCTTTTGAAGAAATTTGTTTGGAAAATGACATTATTCACCAAATAACTGCCCCTTACTCTCCACAATCTAATGGAATTGCGGAGAGGAAGAATTGAATGTTGAAGGAGATGATGAATGCATTGCTAATAAGTTCTGGTTTACCACAGAACTTGTTGGAGGAAGCTATACTTATAGCTAACCGGATAATCAACTGTGTACCTCATAGTAAAACATAGTCCATTCCTTATGAAAAGTGGAAAGGAAGGAAGCCTAGCTTAAAATACTTCAAAGTGTGGGGGTGTTTAGCTAAGGTACAAGTTCCTAAACCTAAAAGGGTTAAGATAGGTCCAAAACGGTTGATTGTGTGTTTATTGGATATGTAACCAATAGCAAGTCATATCGTTTTCTGGTTCATAAATCAGAAAATCCTGAGATTCACATTAATATGATAATAGAATTAGACAATGCTGAACTATTTGAAACTATTTATCCGTATAAAAGGGAAAGTGAAGTGACCTGCCAAAAGTCAAAACGACCTCGGGAGGAAATAACAGATGGTATGCCTAATGATGAAAATCTAAGAAGAAGTAAACGTCAAAGGATATCTACTTCATTCGGTCCAAATTTTCTGACGTTTCTGTTAGAAAATGAGCCTCGTACCTTCAAGGAAGCAATGTCTTCCTTAGAAGCACAATATTGGAAAGAAGCTGTCAATAGTGAAATAGAATCCATATTGAGCAGCCATACCTGGGAATTGGTTGATCTTCCTCCAGGTAACAAAACGTTGGGTTCTTTGTGGTTCCGGGAAAAGAAAAGAAGGTGTGTAGACTTGTCAAGTCCCTTTATGGACTAAAACAAGCACCCAAGCAATGGCATGCAAAATTTGACCAAACAATGTTGTCAAATGGTTTTAAGATTAATGAATGTGATAAATGTGTTTACGTTAAGAACATTCCAAATCATATAGTCATTGTTTGCTTATATGTTGATGATATGCTAATAATGAGCAAAGACATTGCCGACATTCAAGCTACAAAACGTATGCTTGCTAGTAAGTTTGATATGAAAGACTTAGGAGTTGCCGATGTAATTCTAGGAATTAAAATCCAGAAGACTCCTCAAGGTCTAGCTTTGTCTCAGTCACATTACGTGAAAATGGTACTGGAAAAATTCAAACACTTGGAATTTAGAAGTGCAAGAACTCCAATTGACTTAAACCATCATCTTATAAAGAATAAAGGTGAAAGTACGTCTCAATTGGAGTATGCTCGTGTGTTGGGAAGCTTAATGTACATCATGAACTGTACACGACCTGATATAGCTTGTGCAATAAGTAAACTTAGTCGATTCACAAGTAATCCCAACAAACATCACTGGGTGGCAATGAAACGAGTTCTGGGATATTTGGAGTATACCCAAGACTACGCTTTGCACTACAATAAATATCCTGCGGTTATTGAAGGATATAGTGATGCTAATTGGATAACCGGCTCATCAGAAACAAAGTCCACAAGTGGATATGTGTTTACTGTTGGTGGAGGAGCAGTATCTTGGAAGTCTTCCAAACAGACATGTATCGCTCGCTCTACAATGGAATCAGAGTTTATAGCATTGGATAAAGCCGGTGAAGAAGCTGAATGGCTTCGGAATTTTTTAGAAGACATTCCGTTCTGGCCAAAACCTTTGGCTCCTATTTGCATACATTGCGATAGTGAGGCTGCAATAGGACGGGCAGGGAGCGTTATGTATAACGGAAAGTCTCGTCATATACGACGAAGACATAATACCGTTAGGCAACTACTTTCTAGTGGAATTATCACTATTGATTATGTAAGATCAAAGGATAATGTTTCAGATCCGCTTACAAAAGGCTTAACTAGAGAGGGAGTTGAGAAATCATCTAAGGGAATGGGACTATGGTCGAGGACAAGTCAACATGGTGGTAACACTACCTAGAATTTTTGTTGTTCCGAGATCTAGGTTCAAGGAGCGCAAGCAAAGTTATGATTGACCGGTTCAACATTGTCAAAATAAAAACTTTGGTCCATTCTCGTGATGAAGACAATGTTCAGTAACAAGGATAGAACTTTACACGTTCTTTAATGATTACCAATGTTTGATGAGGTATCTATCAAATAGTGTCAATCTAAAGGATTACACGTTTAGGAATCACCTACGTAAGTGTGAAGTGTAAGCCGCTTCAAGGAGAATTCTGTAAGGCCAATTCTCTAGGGACTTATGAGACCAGGCGGTGTTCATGGTTAAAACGAACACAACAATGAGAACCAAAAGACGGTTAAGGGTTGGTTGTGTGACATATGGTTTTCTAGGAATACATTAAAGTTTGACGGTTCAAAGATATCAAATCTACCGATTGACCGAGTATATCCGACATATGTTCACTACGGAAAGTTCAAAGGGAAACCTAGAAATAAAATGGAGGGAAAATGAAAAATTTGAAGAAGTGAACTTTTGTCTTGCACTTTGTCCCTCATTGGTGAGGGACAACCACATTTGTGTGCTTATATATAGAATCACTTCTTAAAGCTCTTAAAAGGAGTTGAAGAGAATGAACCCTCGCGCCGTCGTCGTCGTCGCTCGGCTCGGCTTCGGCTTTGGATTTGAATTTGTCAAATGATCGATCTATGAGATTATTTTTTTGGAAAAAATTTATTTAATTATTTAATAATTAAATTAAATGCCAAGTCACTGCGGAAAATACGCCAGAATCTTGCTGAAGATTCAGAGAGCCTCTCTGACCGCGATTCTGCCGCGATCGCGGTGGAACCGCGACAGGTTTATTCAGAGAGCCTCTCTGACCGCGGTTCTGCCGCGGTCGTGGTGGAACCACGGTAGGCCGCGTATTTTCTGAAAAGGCACCTTTCCAGACACATCTTCTGATATTTGCCTATAAATTCTGAGGCAAGGCTGCATCTTCTACAAACGAAAAACACTCTAGAACTTCTTTCTTTCTGAATACACTGCATCCTAATTCACAGTCTCTCTCTCTCAAATTCGTAAGTGTGATTTTGCTCCGTTCTTTGAGTTCGTTGGTATCCTGCAGTTTGTATTGCCACTGTTGCAGGAAGGTTTATTCCGCTTTATTCTGGGAGGATTTAATCCATTACCTTGGCAATGTTGAGGGGGTTAAAATTCCTTAAGGACACACAAGAAAATTATGGACTCGGAATAATTCTGATTCTTTATTGGTTTTTCTAGATTTCTTTATTCTTCTAACAATTTTGTTTTTCTGATTTTTTAACACAGTATCGCTCACAATTCACAGAGAGATGGAAGAGTTTTTGCATAGGTTCTGGCAACAAACTGAAAGAAGCTTCCGATAGGAAATGGAAGCGTATCGTTATCCCATCATTCTCAAAATAGATCAAAGAGATTGATTATATTGTTGTCAAATTCCTGACAAAACAAAAGAAAAAAACAAAGTTATTCTTAATTCGCCACAAAACAATTTTAGAGATGATAATTCTCATTTTGTAGATGTTAAGTTTAACATCCACCACCCCAGGCTTAGTCAAGAAACCATAGACATAAATGCAAAAAATAACGTATATAAAACCTCAATAATAACAACAACAAGGATAGAAAAATAACTTAGCAGAGGACAACGCCTTCTTTAACCCAAATTTTAGATAAATATATTAATGCCTCAATTTAAACTTATTTAATTAACTATTTGCAGATGGAAGAAATCCATCATATAATTATTTCCAGAAAATATCAAATCAACAAACACACGGAATTCTCATAAAAATCAAATTGGCATTCACACCAAATTATTATATAAATACAAACTCGACAAACAAAGAATGAGGCATGATAAATCAAGGATTTACTAAGTGCCAACCATTTCCAATTTAATACATACGGGTTTCTACGAATTTTAACCGATATAATTCGCACACATAAACCGTGTACGTACTGGTCACCTCGCGTACATTGTTTCCAATCACACAATTTCAACATAAGAATCAATGCCTAAGGGAAAATTCCCCCACACAAGGTTAAGCAAGATGCTTACCTTTTTGAAGTTAGGCCGGTATTCCAAAATAGCTTTCTTGCTTGAATTGACCTCCGGACAGCTCAAATCTATCCAAATTAATTGTATAACTTCATTAAAATTCATCGAAAATAATTCCGGATAATACAATGTCGACTTAAAATTTTACATTAAAAGTCAACCAAAAGTCAACACGGGGCCCACCTCTTGGAGTCCAACATAATTTTCACGAAATCCGGACACTTATTCCGATACGAGTTCAACCATACCAATTTTATCAAATTCCGATAAGACCTCGACCTCCAAATCTTAATTTTTTGTTCTTGAAAAGTTTTGCAAAATTCTTGATTTCTTCCATTTAAATCTGAAATAGGTGATGAATATAACCATGGATTTATGAAATATAATCACTTTTGGATATAAGACACTTAACCAAGTCAAAGTCGTGAAGAATTCCTCCAAAATCGCCCCAAAACCAAGCTCCAAAATCACAATTGAAAATGGCAAAATGACTGATTTTTGGTCCTTAAATGTTTCTGTCCAGTTCACTTCTGCGGGCAGATTCTTGCACTTCTGCGAGCTCGCTTTTGCGAGACAAACCTCGCATTTGTGATCCTCACTGGCTGTCCAATTTTCGCACCTGCGGACAGAAGCACCGCATCTGCGATAACGCTTATGCGACGACGGACCGCTTCTGCGAAAATCATGCCCAGCTTCTGCCTCAATCCGCTTCTGCGCTTCAAGACATCGCACCTGCGATTGCGCAGATGCGCAAGACTGTCCGCACCTGCGACCTCCCTCCAGCTCTGCCCAGGTCTCTTCTGCGATGATTTTCTCGCTTCTACGAGGTTGCTTCTACGACCTGGACATCGCAGAAGCGATGCACCAGCAATCCAGAAACAGCAGAAATTCCAGCAGCTTTCTTCAAGTCCAAATTGATCCGTTAACCACCCGAAATACACCCGAGGTCATCGGAACCTTAACCAAATATACTAACATGTCCCAAAAGATAATACGAACTTAGTCGAGGCTTCAAACCACGTCAAACAATGCTGAAATTATAAGTCGCACCTTGAATCGAATTATGAGTTTTTAAATCTTCCAACTTCTATATTTTGTGTCGAAACGTATCAAATTAATACGGAATAACTTCAAATTTTGCATATAAGTCATAAATGACATAATGGAGCTGGTCCATTTTCCGGAATCGAAATCCGACCTCATTATCAACAATTCGACCTTCGGTCGAGCTTTCCAAAAAATCTTCTATTTTCCAACTTTCGCCAAAATGCGTCGAATTGTCCTACGGATTTCCAAATCCAAATCCGGACATACACCAAAGTCCGAAATCACCATACGAAGCTATTGACAACATCAAAACTCCATTCTGGAGCCATTTGCTCAAAAGTCAAACTCCGGTCAACTCTTTTAATTTAAGCTTCAAAAATGAGAATTGTTCTTTCAATTTAATTCCGAATCTTCCGAAAATCAAATTCGACCGCACATGCAAGTCATAATACATATTACGAAGTTGCTCGGGACCTTAATTCGTTGAACGGGGCATTGATTTTTAAAACGACAAGTCGGGTCGTTATAATTTGTAGATATGATAACTTAGAAAATTAAACATTCAAACATTTTGAAATGTGTCTTTAATTACTGGTTATTTGCAATGTATAGTAAACATTGGACAGCCTAAAGAAACAAGCATATAAAAGCTTCTCATTAAGAGAAAAGTTGAAAGTTTAAGTTAAAATACTTTTCCAAACTTAGAAAGAGATCATTCTTTTTGAAATAGACTAAAAAGGAACGGAGGGAGTAATATTTTTCAAATTCAAGAAAAATCCAGCAAATTATATCCACAACATTATTATGGTCCTGTTTGGGTTCACATGTACGCCTCCCCTATCGATGAAGTGAAAGCCATGGGTCCACATGTACGCCTCCCCTATCGATGAAGTGAAAGCCACCCGGCTAGATCCACAAGAGCGTGTTTGGTACGACTGCTGTTATTACTTAAACAATTATTTTCAATGAGAAAAATATTTTGCAGGGAAATAGTTTTCATCAATGGAAAAATGCATAAGTACCCCCGACCTATATCCGGATTAACCAACAAACGGACAAAGACTTCATAATGGAGCCTGGTTGCAACCCCAGGAAATTAACAACACGATGCATACTTAAGTGATGGAGAAGGCAACACTCCTTGTGTCCCAGGGATAAGGCAAAAATGTACCTACTGAAAATCTTCCACAATATTTCCTGAGAATGCGAGCACGACATCCCTTTTACCAACTGAGCTACGAGCTGTAATAGATTTTTCAAGTAAGATCACTCATATTTCAAAAGACTATGCACATTCGGCTGACATATCTACATATGTTAATGGTAAAAAGGTTTCTAGTTTGTTAAAATTATATTTTGTTTTGAACTTCCTAGATAAAATTATTAATTCCAGCCTATACTACGTCTTTTCTTTTCTTACAATGAATAAAATTTCTGTAGATGACATACCTTTTTTTGTCACTGAAGATGCATTACTCTATCCATATCCTCCTTGCTCAACTCACTGAAAAGGGGAAAGAACAACAATACATGAACTGCTATAGAGATGAAAGTTCAAGCAATACATGAACTAAAAATCTACAAGTAAGATGAAGAGTGAGATATTTTTCAGAAGAATACATGAATTGCAATTATAATAAGTTTTTGTCATAATGTATAAAGATTTCTGTAGTTGCAACATATAAGGAACTCTTTTGACAGCTAACCTTAAATTTCATTTCGAGCAAAGAAGCTTCCTCGGCTTCACAGAGCAAATAGACGCTACACACTGCTCAACAAGATATAATGAATAAAAGGAATTAACACGCAAGCAAAGCTAAGTAGTAAAAACTTGAAAAATGACTACTGATGGAGAGAACAACTTACATTTATCACAGCACCATTTGAGCCATTTCTAGCCAGTATATCCCCTTTGAGAAGTGGACCGGAAGGGATTAGATACTCGGAGAATTATCGACAACATCTCAGAAGAGGAAAGTAATAGACTAAAAGAACCTTCTATGGTGAAATGACATTGTGTCGTTGCCAAATCATTCTCAAAATAGAGCTGAAAAAGGAAAAGTTGTTCTTAATTTGCTATATACCATTCTACTGATGATTTTACTCAATAATCTTTTTATTGACTATCTATGTTAGACGAGAAGTAAAAACGATGGATGTGAATATTACCCTGCACCAACTCGAGCGAATTCACCTGAAGAAAAGGGAGAGATTTATATTTACTTCTATGAGTGAATAAATATAATCAGACATTGTATAGAGAGAAATAAGATGAAAGTAGCATTTAATGGAAAAAATTTCATGAAATGCTGTGATCGAAAAACTGAAAGATTCACTTTGGGATTTTCTTATTGCATTTATCTTCAAGAGACTTAACATATAACTGGATATAATCTGAGGGGATAAAAAAGGAATCACCAAAAAAATTCTAGAATGTACGTCAAGGATGCAAGAACAAAAGAATTCTGCCGAACTAAAAAGTACCATTAAAGAACAGAAGGAAAAGTTTCAAATTTTCACATCCTTCTTGCTGGAACTTCTTTACCATTAAATCATATATAAGTATTAAAAGACTTTCTGAAAATTGTTTTAAATCAAATTAAAGATATACAATAAGGCCACATTCTGCCTACAGAGTTATGAGTTTAATTAAAGGAGAGAAGGCATTGTCACTTTTAAGCAAAAGGATACAATGCAACCTAAACTCACACGAAGAACACCCATTGTATGAGAACATTCACTTCCCCCAATTCCGCACGCTTTTGAATCTGCATAAAAAGGGGAAATCATGCATAAATCAAATCCATAACCAAAGAAACTTTTGTATAAACATTGCATATGGAGTTGAGAAAGAGACGAGGGAAGCCGTTCTTTCAGCAGCGATAAAACTTCATTCTCTAAATTTGGGACATAAAGAGTTATAAAAAATAACTCCCTGAATGCAGCAAAACTATACTCAGAGTAAATCAAGGCTGAACTGTATAACACACTGAGCTAGTGTCTCCTAAGCTATAACAAAATAACCTATTTTAATTTGGGAAAATATCAGTTTTAATTTGATAGTTGATAGCACTGGATGATTTAATCGACAACAGAAAATGACTAGTTCTTTTAACTGATGTATTGGAAAAAAATGCTGTACAAAATTTTGCACAATATTTTCTAAGAGTTATCAAAGAGTGTAAAATTCCACACAAAAGAGTATTACTTTTCTTCACTTACACTTTGCTGACAGACCACATTCAAGGTAACTGTCCATTCGATAGAGAATGTCAGCACAACTTTCCATTCACTAATGGAGCTAAGAGCGGTAATAGCTTGCATATTGTTACCCAAGCTGATATCCGATAATCATATTGGGAAGCAAACTTTTCTATTTTTATATATAGGAGACAAACTTTGTGTCGCGTATATCTTTGAATTCTATTAGAGCTTCGCATTCATTAGTGGACATGTGCATTACTCTAAACCACCTCCTCCTCGCTCAACTCACTGAAAAGGGGAAAGAACAAGAATACATGAATTTTTATTGAGATGAAAGTTCAAGCAATACATGAACTAAGAATCTACAAGATGAAGAGCGAGATATATGACAATAATACATGAATTGCAATTGATGAGATAAATTTCCAAAGACAATAAACATATGGCTGACATACATGTGTGTTGTAATAGATTACTAGTTCATTAATATTACATTAAGCTATCAACTTTCTGGAGCAAATATGTGAATTCCTACCAATACCAAATCTTTTTTTTACAATGTTTAAGTGCAAATATAAGGATTTATCACCTTTTCTTTTTGTCATCTAACATTCAATTCATCCCAATCTGAAGATGCTTCCTCTGTTTCATAGTGGCAATAACCTCTTCACACTGCTCAACAAGATTTTTAACAAAGGAAAATAATTAACAGAAAAGCAAAGAGAAGTAACAAAAAATAAAAAGCTACTTGAAAAGAAAAAAAGAAAAAGAATAACTTACATTTGTTAGAGCACCTTCGTTTTAATCATCACATGTATTCGTGATCGATACATATGGTGGGAATATGGGCAATATTTGGCCAGTAATCCCCCTTCTCAGACTCTAGGAGTGGTTTGAGCAATGGGCACCCAGAAATATATAGTTTAGAGATAGAAGAGGGCATCCCTTTTACCGGAAGAGATTTGAGTTTAGGGCAAGACTGGATGACTAGCTTAGAGAGGAGAGAGGGCAGCGCTGATTCTGGAAGAGGTTGGAGATTATTACCGCAACCACAGATAGGCAGCAGAGAGAGGAAGGAAGGCTTTCTTTTCACTTGAAGAGATTGGAGATTACGGCAACGCGAGATGATCAGCTCAGGGAGGGAGGAGGGCAGCGCTGATTCTGGAATAGATTTGAGTTGATCGCAGGAGGTGATCTCTAGACGTTGAAGCGAGGTGAGGCGTAGAAGACCTTCGGTCGGTAGTGAATGGAGCTCATCATAGTTATTTAAGCTAAGCTCAGAAAGAGACGAGGGAAGCCCTTCTTCCAACAGTGACTGAATTTGAGGTAAATTATAAGTATATAGATATTCAAAGATATGGATTATTATATGCAGCGGAAGCAATCCCAGTATCAAAATCACATGTAATTTAGACAACTAGCATAAACAGGATTTCACGGGTTACCTCTTGAAGCGTGAACATATCTCTTCTACTACGTGAGCCTTCAGTTCCATAACTTCTCGATGGAATCTCCATCACCCGCACAATCGTGATCCTCGAACGTTCCACGGTCTTCTACTGTGTTACCCAAATAATACCCGAAAATAGCAATTTCGTGTGGGCGAAATTTCTAGGAAAACTTGGCTAAAAATTTCAGCCACCATCTACTCATACCTCTAGGTGGAAAACCTTATGTATTTATAGCACAAGTTTTAAGGGTTAAGACCCTTTTCCAAAACCTGTTGGGTTTTCTTTTCCACCAGAAAAATGATTCCTTTATTTCCTATTATTTAGGCACAGTAGGGACCACAAAATTTAATTAACAAGGCTTCAATTATGGAATTAATTTCTAATTTTCGAAATTAATATCTACCATAATTAATTACGAATTATTCCACTAAAAATCTGTAATTGCACTCCTTATCCAATTTCGAAATTCATCCATTAAATCTTATTTAACTCCCCATATTAAGATTCAGATACTAATCAAGTAAATTAAATTACTGACGATTTAATTTATTGATTATTTCCTTTAGACTTTCGCTTAACTTATTTCATGTGTCGGATACAAAATCCACCGGCCGGGTTTACACATGCAAACTTATAAGCTTTCATAAAGGTATATCATCAATCTCTAAACCGAGACATGGATTCCATCAACTAACTATTACTTCGCCAATGTATATTATTATTATCCAATTTACCAGGCATATTGACCCACGAAAGAATCTCGCCTTTTAATAAATCAAAACAATAATAATACACACAGCTAATAATAATTATATCAAGATTAAGAGTATAAGTACATTTAATGGCTAGAGAGTTTATTTTAGTAAGTCAGTATAAAATACTTATCTCTACCTGGTCCGTTCAATACATACAAAATGTACTAGCACAAGAAGTTGGAATTAAACCATTCCCATAATCAAGATTAATTATATTTAATCTTATGCTACAATCATTCCTGATGGTTTGTCCAATTCCATCATTAGATTGTGAACTCAAACTTTATACTTATAAGAACCGATGATTTAATCTTCCGTGTATAAGCTAAACTCTATACACTAAATCATCTACTATATAAGCAAATGACACGGACTATTATATGATCTATTTAAAACTTTATTAAAACTGAATAAACAATTATTTCATAATAAATACTATATCTAAACCAAACTCATGGTTAATAGTATATATCCCAACAATCTCCCACTTAGACTTTTAACCATGATAATTATTAGATATACTATATCCAAATGCATGGTTAATAGTATATGCCCCAACAATCTCCCACTTAGACTCATAACCATGCATCTACAACTTTCTCAGGCATTCTTTTACATGACTATTAAAAGTCTTCACCAAATAAGGTTTTGTTAAAGAATCTTGCCAAGTTATATCTGATGCAATATTTGTCCAGTAGTACTTTGTCGTAATTATCTAGTTTGGTATTAAACTCTTCAGAGATCCTGTTACCGAAACTATCCCAAGAATGAACACCGAACTATAATTTTCTTTAGCTTTCTCCCACTAAGACGAAGTACCACTAATATTACCTTCGTTACCTCACGACATTGAAATATTAGTGACTTCTTACTATAGTGTTCAATGTTCAAACATCACTCCCACTCGATAAAGGCATATTATGTCTATTAATGTTCTCCCACTACTTAAATGCAATGGAACGTCAATTCTGACGTGTGGGTTTTGATGTTCTTGAACATCTAGTTATTTCTTTGCCCAGTTCCTGTAAAAATAGTTTACTTCTAGGAACATGTTTTATTAAACAGTCCTTATCTAGAAAAATGCATTTGTTTTAACAATTGCCTTATTTTTTTTAGGACAATAAAATAAAGCTTCATTCGTTTTCTTGGATATTCGATAAACATGCACTTATCCATCCTTAGTTCCAACTTACATATCTGCTTTCCCTTTCAGCACATATGCGGGATAATCCTATATCTGAACATGCCACAGACCAAGCTTACATTCAGTCCACAGTTCTATAGATGTCCCAGGTACTAACTTAGAAGGAACTAAATTCAGAATGTAATTTGAAGTTTCCAGGAAATATTCCAAAAATAAATAAGGCAAATCTGAATAACACGTCATTAGTCTATCCATATCCAAAAGAGACTTATTTCTTCTTTCTACTACACGACTCTATTATAGAGTTTACGGTGTAGTCAATTGAGATGTAATCCCTATTCTGATATGTAACTAAAAAACTCTTTAGAGAGATGCTCGCCACTACAATCAAATTGTAGTAACTTAATATATTTCTTTGGTGCTTCTCTATTTCAAGTCTTAAAAACCTTGAATTACTTAATTCATTAAGACTTACAGTGCATCAAATAAATATATTAATATTTTGAGTAATCATTTGTGAACGTCATAAAATACTCAAAATCTATCTCTTACGAGTATGTTCATTTAACCATACAAACCAGAAAGGATTCATTCTAGCTTATCACTAGTTTTATTTCCTTTTAAAGGGAAACATCTTTTAGTCAAATTTCCTTCCAAACAGGATCCACAAGTTGGTAGTGCCTCTACTTTCAATGAACCTTAAGGTCCATACTTGACCAACTTGAAATCCTATCCAGATTAATATGACTTAGATAAAAGTGCACAGATAAGTTTTACTCAATTCTGAAGAACATATTCTCTTATGAGGTAGACTAATATTGTTCTGTTCAGGAGAGACATCAATATATAGTAACAAGGTCATGCATTCATGTACCACAAGAGATAAAGTGTTTATTAAGCTCAATAACTCAAGAGTTATTCGAAAAATAAAACAAATATCCATCTCTTATTTTGCCCAGAAACCGGAATTAAATTCCTTCTAACAAAAGTACATATATTGCATCCTTAAAATTAATGCCTTATCACTAAAAGAAAATTTTAACAAGTAATACGACAAATTGCATAAAATCATTGTGGAGTTGAGATAAAGATATTAAATAGATCATAATAAGTCAAAACACTGAATAGTAAAATTCAGACTGCATTCAATATTTATATACATACATGCATCTGGAATAATAAATTTTGATGGGAAAAGAATTATTCATGCAAAGTATATTATATAATGCAAGAATTATACAATCCAAAAATAAATAGAACCAACTCAGATGGAGAGCATACTATTATTTTCAGTCAATTGTATATAACTTTTTAATACAAAAATTTTAAAACACACTACACATATATGTCATGCATCTTGAATAGCAATTTCTATGGGAAAGGACTACTCATGCAACATACATATGCAATGCCAGATTATTCACTCCAATAATTAAAACAGACCCAACTCAGATGGAGAGTATACTGTTAATTTAAGTCAAGTGAATATCATTTTTAATAACTCTAGTTTCATTGATCCAACATGTATACTCAGATGGAGAGTAAGTACACGATATCAATTACTTGTATTTCACCTAGTGAGCTTACAATAAATTTATCCGATATGGAGGAAGACCTAAAGTCAACGCATAAATTTATTACTCACTTGAAATTAATAGTGGAAGACCATAGAAATATATTTCTATCACCACTTAATCATGATTGTATTATAATTACAAAATTGATTCAACCCTTTAAGCTCAGATGGAGAGTTAATACTTGTTATCAATAACTAGTAACTATAGCCAGTGAGTTCATAATAAATTTATCCGATATGGAGGAAGACCTAATGTCAACGCATAAATTTATTATCTCACTATAAATAAAAAAAATGAAGACCATAGGGGTTTATTCCCATCACAACCACGAACTTTTCTCTGAGGATTAAGTTCCATATTAAAAAAAATGCTCAATACCCATTTAAACAGTCTTAAAATACTAAAATTAATATTTCACACTGTATAGTGGTGATTATTGTTGACTGGACTATTTCTGATAAATTTACCAAATTTCATGTCAATCAAAAATTGCGACCAAATTTGGAAAATTATTATTTTAAGCATGTTTTTAAGAATTTAAAATATGACCTACATTTTTTTATCATATACCAATTCATGTCAAATCAACATGTGTTATCATGTTCCAGATTAGACATATAAAATGATAGAAAGAATGACTTTTCGTATGTAAATCACATTTTAATCCGTCAAACCTCCAAAAAACTCACCTAAACGATCCCAAATCGTCAAAATACGATGTGATTCACTGCATAGCAGTGAGTTCTTCTTAAATGATCGTTTCCAATGATCCTACCGAATTTCAGGTCATTCGGAGATCGTGAAATTCATGATCGCCAAAAACTAGGCCAAATTCGAATAAATTATTTTTTTGGCGTAGTCAGGATTAAATCCATGTGATTTGCATTCTTGCTACATATCATATCAAGTTAAATCATCATGTTTCAGATTCAACACAAATATAGCCGATATATAAAGAATAATTTTTCATATTTATAACAAATTCAATTTAATAAACTGCTTGAAAACCAATCTAAACGACCTCAAAATGACAAAAAAATAACATGATTCACTGCATAACAAGGAGTTTTTTCTTTTCACTAGATCATTTTCGATGAACCCACCAAGTTTCAGGTTAATCGGAGTCCGTCAAATTCATGACCACTAGCCTGTAACCAAACTCGGAGAATAACCGTTTTAAGTAGTTTCATGAATTAAAATAAATATGATATTGATTTCCATTCTCCTTATAATTACACTATGAGCTGAAGGCATATATTATTTTCTTCCTATTTCTAGGATATATAATATCTCCTTTTGCAATAAATTATCCTTTTATTAAATACATAAGAACCTGAGATATTATATTTTCTTCCGTTCAGTGAAAACCCCAATATCTCTTCTCATGGGTGGAGTTAGTTTCACTAGTACCCAAAGATAAATACTCTTTTTCTAGTTATGAACCTCCACCATTAATGTAGATTTCTCAAGGATAATTTTCACATGGTATATTAAACATATTTCAATGACTCAAATAAATAGACCATTTTGTGGATCCTACTTATTAATCATAATGCTCAATCCATGAATACATATAATTTCACATGTACAAATTTACTAAGAATTTTTCATGAGTTCAAATAAACAAACCACTTCAGTGGTAACTATTTATTACTCATAAAATTCTCAATTTACAAGTGAATATATATTTAGCTCATAAAATTATTTTATGGTAGACCATAACTTAAAAGTCATACCAACATTATAAAACTCATACAACATACCGTCATATTTCACTTAATTAGAACCTCCAATCAGAGAACAAAATTCTTCATCGAAATCCAAACTAGTAATCACGTAGGGCATGAAAATATAAACTTAAATTTGAGAAATTTTTTATGCACAAACATGCCAAACGCTCCAATCATTAGTCATCCAGGATATCAAATAGAGAATTTTACTTTCTTACAAAATAATTATATCATTACACAATATGAATTATACCTTGTAAGACCTAGTCAATAAAATCTTACACCTCTATTATTGAATTTAATACAACAACACGTTTATTTGCTAATAGTCAATGTGTAAAACCTATTATATGACTAGTATTTAATCATGGGGACCATGGGAGTCATCCCCAACACCATTGAATTAAAAAAGAATTAAAATTATTAAGAAATAATTTCCAGAAAATAGAAAAACGTCCAAAACACAGTCCAAAAGACCTCAAAACGCCGAAAAATACCATGATTCACTGCTATGGCAGTGAGTTTTTCTCACCACGGCGTTTCCGATGGACCCACCAAATATCAGCTCAATCGGAGTCCGTCAAGTTCGCTGACCTCCGAAAATTCCGGTTATTCGGTCAAAAACAGGTTTTGCGTTTTTCTAGGGTTTACCCCAAAAAATTCAGATAATCTCAATCAAATATAAATAAGAAAACATATATCTCATGATTATAAGAATAATCCATAAATTATGCACAGTTAATTCACAAAATAACAGTGCAGTTTTTCAGAAAATCACATATATATGTAATCAAAAAATGCACATAAACACCATATTCTTGTTTCATGAAAAACTTAGTTATCTAATTAGATGTGAGTAAGCTCTGATACCAATTGATGGATTATTATATGCAGCGGAAACAATCCCAGTATCAAAATCACATGTAATTTAGACAACTAGCATAAACGGGATTTCACGGGTTACCTCTTGAAGCGTGAACATATCTCTTCTACCACGTGAGCCTTCAGTTCCATAACTTCTCAATGGAATCTCCATCACCCGCACAATCGTGATCCTCGAACGTTCCACGGTCTTCTACTGTGTTACCCAAATAATACCCGAAAATAGCAATTTCGTGTGGGCGAAATTTCTAGGAAAACTTGGCTAAAAATTTCAGCCACCATCTACTCATACCTCTAGGTGGAAAACCTTATGTATTTATAGCACAAGTTTTAAGGGTTAAGACCCTTTTCCAAAACCTGTTGGGTTTTCTTTTCCACCAGAAAAATGATTCCTTTATTTCCTATTATTTAGGCACAGTAGGGACCACAAAATTTAATTAACAAGGCTTCAATTATGGAATTAATTTCTAATTTTCGAAATTAATATCTACCATAATTAATTACGAATTATTCCACTAAAAATCCGTAATTGCACTCCTTATCCAATTTCGAAATTCATCCATTAAATCTTATTTAACTCCTCATATTAAGATTCAGATACTAATCAAGTAAATTAAATTACTGACGATTTAATTTATTGATTATTTCCTTTAGACTTTCGCTTCACTTATTTCATGTGTCGGATACAAAATCCACCGGCCGGGTTTACACATGCAAACATATAAGCTTTCATAAAGGTATATCATCAATCTCTAAACCGAGACATGGATTTCATCAACTAACTATTACTTCGCCAATGTATATTATTATTATCCAATTTACCAGGCATATTGACCCACGAAAGAATCTCGCCTTTTAATAAATCAAAACAATAATAATACACACAGCTAATAATAATTATATCAAGATTAAGAGTATAAGTACATTTAATGGCTAGAGAGTTTATTTTATTAAGTCAATATAAAATACTTATCTCTACCTGGTCCGTTCAATACATACAAAATGTACTAGCACAAGAAGTTGGAATTAAACCATTCCCATAATCAAGATTAATTATATTTAATCTTGTGCTACAATCATTCCTGATGGTTTGTCCAATTCCATCAATAGATTGTGAACTCAAACTTTATACTTATAAGAACCGATGATTTAATCTTCCGTGTATAAGCTAAACTCTATACACTAAATCATCTACTATATAAGCAAAAGACACAGACTATTATATGATCTATTTAAAACTTTATTAAAACTGAATAAACAATTATTTCATAATAAATACTATATCTAAACCAAACTCATGGTTAATAGTATATATCCCAACACAAGAGAGGTGAGGCTTTTGAGAACATGGCTGCTTAATGTTTTCAGATTGACTATCCAAAGAGTTCGAATAGAGGAAGGCAACTCCCAATTTTCACCAGCAGGAATCTCTTCGTCACTACCATCATGTTCGATCCATAACTCTGTGAGACAGGGGAGTCTCTGTAAACCCCACTCCTTTCGCCCATTCACCAGTTTCTTGCAATTCCAGATCTTAAGAACTTCTAAATTGAAGGGCAATCCTCCTTCAGGAAAGGACTCTATTTCTGGACAATCATACATTTTCAGTTCCTTAAGAGATGGAAGGAGTTCCTTCATATGTTCTGGCAGCGACTTCAGCTTCTCGCAGATCATAATATCCAAAGTATTTCAAGATTATCACATTTATAAATTGTAAGATCTTCAGTCCCATTGGGAATCAAAAGCCTAGTAAGGTCGTGGCATCTTTCTACCCTCAAATAGCGTGTTTGTGGGACCAACTCAGATGATATCTCATTTATAGAATCACATCCTTCCAGTTTCAATTTCTCCAGAAACATATCACCAACTGATGCCTCCAATTTCAATTTCCCACAAAGCTGTATCTTTATTTCTTTCAAGGTATTTGGCATACTGCTAAAAGGCAAGGAGGTAAGAGACTGACAATCACTAATGCATAATTCAACTATCTGTTTCATTCCCTGTAGTTGAGACAAAAACAGTTCAGCATCATCAAAAAAAACTCCAACCTTAGGAGAACCTTCAACCTCAATCATTTTTAGACTTGAAAATTCTATAGGTGTCTCCAGATTGAGTTCCGAACATTTTGAAATTGTCAAACTTGTCAGAGAACAAAGATTTTCAGGCAACTTTCCAATCAACTTGGGGCAATTTTTAATTGAAAGATTCTGAAGTATAGGAAACTCTCCATTCCCTAGTACGTGCCACTGCTTCCACTCCAGCATCTCGTCAAACTCAAGTCGCTCAAGAGAGTTGAAAGGCTTTTGGGACGACGAACTACCATAGAATTCGTCAGTCACCTCTGTTATTCGATACATCCTTCTAATGGTAAGGAATTTCAGAGAAGGAAGTTTTCCTAATGCTGGCAAGGAATAACAGTCCAAGCAGTTGCTTAGAGACAATTCCACCAGCTCCGAAAATGAATGATCAGCTAGCCAATTTATAAAGTTTAAATTTGTCCCTCTAAATCCGTCGATCTCAAGTTCTTTTATGTTTGGATCTGGATGTAGCTCACCAACTATGTCTCTTTTGTTTTCAATATGTTCCACATCCGCCACGTAGATGCTCTTCAACTTTCTCAGATGTAGCGGCATCCTCAAGCGAGAAGTACCGCTAATATCAAGGTGGCGCAAGTTTATCAATTTTTCCATCTGCTGTGGTAACTTCTCAAGGAATTCACAAGATGATAAGAGAAGTGTCTCTAAGTTATAGACTACACAAATGGAATCTGGTAACTGCTTTATCTCTGTCCAAGAAAGGTACAAAAATCTTAGGAGCTTTAATTCAATAAACAAGACATTCGGCAACTCCACAATCTTATAACGAGACAATGATAGTGCCCTTAAGGATGTTAGTGTTGGCAATATATTATGCAACACCCTCTTGCTTAGAGGTCGACCATAGATATTGTTGATTGGAAGCAATGTCCTCAGCTGCTTCAATTTGTAGAGAGGTTTCAACTTTTCAAATTCACCACCATATCCCCTTGAATATGATAGGTGTTGACATCTTCCCAACATATCAGATCCTTTGTTATCTTCCAAATTAATGCAAAGTTTTGAAGATGTAATTTGGGCCAAATCATTCACAAGGTCGTGCATTAAGAATTCCTCTGCATTAATTTTAGAAGAATTTGGGACCCTTTCGAAAAGTGATCTTGATTGCAACTCGAGGAAGAATAGGTTCCCTAAATCTTCAATTGTTTCATTTTTTTGTAACCCCTGTACTAGACCATTAGCAATCCACAACTGAATGACTTGTTTCTTCCGAAATGGATAATCTTTCGGAAATATTGCACAGTAGGAAAAGCAATGCTTCAAATGCACGGGAAGATCATTGTAGCTCAACATCAACGCTGGTAATATGCTTTTGTCTTTCAGCTCCCATATTTCACTCCTCAAAATGCTTCTCCACTCTTCAATCTTTGATTTGGACTTTAACAAACCAGCAAGTGTCTTTAGTGCTAAGGCCAAACCTTTGCACTTAGCTGCGATTTGTTTCCCGACTTCTACATGGTCTAGATGTTCCTTAGTGTCCATTTTCTCAAATGCATGTCTTTTGAATAAAGACCAAGAGACATCACTAGACAAAGTATCCATGCTAATTTGCTCATTACCCATTGTCTTGGCAACACTTTCCTTACGTGTCGTCACAATGATCTTACTTCCAATTTCTCCTTGTGCAAAAGGAATTCTTAAGGTATCCCACTCAATGTAGTTGTCATTCCAAATATCATCTAACACAAAAAAAAAACTTTTTTCCTTTTATGCTTTCCTTCAATTTGATTTGAAGCTGATTAAAATTGTTATCAACCGTCAAGTTGGATGAACCAATTTCTTCAAATAATCCTTTTGTTATTCTAGAAGCATCATATGGTTCAGACACACAGAACCAAGCTGTCAAATCGAAATGGTCTTTCACCTTCTTATTATTGTACACAGTTTTAGCAAGTGTTGTCTTGCCAACCCCCGCCATTCCAACAATAGGAATTACACTATAGCTATACGTTTTTTCATCGGCATCAACAGACAATAAACGGTCAACCAAAGTCTCAATTTCATTCTGCCTACCAAAGATATCAGATTCATCAACCAAAGATGTTGAAGGTACTCTAGTTTCTTGTTTAATAGAAACAAGATAGTCCTTTAGGCCAAGCCTACCAATTTGCTTTTCCAACTCCTCCAATGTTTCAGTGGTGCCTTCCAACTTCTCCTTTATGTTAAGAAAAAATCCATCACTCAAGCACAAGTTGAGGTCACTTACCTGCTGGTTGCTTGCTTCTGCATGATTTTGATGCTGACCTTGCACCTTAACTCTCAGAACTTCATAATTGATTTCTTCCATTAAGTTTTCCGCATTGTCGACAGCATCCCGGAGTTCATTAAGCCACTGAGTCACGTTTGGATTAGATGCCTGCTTATTCTCTGCATCACTAAGCACAGCCCGGAAACCACACAAAGTCCTCCTTAGCTTCTCTAAGAGTCGAACATCATGCTTGCCCCTCTGAAACATCTTCAGCAGCTCGCCCCGAGGAGCAAGCCTATCAAAGAGAACATTCAAAGCTGAAGATAGAAATGCACCTCCAACTGCTAAGCCAATCTCCATTTCTAAAAGCTGCAAAGCAAAACAAGAAAATCATAAAATGATTAAGAACTTGGAGAGGATTAATATTTCAATCTTAAAAATAGTGTTAGTTTTACCTGTTCAAAGCTAAGAGTAATATGAACAAGAATGCGCAAAGTATATGCTAGCTGTGTCCGTTCTTTAGCAAAAGTAACGTGTGCTTAAGAAGTCCATATATCTCTCTCTTTCTTTATTTTCAAAAAGCAAGACTTTTTAACAAACAAAAAGACAGAGACTTTATAATGGAATTAACTATTCATTGAATAATTGAGGCAGCTTGGGAAATGATGTAAATTGCTGTGGGGTATGTGTTAGCTGTGCATTTTGCTCATATATGAAAATGTTTTAGAAATTTAAATGACTGTTAAATTATTGCTGAAATTCCTATGAGATACTCTACACTATACATTCTGGAAAATAATGTTCCTTATCTTATCATTTTTTCAAGTTCAAAATTTCTGTGAGGTTGTAAATAATTTTCTTTGCAATATTCTCTTTCAGGTTGTAAACAATGGTAGGAAAATAATTAAGGTTGGCTTTAAATTTTAATAGTGTTGTCTCTGTCTCTAAAGAAATTATTGATCTATTATATGTGGTAGCTAGTTGTTATTAGTGACAGTTTCAGCATAACTTGACAAATCTAAATTTTGAAATTCTTTGATATCATGTTTTCGAAACTATTAGAGCTTGAGAATATAAGATGCATATTAGCAGTTCTAGTATAAGTTTTCTACCGATAAGGATTAAAAACCTTAGGTGTATTAAACAAATATTACTTTATCTTGAAATAATCTTTACAGAAAACATTATTTGACGTATAAAGAAGTATGGTATACTAGTTGTGTGTTATAGACAAAATTTACTTTGCATGGATTCTCCAAAATGCTACCGCACCGTATCGGATCCTACAAATATCCACTACTTTTGGAGGAACTGACATGCACCCAACGACATTTTTCGAGAGTTCGAGCAACATTGTAAGATATTTTCTCTTATATAGACTATTTCTGACCATTCATTACTACTACTACGTTTGCTTTGCCAAGTATAGTTGGCTATCATAGAATGAGAAAAGGACAAGGATTAATATGTTTATTTTTTTTCTCTTTTTCCTTTTTTCTTTAAGAATCTTTGTTTTCATGCTGAAAAGGTTCATTAAAGTAGTAAAATATTTCTTCTAAAAACATTCTTCATTTCCAGATGAAGAATGTTTTCTAGATGGAGAACCACAATCAATCCTTGAGTAGTGGAGTATAAAGGATTAAAAAATGATTTAAAAGAATCCTACAAAAGAAGAGACAGATTGCACAAAAACTATCCAAAGTTACGAGGGAGCAGTAAAGTTTTTTCGGTCTTTACTAAATTAAATGTTTCAATTTCGAGTTTTACAATGGAGTCTTCTTTAGTAGGAAGCGCTAAAACATTCATACGAGGCTTTTCATAGCGTGAATACAAATGAGTTGAGCATGTGAATTCCGAACACGACAAAAATCCAGATTAATCGGGCCCGTTTAGTTTGGAGATTAATGCTTCTATCTTAAAAAAAATAGTCTTAATTTCACAAGTTCTATGCTAAAACCAATATGTATTGAACGGTACTTCTCTTACATATAACAATCATGACATTAACAATATCATGATTTTTGGTACATAGTTAAGTATGTATAAAGTCATGATTGTCCTTTCAAAATCATTAATATACCAAACTAAACAGTCGATAAGGATTAATTTCAGCATTACTAATACACCATATTCGATACTGTTCTTATACACCTTACCAAACAATCCCTAATTTCAAGCTTGTAATTCTTACGATTATATTTGCTACTTAACTACCGTTTGCAGCTGACACAGAAAAATAAAAAAAATGCATAATTGTCCTTGTTTTCTCTTTGCTATTAAAAGTAAGACTTTATACCCAACAAAAAAAACAGAAGTTTCGTAATAGAGTATTGTTTCTTGTATATTCATTACTCAGCTGAATAATTGAGGCAAGAGAGGAAAGCTACTTGAGAGTGTAGAAAGGGACTGAAAAATGAAAGAGCCTAAAATGATAAATTTCTGTAAGGTATGTGTTGCCTTTGCATTATATATTTTTCCACAGCTCATTGTAGTGATGATTAAGCATACCATATCATGAATATGTTTTAGAAATTGTGAAAATTTGAATGAATAGAGTATATAGATACTACCATATCATGAATTATTGTATATGGAGTTATGGACCCAGATAGGGACCATGATATGGTTTTGAAGAAGACTTGGAGGTCTTTTTTCTTGAGACATTAGTGTCCTTCAATTATTAAAAAAGAAAGAAAGACAAAGACTTAAAAATAAGATTAAAATTGTAGACAAAACTTTATCCAACTTAAAAATAAACTGTCTATGCACATGACTTCATAATGGAATTAACTATTCATTGAATAATTGAGGCAAGAGAGGACAAGCTACTCGGGAGTGTAAAAAGGGTTTGTAAATGATTCCAACAAAAAGACAAAAACTTCTTTTCATTGAATATTTCAAAGTTCAAGTTTTTGTGAGATTGTAAATGATGTTCTAGCAATATCCTCTTTGAATTTGTAAACAATGGTAGGAAAATAATTAATGGTGGCTTTAAATTTTAATAGTGTAGTCTCTGTCTCTAAAAATTTATTGATCTATTATATGTGGTAGCTAAGTGTTATTAGTGACAATTTCAGCATATCTTGACAAAATCAATTGAGAATAGAAGAAGCACATTAGCAGTTCTAGTATGAGTTTTTTGTAGATTGCGATTAAAAACCTTAGGTGTATTAAACAAATATTACTTTATCTTGAAATAATCTTTACAGAAAATATTATGTATTAATTTTGTAGATAATATAAAGAAGTATGGTATACTAGTTGTGTGTCATAAAAATGCATTTTTAGTAAGACATTTTCTCTTCTGTCACTATCTCTGACGATTCATTGCTACTAGTACATTTGTTTTGACTTGTATAGTTGGCCATCATAGAAAGAGAAAAGGACTCGGATTAATATGTTTATTTTTTCTCTTTAAGCATATCTGTTTTTATGCTAAAAAGGTTGATGAAAGTAGTAAAATATTTCTTATAAAAACATTTTTCATTCCTAGGTTTTCAAAAACGAAATTATCTTTTCTTACGGTTTAACATATTTTTTAATACTGAAAACATTAAGTAGGAAAAGAAATTACAATTCAAATTCTAAGATTTAGGAATTTCAGCATAATTAATTTCAACATAACTAATCTCATTATTACTAATACGCCATATTTTGTATTGTTCTTTTACACCTTACCAAACAACCCCTAATTTCAGGCTTGTAATTCTTACAGCTGTGTTGGCTACTTAGCTACCGTCTGCAGCTGACACAGAGAAAAAAAGAAGAAGCAAAATTGTCCTTGTTTCTCTTTGCAATTAAAAGTAAGACTTTTTACCCAACAAAAAGACAAACTTCGTAATGGAGTCTTGTTTCTTGACAATTCATTACTCAGCTAAATAATTGAGGCAAGAGAGGAAAACTACTTCAGAGCGTAGAAAGGGACAAAAAATGAAAGATCCTAAGATAAATTTCTGTAGGGTATGTATTTGGTGTGCCTTTGTGTACGTAATTGGGCCTACCATATCATGAATATGTTTTAGAAATTGTGGGAATTTGAATGAAAAGAGTATATAGATACTACCATATCATGAAACTATTGTGGAAATTTGAATGGGCTACATTCTTGAAATTGTTCCTTTTCTTATCATTTTTCTATGTTTAAGGCAGTGAAGTTGTAACAGAAAGTCAAATAATTTAGTGTTGCATAGATGATGCTCAAAAATTATTGAAACATAAGTGAAGCTACTGGTTTTGAACTTGCGCCTAACCTTCGAGTATGAAGTTCTAGACCGAATGAGCTACACAGCACAAGTGGTGTCACTTTTTGAATTTAAAAGTTATTTTGCTTTTGGATTTTAATAATATATACATAGTTAATAAAATTTTCCGATCAAGCGGTGTCACGTGACACCGTTTGCGCTAAGGTGTATCCGCCCCTGTTAACGTAAGGCATCCTACAATTTATACAACTAAATTAACTGTTTTATTGGCAAAGAAAATTTACACTGTTATTATAGTTTTGTTTTACCATTGTAACATGTTATTTACCATATTTGGCTAGTTACCTATCTAGGCTTGCTAAAAAAGTTGCTTGTAGTTGGCTTTTAGATGATCTAATTGTATAAAAATTTACATCATCGCCGAACATTAGACAAACTAGATGAGAATTGGTTGTCATATAGTAATCACGCAGATTTCAATTTTCTTGCATCTATCAACGCACAATCACTTTAAAATTTTGGAAACATAATAGCTAAACTGATGATTTTAGGTTAAATATTTTTTTACAGAATAACATGTTATTGCCAAAAAGGTTAAAGAGATTGAGTTAATTATTGCTCTTTGAATTTCAATTTCATGTACCTGCCTCCTATCATAATATCTAAAGACCATACTTCAATTGCGCTTTGCGCTTAAAGCCCCAATCGACATGGAGTGCTTTTTAGAGCTTTTTACCTTTGACAACACTAGCAGTTTCGCAATTTTTCGTGGCATTTGAGTTGTGCCACCTTAGAGGTTCTTGGTGGCACTTTTTGTTCATTATATTAAGATTCCGTATACTTTTACGCACAGATGATTGGTTCTGATATGTATTCGAGTTCTGATAATGTCTTGAATCTGACAGGAAAGTCTACCCTGACCGATTCACTGGTGGCTGCTGCTGATATCATTGCTCAAGAAGTTGCTGGTGATGTCAGAATGACTGATACACGTGCAGATGAGGCCAAGCGCGGTATTACCATCAAATCCACTGGTATTTCACTTTACTATCAGATAAGCGATGAATCGTTGAAGAATTACAAGGGAGAGAGACAAGGGAATAAAATACCTCATTAACCTCATTGATTCTCCTGGACATGTTATTACTGATGGTGCGCTTGTTGTGGTTGATTGTGTGGAAGGTGTCTGTGTCCAAACAGAAACAGTGCTCCATCACGCACTCGGAGAAAGGATTTCGTCCTGTTTTGACTATTAACAAGATGGACAGATGTTTCCTCCAACTCCAGGTTGATGGCGAGGAGGCTTATCAGACATTTAGAAGAGTTATTGCGAACGCAAATGTTATCGGTGATGTTCAGGTTTACCCGGAGAAAGGGCTGGATTGCATGGTTGGGCTTTTACTCTCACTAACTTTGCCATGATGTATGCCTCCAAGTTCGGAGTGGATGAGTCGAAGATGATGAAAAGGCTTTGGGGCGAGAAACTTATTTGACCCTGTCACCAAGAAGTGGACTAACAAGAACTATGGGTCTCCTACATACAAGTGTGGGTTTGTTCAATTCTGCTGTGAACCAATCAAGCAGATTGTCAACACTTGCATGAACGACGAAAAATATAAGTTGTGGCCAATGTTGCAGAGGAATAACCACAAAATCAGAAGACAAAGATTTGATGGGCAAGGCACTGATGAAGCGTGTGATCCAGACCTGGCTGCCCGCAAGTACTGCTCTTTTGGAACTGGCGATCGTTGGGAGCTTATACAAAAGTCCACTTGATGATGCTTTTGCTAATGCTATCAGGAATTGTGACCCTGAGGGGCCGCTTATGCTATATGTGTCAAAGATGATTCCCGCACCAGACTCTAGGAAGGTTTCAACCGGTTCAAAGGTCAGAATCATGGGTCCTAACAACGTAGCTGGTGAAAAGGACTTATATGTGAAGAGTGTACAGAGAACTCTTAGATGTTGAGGTAAGAAGCAGAAACTGTTGAGGATGTACCTTGTGGTAACATTATTGCCTTGGTTGGTCTGGACAAGTTTATTAACAAAAATGCAATATTGACGAATGAAAAGGAAGTCGATATCCATCCAATCAGACCAATGAAGTTTTCTGTCTCACCTGTTGAGGAGCTGAATTGACAAGCAGGTACAAGTCCAATGATACGTAATTTGAGTCAAAAGCAATGAATTCAGTTGAACTCACCCTAAATCGGGAGCTGAATTGACAAGCAGAGTACAAGTCCAACTTCCAAAAAATGTTTGCACAACTTTCACCGGCCAACTTAAGGAAAGAAAAATAAGAAACTATTGAAACCTCACTTTCTCTTCTCATTAACATTTAACGATCTCTCCTCAGAATCTCCCCCATTTCTCGTACATTTTACAGTGCATTTACAGTTTGCTGTAACCGTTCACATCCAGAAGTTCAGATTATTCAATACAGAAAGCCCAACAATTATGTCGTCTTTTGCTTTCCGTTGGCCAAACGTAACCAGAGTAGAAAGTAATGCTGCTCGGTGGGCCGGGCCTGAACCGGACCGGACCGGGCCCGCGGTCCTAACGGGCCTGGTGGGCCTGGTGGGCCGGTCCTGGGTGGGCCGGTCTTGGTGGGCCTCTGAGCCCGTCACGGGCTGGTCTCCATGGTTGAGCCCACGAGCCCGGGACCGTTTGGCCCGGGACCGGCAGGCGGGCCTGGGCCGGTCCTGGCGGGCCTGGCGGGCCCAACGGCTATTTTAAAAAAAAAAAAAAAAAAAAAAAAATCAAACGGCCATATTTAAAATCTAGCCGTTTGGGCTGAAAATATGACCGTTTTTTAAGTTAAAAAAATGGCCATTTGGCCCCCAAACTTTATTTTAACCCCAAACTTTATATAATTACACTTTTCCCCATTTCTCAACTATAAATACCCCCTCATTCTTTCATTTTTATTCACCAATTCATCAATATCTCTCAATATCTCTCAATCTCTCTCAATCTCTCTACTACAATTACTTAATTTATTGTTGAAATTTCGTGAAAAATTGTGAAGTTGTTGAATTGAAGTTTTCAAGTGTTCAACGATTTTCAATTTTCAAGAAGTTGTTCGGCAATCCGGTAAACTCGTTTCAACTCTTACGTTTTTATAATATATTTTTGTGTGGTTTAGTTTGCATAATTATAATTAATATGGCATTTACTTTGAAAAAAATGTTTGGTAAAGGAAAAGATAAAACCGGTGAAAGTAGTGGCCAACCAACTACCCTTCCCCCGGCTCCCCGACCTAGAAAAGATAAGCAAGTTGAAAGTAGTCGCCAACCTAGACGTCCTCCTCCTTCCGTAATTCTTGATAGTGATCACCCTTGTTTTCAATTTACCGATAGTGAATTTTATCATAATGTTGCACCAGGTGATAGATTAGATGATGAAATTATGAATGCTCTTTATCCTAATGAAACCATCTTAGAAAATAATGAGGAAAATGAGGATGATGATGAAACTCAAGCACCGGATTTAGATGATACACCTACTAGTCCTCTTAATAACCCAAGTGATGCACCGGTCGACCCACCTGTAGAAACTCCTACTTTTAATAGAGAACCTGCTAAACGCTTAGAAACATCATTAGTTTGGAATTTTTTTACTCAAGTAAGAGAAAAAAATAAGGCTAAGTGTAAAACTTGTGGGAAATTAATGTCGCATAAATATGTAGGAGACCGTAGCGGCACAGGTAGTTTGACTAGGCACATAAAAACACACCCTAGAGATAAGGCTAGATTTTTTCAAATGAAAGCGCATCTAGAGGGGACAAGTGTAGATTCTGCGATTAACCCTAGTACAGGTTCAAATCTAGTTCAACCAGGAATTAACACTGTCACTGGAGGTATTTTATATTACGATCCAAATAGAGATCGTGAAGAATTAGCAAAGATGATTACTGTTATGTGCTTACCTTATACTTTTGCTTCTAATCCTAATTGGGTTCATTATATTAGAAGAGTGTTTAATCCTACTTATAAAGGTTGGCCTCGCGCAACAGTTAAGAGTGATATTTATAAATTCAAACATGAATATGAACAATATTTGCGTTATTTATTTACTCATATACCTAATCGGATTTCTATTACTACTGATATTGGTAGAAGTGGTAATGATTGTGATTACCTAACTGTTACAAGTCATTGGATAGATGAAGAATGGATAATGCAAAAACGCATAATTGCATATAGAATAATTAATTCGCGTCACACAGGTAAATTTATAGCTAACACTGTTGCAGATATTTGTAGATATTTTTGCTTTAGCGATAAAATAATGGCAATTTCAATGGATAATGCTTCTAGTAACACCAGTGCTATAGGCATGCTTACAACAACACTAAATCCTGCATTTACTAATATTTTCCATGTTAGATGTATTTGTCATATTTATCATTTAATTGTCGGTGATGGTATGCGAATATTAAACATAGAAATTGAAAAGGTTAGAATGGCTCTTAATTGGCTTTTTTATTCAAACCGTAGAAGTAGACTTAGAGAGTATTTTAAAAAATGTGATGAATATGGCCTTAGAGAAAGAAAGGTTCCTAAACCTTGCCCGACTAGATGGAATTGTATGTACGAAAGTTTAGTAGTAGCATATGAATATAGAAACCCAATTAATGCAACGTTTAATTCTCGGGTAGGTGGTGAAGATGATGATGAAATGCTTACCACTCAAGATTGGACTAATGTTAAAATTCTTTTAGATTTTTTAGAACATTTTCAAATTGCAACAAATGCATTTTCTGGGCAATATTATCCTACTATTTCAAACTGTTTAGTTTATATTGCAGCACTATCTGATTTGTTTGTTGAATTTAGTGAGGGTGGGGATATTTATGAACTTGCTATAAATGAAATGAAACAAAAGTTTAAAAAATATTTTTTTCCTATCCCTCCTATTTATGGTCTTGCTGCAATGCTAAATCCTACAATGAAATTGGGAGGTCCTCATTTTTGGTATTCAAATATTTATAAGGCTTTAGATCTTTCAAATGAGGAAATTGCGACACTTGCAGATGCAAAAGCTTCAATTAAGATTAACGCTCAAACAGTTTATAATGCTTATCAACTTGCCTTAGAGCATGCTAGGCCAACTATTCCAACCCCTACTTCGTCTAGCTCACAATCCTCTAAAAGAGTTGCGGGCTTAAAAGCTCTTAAATCTTGGACGGAGTTCAGGGGTCTCAAGGTGAAAATTATGATGAAACTTCACATCTAAATGAGCTTCAAGTTTATTTGTCTCAGGGACTTGAAAAGGAGAATCCAGACGGCTCTTTTGATCTTTTGGAATGGTGGAAGGCAAGGGAAAAACATTTTCCTGTTCTTGCAAGGATGGCTCGGGATATTTTATCAATTCAAGCTTCAACTGTTGCATCAGAGAGCGCTTTCAGTCAAGCAAGACTGCAAATAGGTGATCATAGAGCGTCTATGAGGGATAGCTTGGAAAAATCAGTATTGTTTAGAGATTGGATCCGCTCGGAAAGAAGAAACTTTGGAATTGCAGAAGCACAACCGGCGATAGATGAAGCTTATGAAGAAATGATAGCGGAACTTACGGAGGATTCGGCTTCGCCCGGAAGTGGTGATGAACAAGCTTCTTTTCCACCACCACCAACGCAACCTCCTCCGAACCTTGAAGGATTTATGAGATTTGTTAGAGATAATACATAGAATAATATGTAACTTGTATTTTGGCACATCTTCCTTAGTTTTTTTCCTTCTAATGGTGGTATTAGTACCTTGTTGTGCTCATTCCATTGGGGGAAGGATGACTAAGAAAGATATGTCATTTTTTGGTAATAAAATTTATTGCTTCTACCCATGAGCTTCTTTTCGCAATATTTCTTTGTCTATACTTAGAATTATTTATATGCTACAATATATACATAATATACAATATATATACTACAAGAAAATATATTTATAAGATACAATATATACATAAGATACAATATATATACTACAAGAAAATATATAAGAGAATATATATACATAAGATACAATATAATATACTACAAGAAAATATATTATGCTACAATATATACATAATATACAATATATATACTACAAGAAAATATATAAGAGAATATATATACATAAGATACAATATAATATACTACAAGAAAATATATTATGCTACAATATATACATAATATACAATATATATACTACAAGAAAATATATTTATAAGCTACAATATATACATAAGATACAATATATATACTACAAGAAAATATATAAGAGAATATATATACATAAGATACAATATAATATACTACAAGCAAATATATAAGAGAATATATATACATAAGATACAATATAATATACTACAAGCAAATATATTATGCTACAATATATACATAATATACAATATATATACTACAAGAAAATATATTTATAAGCTACAATATATACATAATATACAATATATATACTACAAGAAAATATATAAGAGAATATATATACATAAGATACAATATATATACTACAAGAAAATATATTATGCTACAATATATACATAATATACAATATATATACTACAAGAAAATATATAAGAGAATATATATACATAAGATACAATATAATATACTACAAGAAAATATATTATGCTACAATATATACATAATATACAATATATATACTACAAGAAAATATATTTATAAGCTACAATATATACATAAGATACAATATATATACTAAAAGAAAATATATAAGAGAATATATATACATAAGATACAATATAATATCAAGAAGTGATATTTATGCATGACAATTTAGTGTTTTACTATTGTTTTGTTATTTTCTTTTTCGTCAAGCACTTTAATAATTAGATATACATATATACTACATATTAATATAGCCATGATACTACAAGAAATTGTCTTTAAAAAAAAAAAAAAAAAACCCGCTAGGCCCGCGAAGCCCACGAGCCCGGCCCGTTAAGCACAGGACCATGTGGGCTTAGGCCCGTCACGGGCCGGTTCCACCCATTAGGCCCACGAAGACCGGGACCGCCAGGCCCGGGACCGCCAGAGCCCGGGACCACGAAGCCCGGGACCGCGAGGCCCGGCCCGTTAGGCCCACTAAGGCCCGGGCCCGGGACAAAATACAGCCCTAGTTAGAAATGAATGAAATCTTTTGGCAATTGTTAATGTTGTTTTGTTTGAGTTTGTTGCTGTGTGAGTTGAATGATTTTTTCTGGCAATTGTTGTTTGGTCAACTGTTAAACCTCTTTGGATTTAGACAGCAGACTAAAAGTTGCATACTGATAGGAGCTTGTAAAGACAAATGAGTAGAAAATGAACAGCACAATATCATATTGATAAGATTACCAACAAACAAGAAAGAATGAAAACTTAACATATGAATATTTTTTGCACACGAGCTACTGAATTCCGAGGTGAAGTTTTATTTAGAAATTCGACGAGCAACAATGAGAGACCAGCCTTGATCTTCTGAACAGTAGCAACATCAGTCTTGAATTACTTCGCGAGAATCTGATCATCGACACCAGTAGCAAACAAAGTTGTAGGAAGTGAAACAGTTCCAGCATTTGCGCTACGTACCAAGTGCAGAAACAACTATAGCTGATTTATTCCAATCATAGTTGTATTGATAGTGTACTAGTCCTTTTGGACCAGAAACAAGTCCCCGAGCTTGTTAGTACTGTCGCTCAAACCTGTTGCACAGCTTTCACTAGCCAACTTGAGGAGACCATTGAAACTTTACTTTCTCTTCTCATTGACATTCAACGCTCTCTCAGAATCTCCCCCCTTTTCTTGTACATTTTCTAATGCATTTACAGTTTGCTCTAACTCCAGAAAATCAGATTACTTAATACAGAAAGTCCAATAATTATGTCGTCTTTTGCTTTCCATTGGCCAAACATAACCAGAGCAGAAAGGCCTAATAGAAAGTCCCTAATTCTGAGTAACTTAAATATCTCAACAACTCAGAAAAACCAAACTGAAAACAAAAGAAAAGGATATGTTAGAACATTTAGCCAATCAGTATTGAATATAACTAGCTATACATGAATGATTCCTCTAGACAAGTAATCGACAATCATGGTTTTATCTGACTACGAAAATGATTCCTAAACTTACTGCAAAGTGAAGAAGTTCCAATATATCAAGGGAGCCAAGCTACCATTTCATCTGTAATATTACTGGTTTTACGATAAATCAACAACTGAAGTTTTCTCAATTACTCACGATGTAGCATAGTTTTAATGACATCATGATACACCTATTATCATACTAGCCTTAAATTAATCTCTGATGCAAATCAATGCTGATTTTCAAGTTCGAAGCTGCCACATGAGGTTGACTCAAAAAGGGAAAGGAAAAAAACACAAACAGTTAAAATGAAGTTGGAAGGTGAGAATTTAATATTCATTCAACGATGCTCTAGAAATTCGGAAAATAAGAACATTCATCACTATTACCTATCAAATGCAGGGTGGTTAGAAACTCAAAGATCAAAATGAAAAAGCAATACGTGATGAAAACATTTTGTGAATTGTCTGCAATACTTACACTCCACTCCAATGATAACATTTCAATATGTTCCTTTCCTCTCATGTTTGCCTTCAAAGCTTCCATTTTATCCGCCACATTTTCCAACTTTCGAATTGATAAAGTTCCATACAAGCTGCATAGTTCACCCAAATCTTCCATTCTCGAACCACTGCTACCACCAAGAAAATATTCAACTCCCAATAACACACGGGTGCTTTTCAGCTTTCTCAGATGTTGCGGCTTCTTTAAGCAAGGAGTGTCGCTAATGTCAAGGTGACGCAAGTTGATCAACTTTTCCATTTGCATCGGTAACTCTTCAAGATAACCACAAGATGACAAGAGAAGTGTATCTAAGTTATAGAGTACACAAATGGAATTAGGTAACTGTTTTATCTTTGTCCATGAAAGGTCCAAAAATCTTAGGAGCTTTAATTCAATAAACAAGACATTCGGTAACTCATTGATATGATAACGAGACAATGATAGTGCCCTTAAGGATGTTAGTCTTGGCAATATATTATGCAACACCCTCTTGCCTAGAGATGGACCATAGAGCTCGATACTGTTGATTGGAAGCAATGTCCTTAGATGATCTAGTTCGTCGAGGGATTTCAATTTTTCGAAGTCACCATAACCCGTTAAATAGGACACGTGTCGACTTCGTTCTAACAAATGAGACTCTTGGTTCTTTTCCAATATGGTACAAAGTTGTGAAGACGCAATTTGGGCCAAATCATTCACAAGGTCATGCATTAAGAATTCATCTGCATTAATTTTAGAAGAATTTGGGACTCTTTCGAAAAGTGATCTTGATTGCAACTCGAGAAAGAATAGGTTGCCTAAATCTTCAATTGTTTCATTTTTTTACAACCCTTGTACTAGACCATTAGCAATCCACAACTGTATGACTTGTTTTTTCCGAAATGGATAATCTTTCAGAAATATTGCACAGTAGGAAAAGCATTGCTTCAAATGCACGGGAAGATCATTGTAGCTCAACATCAATGCTGGTAATATGCTTTTGTTTTGCAGCTCCCATATTTCACTTCTCAAAATGCTTCTCCACTCTTCAATCTCTGATTTGGACCATAACAAACCAGCAAGTGCCTTTAGCGCTAAGGGCAAACCTTTGCACTTAGCTGCGATTTGTTTCCCGACTTCTATATGTTCCAGATGTTCCTTAGGATCCATATTTTCAAATGCATGTCGTTTGAATAAAGACCAAGAGACATCACTAGACAAAGTATCCATGCTAATTTGCTCATTACCCATCGTCATGGCAACACTTTTCTTACGTGTCGTCACAATTATCGTACTTCCTGCATCTCCTTGAACAAAAAGATTTTTCAAGTCATCCCATGCATTATAGTTGTCATTCCAAACATCATCCAGAACAATAAGAAATTTTTTGCCATTTAAGCTTTCCTTCAATTTGACCTGTAGCTGATTAAGATTGTTATCGTCCTTTAAGTCAGATGAGCCAATTTCTTGAAGTAACCCTTTTGTTATTCGGAAAGCGTCATATGGTTCAGACACACAAAACCAAGCTTTCAAATCGAAAAAACCTTTTACCCTCTCATCATTGCAAACAACTTTAGCAAGTGTTGTCTTGCCAACCCCAGGCATTCCAACAATAGGAATTACTCTCAAACTTTTACCACTTGTATCAACAGATAATAAACGGACCACTAATTCCTCTATTTCATTTTGCCTGCCTAAGATTTCAGATTCATCAACCACAGAAGTTGAAGGTTCTCTAGTTTCTTTACCCGAAACAAGATACTCCTTTAGGCCAAGACAACCAATTTGCTGTTGCAACTCCTCCAATGTTTCAATGGTCTTTTCCAACCTCTGTTTTATGTTAAGAAGAAATTCATCACTTGAGAAAAAATCCCATGCATTACTTGCCAGTTGCTTGTTTCTGCATAATTTTGATGCTGACCTTCCACCTTAATTCTCAGAACTTCATAATTGATTTCTTCAATTAAGTTTCCAGCACTGTCCACGGCATCTTGAAGCTCATTTAGCCACTGGTTGACGAATCGATTTGATGTCTGCTTATTTTCTGCATCACTTAGCACAGCTTGAAAGCCTAGTAAAGTTGTCTTCAGCCTCTTTAGCAGTCGAACATCATGCTTTTGCCTCTGAAACATCTTGAGCAGCTCACCCTGAGGAGCAAGCCTATCAAAGAGAACATTCAAAGCTGAAGATAGAAATGCACCTCCACCTGCTAAGCCAATTTCCATTTCTGAAAGCTGCAAAGCAGAACAAGAAAATCACAAAATGATTAAAAATAGTCTTAGTTTTACCTGTTCAATGCTAAGAGTAATATGAAAAAGAATGCTAAGAGTATCTTTGACAGAAGTAACTAAAAGTAATGGAATTAACTATTCATTCCGTTCTTTAGCAAAAGTCCGTTCTTTCTTTTCATAATGGAATTAACTAAACATTTAATAATTGAGACAAGAAATGATATAAAGTGCTGTGGTGTGCCTTTTGCTCATATCATGAAAAATGTTACAGAAATTGTGGAAATTTAAATGACTGTTAAATTATTGCTGAAATTCCTATGAGATACTCTACGTTCTACATGCTTGAAATGTTCCTTTTCTTATCATTTTTCCATGTAAATGATTTTCTTGCAATATTCCCTTTGAAGTTGTAAATAATGGTAGGAAAATAATTAATGGTGGCTTTAAATACTAATCGTTTAGTCACTATCTTTAAAACATTTTATCCATTGTATGTTGTAGCTAAGTGTTATTACTAACAGAATTTCAGAATAATTTGACAAAATCAATTGAAAGAGACAGCTAAATCTTGGAATTCCTTAATATCATGTTTTAGAAAGTATTAGAGCTTGAGAATAGAAGAAGCATATTAGCAGTTCTAGTATGAGTTTTTTGCAGATAAGGATTAAATAACCTTAGGTGTCTTAAACAAATATTACTTTTATCTTGAAATAATCTTTGCACAAAATATTATTTTACGTATTAATTTTAAGATAATATAAAGAAGTATGGTATACTAATTGTGTGTTATAGGTAGAATTTACATTGCGGGACACTCCAAAACATAATTTTACACACATTAGATTCTCCAAAAATTAATCCGGTACTATTTTTGGAGAATCCGACATGCACCTAGCGACATTTTTGAAGAGTCCGGTCAACATAGTAAGACATTATCTCTTCTGTAGACTATATCCAATCTTTCATTACTATTACGATGTTTGTTTTGCCTTGTATAGTTGGCTATCTTAGAAAGAGAAGGACAAGAGTAATATTTTTATTTTCTACTCTTTTTCAATATTTTTCTTTTTCTCTTTAAGCATCTTTGTTTCATACTGAAAATGTTAAAAAATGAAAATACATTTTCTTACGATTTAACATATTTTTGAATAGTGAAAACATTAACGGAAAAAGATATTACAAATAAAGTTATAGTAAGATTTAGGAGAATAAAGTGAGAAATGACAAGATGTGACCAATGTTTTTCGAATATTTAAAAGTTAAAGTTTTTTTGTTTTACAAAAAATTCCTACAAATTTAGGAGGATCTATAGTGTTTCCGCACTTCCCCTCCAGCGTGACTCGAACTCAGGACTTAACGGTCATGCGTAGAGGGGCTTACCAACTGAGAAACCTCACTTGTCAAAGTGAGAGTATTTTGATTGGCGTGATTACTGGGAGAATCAATCCTCATCTTACAATTTAGAAAGTTTTATTCTGCGTGAGACACAACTACCGAACAGAAAAAAGTTAGCATGAGATTCCTTCCATATTTTTGCCAAGTGGATTTTGGGTCTCACTTTTCAGCAAAAGAATTGGCCTAAGAGCTTTGCCCTTTTGTTTTCAATTTTTAGATAATATAAAGAAGTAATGTATACTAATTGTGTGTTATAGGTAGAATTTACGTTGTGTGGACGCTCCAAAATATTATTTTACTCACATTGGATCCTCCAAAAATTAATCCACTACTTTTGAAGAATCCGAAATGCACACAACGATATTTTCAAAGAGTTCGAGTAACAAAGTAAAACATTTTCTCTTATGTAGACTATATCCAATCATTCATTACTATTACGGTGTTTGTTTTGCCTTGTATAGTTGGCTATCTTAGAAAGAGAAAAGGACAAGTGTAATATTTTGTTTTCTACTCTTTTTCAATCTTTTCTTTTTCTCTTTAAGCATCTCCGTTTAATACTGAAAAGGTTAAAAAAAATACATTTTCTTACGATTTAACATATTTTTGAATAGTGAAAACATTAAGGGAAAAAGAAATTACAAATAAAGTTATAGTAAGAGTTAGAAGAATAAAGTGAGAAATGACAGGATGCGCCCAATGTTTTTCGAATGAAAAGTGAGAGTATTTTTTTTTTTTTACAAAAAATCTCTCCCAAGTTAGGAGGATCTATAGTTTTCCACACTTCCTCTCCAGCGTGACCTTAACCCAGGACCTAACGGTCGTAGATAAAGGTGCTTTACCAACTGAGTGAGAGTATTTTGATTGACGTGATTACTGTGAGAATCAATCCTTATCTTACAATTTGAAAAGTTTTATTCTGCGTTAGACGCAACTAAAGTTAGCATGAGATTCCTCTCATATTTTTGCCAAGTGGATTTTGAGTCTCACTTTTCAGCAAAGGAATTGGTCTACAAGCCCAGCCCTTTCCTTTCCAGTTTTTATATAATATAAAGAAGTATGGTATACTAATTGTGTGTTATTGGGATAATTTATGTTGTGGGGATACTCCAAAACATTATTTTACCCACATTTGATCCTCTAAAAATTAATCCCACTATTTTTGGAGAATCCGATGTACTTAACGACATTTTCAAAGAGTCTAAGCAACATAGTAAAATATTTTCTCTTATGTAGACTATATCTGATCATTCATTACTATTCCGAAGTTTGTTTTGCCTTGTATAGTTGGCTATCATAGAAAGAGAAAAGGACTAGAGTAATATTTTTATTTTCTACTCCTTTTCAATCGTAGACAAGAGGGTTGCTCTGATGGTAAGCAACCTCCACTTCCAACCAAGAGGTTGTGAGTTTGAGTCTCCCCAAGAGCAAGGCGGGAAGTTTTTGGAGGGAAGGATGCCGGGGGTCTATTTGGAAACAACCTCTCTACCCCAGGGTAGGGGTAAGGTTTGTGTACACACTATCCTCCTCAGACTCCACTAAGTGGGATTATACTGGGTTGTTGTTGTTGTCTTTTTCAATCGTTTTCCTTTTCACTTTAAGCATCTCTGTGTCATACTAAAAAGGTTAAAAAAATAATATTTTCTTACGATTTAACATATTTTTGAATAGTGAAAACATTAAGAGGAAAAAGAAATTACGAATAAAATTATAGAAAGTTAGGAGAATAAAGTGAAAAATGATAGGTTGTACCCAATGTTTTTGGAATATTTAAAAGTAAGAGTACTTTGATTGACGTGAAACAATTGAAATCTATCTGCTTATTCTGAGAATCAATCCTCATCTAACAATTTAAAAAGTTATAGTATGAGATTCCTCTAACATTTTTGCCAAAGAATCCAGTAATAGTTTCATTTCAAATTTTCTTCTTACTTTTGTTTCCATCAACCGAAACTACTCTTCAATCATAAGCTTCATCTTTTCAGTAATAGAATACCAATGGGGAGTGAGCAAAAACTACGGAAAACTAAATGAAATTACCAAATTAGATTTTACTAAATAAAGGAAATCCAAAGTTATAGTCTCTGTTAAATATTGAAATTAGTTCCGAGCTAAAACTCAGTTTTCTATTCACAGACACAAAGTAAACAGAAAAGTTAACTAAGCAAAGCAGCTCAGAGAAATGCAGTTAAAGTCATCTCAGATACTGTGATTCGAAAAGGAACTTAAAATTACAAAAGAAAAGAGCAGCGCAAAACAAAACTCACAAAGAATTAATGCAGTAAAACCTGATAGTGGCAGAGGAGATCAGCAGAGAAGATGAAACAAGGAGGAGAAATTTGAGAAAACTGTGAAATTTGAGTCCAATATTTTTCGAATATTTAAAAGTTAGAGCAGTTTGATTGACGTGAAACAATTGAAAAGTTATAGTATGAGATTCCTCTCATATTTTTGCCAAGTGATTTTGGGTCCCACATTTAAGCAAAAGAATTGGCCAAAGAATCGAGTAATACTTTCATTTCCAATTTTCTTCTTACTTTTGTTTCGGGAAAATGCATAATTACCCGATTCCTAACTATACACTTTTTCTTTGCGGAAATTTCATTACCCTCCTAAACTTAATTAAAATAGAATTATTTGCACCCATAACGCTGACGTGACAGAGTGTGTGTGAGAAGCAAGAAAAAAAGATTTTCAGAATAATTTTTATTCTTTTTTACCATTTTTTCTTACTTTTTTTTCCTTTTCCTTTTCCTTTTCCTTTTTCTTTGTCTTTTTTCTTTTACTTTTTTTTTTTTCATTTTTTCTCTAATTCCGGCGGCTATTCATTCACCGGCGACTTTGTCTAACCATTTTCTTTCATTTTTTCTTTTCACACACAAATTAAACTCTCAAAAAATTCTATTCATAAGCAAAGCAAAATATACTCAGATTTGGGGGAAAAATACATCATCAGAAAACCTTCCCACGCCGGAAAAAAATGATGTATTTAAATTTTAACTGGAAAAAGTTTTCTCAGCTTATATTCATTTTTATTTCTTTTTCTCTTCCTCCCACCCATATATAAAACAAAACACACTTAGATCGGGATAAAAATCTGTCGCCTAAAAAAATGGTATTTGTGAAATTCCGACGACCACCATTTTATGCCGTCGGTGACAAAAAAAAAAAGAAAGAGAATGAAATAACCAAAAAAAAATGAGAATAATAAGAAATAAGAAAAAAAGATAAAAAAAGAAGAGTTAATAAAAAAAGTATTAAATGTGGGGTCGCGTGTAGCTCACCACTTGCCAAGAGTTTGGTTGTCTAGTTTTATGGTGTAAATAATTCCATTTAAAATAAGTTTAGTGGGGTAATAGGATTCCCGCAAAGAAAAAGTGTGTAGTTGAAAATCCGAATGTCGGTGACGAGGTACTTATGCATTTTCCCTTTTGTTACCATCAACCGAAACTCAAACTCTCAATTTTGTGAATATCTCTCTTCAATCATATGCTTCATTGAGGTAAAAGATTTTCACGCAATATTCCCTTTGAAGATGTAAATAATGGTTGGAAAATAATTAATAGTGGCTTTAAATACTAATTGTTTAGTCACTATCTTTAAAAAAATTTATCCATCGCATGTTGTAGCTAAGTGTTAATTATTAATGACAGAATTTCAGAATAATATGACAAAATCAATTGAAAGAGACAGCTAAATTTTGGAATTCCATAATATCATGTTTTAGAAAGTATTAGAGCTTGAGAATAGAAGGAGCACATTAGCAGTTTTAGTATGAGCTTTTTTGCAGATAAGGATTAAATAACCTTAGGGGTCTTAAACAAATATAAATTTATCTTGAAATAATCTTTACATGTAATATTATTTTACGTATTAATTTTTAGGTAATATAAAGAAGTACATTATACTAATTGTGTGTTATAGGGAGAATTTACGTTTGGTTGGGGGACTCCAAAACATAATTTTACCCACATTGGATCCTACAAAAATTAATCCATTACTATTTTTGGAAGATCCATCATGCACCCAACGACATTTTCAAAGAGTCCGAGCAACATGGTAAGACATTTTCTCTTCTGTAAACTATGTCTGATCATTTGTTACTATTACACCATTTGTTTTGCCTTGTATAGCTGGCTATCTTAGAAAGAGAAAAGGACAAGAGTAATATTTTTATTTTACTGCGATCACTGTCCAGCTTCGTTCCAGGCCGCTTCTGTGATGCCAGCCACACACATGCGATCATGACCTTCGCACGTGAGATCACACCAGTAGGCAAAAATCCTGAATTGCTTCAAGTCAAACTTTTGATCTAACCATCCAGAATTAACCCGAGGCCCCTGGGACCTCAACCAAATGTACCAATATGTCCTAAATCACAATACAAACTTAGTCGTGACCTTAAATCACATCATACAATATCAAAAACACAAATCGCACCCCAATTCAAGCCTAATGAAAACTAATGAATCCCAACTTCTACGATCAATGCCGAAACCTATCAAATCAACTTCGATTAACCTCAAATTTTGCACACAAGTCATAATTGACACAACGAACCTATTCCAATTTCCGGGACCAAATTTTGAGCCCGGTAACCACAAAGTCAACTCTCAATCAAACTTCTCAACTTTCTAAACTTCTAATTTTTTAACTTTTCGTCATTTCAAGCCAAAATTACCTACAGACACACTCCTAAGTCCAAAATCACCATACGGAGTTACAGGAACCATCAAAACTCCATTTCGAATTCATTTATGTATAAGTCACATCCGGTCAACTCTTTCAACTTAAGCGTTCAATGGGACTAAGTGTCTCGATTCATTTTGTATATTCCCGGAACCCGAACCAACGACGAGTCACATAACAACAATTGAGCATAGGATAAGTAGTAAACGAGGGAACGGGGCTATCATACTTAAAACGATCGGCCGAGTCATTATAGAGGTAGCACTGTACTCTCGTTCGCATGCCTTGGAGTCGCCTTTCTTATAGTTCTACTACTGTTTATTTGCTTTAGAGAATGTGTTATTTATTTCACACATTGTATATAAAATTACAAATAAAGTTATAGTAAGAGTTAAGAGAAAAAAGTGAGAAATGACAGGTTGTGCCCAATATTTTTTGAATATTTAAAAGTGAGAGTATTTTGATTGACGTGAAAATACTAAAATCTGAATCAATCCTCAACGAACAATTTGAAAAGTTTAATTCTGCGTGAGACAGAACTACCCAGCTGACAAAAATTAGCATGAGATGCTCCAAAATATTATTTTACCCACATTGGATCCTCCAAAAATTAATCCACTATTTTTTGAGGATCTGACATGCACACAACGACATTTTCAAAGAGTCCGAGTAACAAAGTAAAACATTTTCTCTTATGTAGATTATATCCGATCATTCATGACTATTATGACATTTGTTTTGCCTTGTATAGTTGGTTATCTTAGAAAGAGAAAAGGACGAGTGTAATATTTTTGTTTTCTACTCTTTTTCAATCTTTTTCTTTTTCTCTTTAAGAATCTCCGTTTCATATTGAAAAGGTTAAAAAATATATTTTCTTACGATTTAACATATTTTTGAATAGTGAAAATATTAACGGAAAAAGAAATTATGAATAAAGTTATAGTAAGAGTTAGAAGAATAAAGTGAGAAATGACAGGATGCGCCCAATGTTTTTCGAATGAAAAGAGAGAGTATTTTTTTTACAAAAATTCTCTCCCAAGTTTGGAGGATCTATAGTATTTCCACACTTTTCCTCCAGCGTGACCTTAACCCAGGACCTAACGGTCATGGGTAGAGGTGTTTTACCAACTGAGTGAGAGTATTTTGATTGACGTGATTACTGTGAGAATCAATCTTCATCTTACAATTTAAAAAGTTTTATTGTGATGATCCAAAAGGTCATCTTTTATTTTAGAATCTATTTCCGTGTTATGAGGCCTTGACAACCTCCTTTTATTTCTTCTCGATTACGTGCACAGTCCGGGCGCAATACCGGAAAGCTTTTGTGTGAAAAAATTGAGAAATAATGAGTTTTTGCTTAAAAAGATAATTTTAGTTAATTTCGGTCAATATTTTAGGTAAACGGACCTAGACCCATATTTCGACGGCCTCGGAGGGTCCGTAGTAAAATATGGGATTTGGGCGTATGCCCGGAATCGAATTCCAAGGTCCCTAGCCCGAGAAATATTTTTTGAAGAAAATTGTTTAACTGAAAATGTGATGCGTTTTGGAAATTTAAATAGATTTGATCTTGTTGGTATCAGGCCCATATTTTGATTTCGGAGCCCCGTTTAGGTTCGTTATGGTATTTAGACCCTATCTGTGAAATTCGGTGAAAACCAGAGGTGATTTGACGTGATTCGGACCTTTGGTTGAAAAGTTAGAAATTTTGAACTATCTTGAAAATTTTATGAGTTTTGGTGTTGAATTCATGGTTCTAGATGTTATTTTAGTGATTTGATCGCGAGACCAAGTTCGTAGGATGTTTTAAGACTTGTATGCATGTTTGTTTTGGAGCCCCGAGGGCTGGGGGTGAGTTTTGGATAGGCTATAGAGTGTTTTGAGACTTAAGGAATTTGCTGGTGTGATTGCAGATCTGCAGACTTCGCATTTGCAAAGTCTGGCTCGCAAATGCGAGCATTGCAATTGCTAAGTTCCATCGCATTTGCGATCAGAGGGCAGGGAGGGGGACCTTCGCAATTGCGAAGTTCACTGTCGCAATTGCGACATGCACAGTGGCCGCATTTGCGAACAAATGTTCGCAATTGCGAAGGCAACAGGTCCATACAAGCTTCGCATTTGCGAATCTGGGATCGCAAATGCGATACCTGCAGCTGTGTAAAACACAACTTAGACGAGATTTTCAACCATTTTTCAATTATCTCAAACTCTAAACCTCCCTGGGCAATTTTTCAAAGACCCAAACTTTTCCAAATTATAGGTAAAAAATTTCTAACTCAACTCTTTCAATCTATTTTATCTTTATGCAAGATTTCATCCCAGAAGCTTGGGATTTTCATGGGAAATTGGGTGTTTTTGGATCAAATTTGGAAATTTCAAAATTTAGGGAATTAGACCTCAAATTGAGGTCGGATTCCAAAACCAATTGCATATCCGGGTTAGGGGGTGAATGGATAATCAGATTTTGGTCCGAACTTCGGATTTTGACCAAGCGAGCCTGGGGTCGGTTTTTGACTTTTTTTGGAGAAAATGTTATAAAATCTATGATTATGCATTGGAATCGTTTCCTTTAGCATTTATTGATGTTATTAAATTAATTATGGCTAGATACGAGTGAATTGGTGGTGGAATCGAGAGGTAAAGCGGTGGTTGAGCATTGAATTACTCGTTAGCTTGAGGTAAGTGTTTGGTCTAACCTTGACTTGAGGGAATAGGAATCCCTGACTTATATGCTATGTGAAATTCCAGGTGTGTAGCGTATAGGTGTGGTGACGAGTACCTATGCACCACCAAATTTCCATTTTTTGCTTGTTCCCTTCCTCATTTTGTGTTATACTACTTCTTGCCTTAATTGTTACTTGCTCATAATTATTTCCATGTCTTAATTGTTACTTGCTCATATATGTTTCCATGTCTAATCGCTTCATATTTACTGTTGTTCTCTTTATTGAAGTATTTAATTATTTCATGGTTTCGTTTTATTACACTATTGGCTTATATTGGCTTGTTGGTGCCTTATGGTATACCTTGGTTGGTCTCGCTGAGTAGTTTACACTGATGAAGTTTCATAATTGTAGTGATATTCCATTGTGTGGACTGAGGTATAAGTGTTTTGGAGGATTTGAACTAACTTGTGAAACACTTATCTTTATTTTTGTGTTTGGTGCTGATATATATATTGGGATCGGGTTGTACGCCGCAACAGGAGGAATAAGGGTGAAATGTAATTGTCTGGTGAGATCGGGTTGCACGCTGCAACAAGTAGTAATAAGGGTGGACATGTGGGATCGGGTTGCGCGCCGCAATATGAGGAATAAGGGTGATATGTGTTGAGGAGTAATAAGGGTGGACAGGTGGGATCGGGTTGCACGCCGCAACAAGGAGGAATAAGGGTGAATATTGGCAATGTTGTTGTTATATGATGGGATCGGGATGCGCGCCGCATCAGTTGTTGTTATGTGCTCATATCTCTTGAGTTCCATTATTGCTATGTTGAAACACCCTTAAGGATTGGTTAGTGTTTTAGCATTTCTATGTTTTAAATTTTTGCTTCGCATGGTTTAGCCAAAAGTTTAATTATCCGATTTTTGTTAAAAACCGATTAGAATTATTACTTGGCTTCTCTACTTCTACTTCTTTCTTTTTTATTTATGTTTTGGCTAGATTAGTACCTAATTCACTATTAAGAATGAATTTTTACTTGCATGATTTAATTAGGTTAGTCAATAAGCTAGATTATAGGTCAGTAGTATTAATTAGTTCATTCATGTTTAAACTTTCAGCATTTCATAATTTTACAATGTTTTTGTTCAGTCTTGGGGTGTATGTGTTTTGGTTTCTGTGGGTTGTTAGTTTGGCAGTAGAAGACCATCCGTTTGGACCTAAACTCTTTGTTAGTTGGCCCAATATTTAGAGGTGTTGGAAAGAAAATACAGGGACATTAGGGGGTTAGTTTAAGGTTTTTGATTTGGAAGAATATTTCTGTTATAACAACAGAAGATTCTAGAGGATAAGGAGAGGGGCTTAATGCAAATAAAAAAATATAGCTCAGTTGTTTTTGGGGTCCAGGGGGGGTAAAATAACAAAATTTGAAGGGTAAGAGTAAATTAGAAACTCAGGTTATGCTTCCCTAAAGCCTTGCTATAAGAGGCTCATTTTTCCTGATTTCTAGGGTAGAGAAAAAAGACACCAAAAAAGGATACAACTGCTATGAATTCTCAGCTCCAAATCTGAGCTTTAATAGCTAGAAATACTCCAAAAAACACAAGAAAAAGCAATCAAAAAAGAAGTTTGAAAGTTTGCTGCCAATCTAATTTTTTACTGCATAAATTCTGGGTTCGAAAGCTGTTGGTTTAAGGAAATTATTGGTTCTACAGTCATTGTTTTCTGCTGTTGTTGATCTGTTGTTGTTGCTTCATTCTAACTTCAGGCTTATTTTCTCCTCTGTTTTTTGCTGTAATCAGGAACTCCTCTTGAAACTTGGGATTACTGATTGGATAATGCATGTTTATATGGAAGAAACAAGCATATTAAGGTATTGTAAACCCAACTATGTTCAGGCTATCAATTTTGTATTCTTTCAAGTCGACTAGCTTCTTCTTTTTTTCCTTGTTTATTTTCTCCAGTTTTATGCTCTTCCATATCTGTTATTCCAAGTTGATTTTGGAGTATTTAAGGTTTTAATTACTGAACTTATGGTGTGATTGAACTTTGGTCTTCGCAAGAGCGTGATTTAAGTTTTGTACCAATTTAACTTGTATCATTGTCTGATGTGAAAAAATGGTTGGAAAATTGAGTGCTCAAGTACCGATATAAGTAGAGTACAATATATGTTTCTTCGCAGGCCCTGATTTTTTTCTTTATGATGTTGAAAATTCTATTTGGCATCCGTTGCCGTCTAGTACTGTAGTGCATTACTGTGATATATGCAAGGCTAAAATATTAGTTTATGCATGTCTACTGTACTCTTGCTTCATATTTTACTATTTGATTTCATTTGGTGATGTTAATTTTGCAATTGATAATTTAGGTTCCTCCAAACTCGAACACTATACCGTTGTAATACACAAATGCCATTCTCCTTTTGCCTGCATTACATATAAAGTTAGGTTATATCGATCTACATCTATGTTTAAAAATATCAGTGAGGAAGAGCTGATCTGTTGATTTTGCAATAGCATCAAACTCAGTTTTAGATATGAACGTTCATAATACGCTTAGTTGAGTATAGATACTTGTAAATAAATTGAGGTGTACCATCCAGTCACGTAGTCTATGGCCCTCACATAAATTCCTTTACTAATGAAGAAAAATGCCTTGAACTCTCGTATTTTGCTTTAGGCGCGTTAATTAAATAAATTGTTATAGCTACGGGTATGGTTCTCGTGACGTAGTTGTGATGCTTAATTTCTAAAATCCATGGGTACATTTATGTGACCCGGCCATAATTTAATCTTGTTAATAAAATACACATGTTGTGGATCATGGGTATGGTTCCCGTGATATGATTCGCAATGTGTAATCAAATAATCAGTTATATGATAATCAGATTATTAAAAGCGATTTTAAAAGGAAAAAAATGCACATAGGTTTCAAAAATATTTTAAAATCATATAAAGGCCAATAATAATAGTTGAGCGACCGTGCTAAAACCACGGAACCTGGGAATAACACCTTCTCCTGGGTTAACAGAATTCCTTACCCGGATTTCTGTGTTTCGCGGACTGTAAAACAGAGTCAATTTTTCCTCGATTCGGGATTTAAAACCGGTGACTTGGGACACCATAAACTATCCCAAGTGACGACTGTGATTTTAATATAAATAATCTCGTTTCGATTGTCACTTAAATTGAAAATAACTCCCTTATACCCCTTTCGGAGGTAGAAAAAGGAGGTGTGATAGCTCTAGCGACTCTGCTAAGGACAAGAACCAAGAATTTGTAGTTCAGGGTTCAAGAATTCGAGCATAGAATAATTGTTATATTTGGCTTTATTTATTATCTGATTTTATTTACGTTTGGGCCTAGTGTGCTAAATATCGCTTTTTACCTCTTTGATATTATCTAAACTGTATATAAACTGTTGCGAAACCCCTCTCTTCTAATCTTCTAAGAAGTGCACGCTAGCGTGACTTCTTTCTATTAGTGTCACATCCCAATTTAGAACGAGGTTCAGACACGTTGCAAAGACGGATGATCTTTTTGTTACTGGTACGCTTCCCCCCTCGGCTCGAGTTGTCCGCTCGGGTAAGACAGGTTTAGAACAATATACCCAGGTTTAGAACAGGATAGACAAGGAAATCGTCGTGCATGGCAATGAGAATTTATGTGCTTTCAATGATACCTCAGTCCAGTTTATTGAAGCTGAAGAGGATAAGGGCACGTGGGTCTATCAAGTGTCCTAAGCGGTGTCAGTTGAAAAGGTTCCGGAAGGGGGATACATCTCGGGTCCAAAGTTAGCTTCGACAATCATCATGGTAGCAACCGAGATGTTGAAAATTAGTTTTATGCCGGGCAAGGGTCTTGGTGCATCTCTGCAAGGTATCGGGCAGCCAGTATCCTTGCGTGAAAATCTGAGCACATTTGGTCTGGGTTCAAGCCTACATAGGATGATGTAAAGAAGGCTCAAAAGCTAAAAAAGAAGGCATGGTCGCTCCCTAAGCCAGTCCCACATCTCTCTAGGTCTTTCATCAAGGCAAGGGTTGTGAAGAGTCAGGTGACAACAGTTCCAAGACCTGTGGTTGATTTTGATGAAGAATTGGTTAAAAGGTTCCAGAGTCTATTTGATGAAGTAAACATGGTAGAAATCGGGGAAGGTTCCAGCAAGGCGGATGTGCAGTTTATTGGGACAAAAGTGAAGATTAACAATTGGGATGCCACTCCTCTCCCTACCCGGAAGGAGTATTGGTAGTTTGCTTTGTTTTCCTTTCAGCTTATCTAGATTATTCCAGGGTTGTAATTCAGATTTTATTTTCTGTCTATTTTAATGTACAAACCCTTCTATCCTTTATTTTAATGAAATGAAATTTCCCTTTTCCATTACTCTTGATAGTGTCATTTTCTCTTCTTTCTTTGTACAGTTCTTTTTATGCTGGTTTCAATGACATGATATGCATGAGGAATCTTCAGCCAAGTCTTAAAAGCCAATCTAACTCTGAAATAATAATCCAATAAATAGTGTGTGATGATGAAATAGAATATGATGAAGAGGAAGCATTTGGGGAAATTAGTAAAGAGCTAAGTCACTTTGAAGAGAAACCCAAGCCTAATTTGAATGAAACTGAAGCAATCAATTTAGGGGATCTAGATAACATCAGGGAGACCAAGATAAGTGTACACTTGGAACCACAAATCAAGGAGGAAATAATCAAAGCGTTGTTCGAATATAAAGACATTTTTGCATGGACATACGACGACATGCCGGGTCTAAGTACTAACTTGGTGGTTCACAAATTGCCCACTAACCCGACATTCGCTCCCATCAAGCAGAAGTTAAGAAAGTTCAAAACTGACATGAGTGTGAAGATCAAGGAGGAAATCACAAAGCAGTTGAACCCAAAGGTCATTCGAGTCACGCGATACCCCACTTGGTTAGCTAATGTTATGCCAGTGCCAAAGAAGGACGACAAGACTAGGGTGTGCGTTGATTATCGTGATCCCAACAAAGCAAGTCCAAACGATAATTTTCCATTGCCAAATATCCACATTTTGATTGACAACTGTGCCAAACATGAGATCGGTTCTTTTGTGGATTGCTATACGGGGTACCACCAAATCTTGATGGATAAGGAGGATGCAGAAAAGACAGCGTTCATCACACTATGGGGAACTTATTGCTACCGGGTAATGCCGTTTGGTTTGAAAAATACTGGGGCAACTTACATGAGGGAAATGACTACTGTGTTCCATGACATGATACACAAGGAGATTTAGGTTTATGTGGATGATATGATCGTAAAGTCAAATCAACAGGCCGACCATATCAAAGATTTGAGGAAGTTTTTTCCAAAGGCTCCGCAGGTACAATCTTAAGCTTAACCCTGCCAAGTGTGTATTTGGTGTTCCACCCGGAAAACTGTTGGAATTCATAGTTAGTCATCGAGGCATTGAGTTGGACCCATCAAAGATCAAGGCTAACCAAGAATTGCCACCTCCAAGGAACAAAACTGAGGTGATGAGTTTGCTCGGGCGTTTAAACTACATCAACAGGTTTATTGCTCAACTCATAACAACTTGTGAGCCCATCTTTAAGTTGCTGAAGAAGGATGCTGCGGTCAAATAGATTGATGAGTGCCAGGAGGCATTTGATAAGATCAAGGGGTACTTGTCAAACCCACCTGTGTTGGTCCCGTCGGAACCCGAGAGGCTTTTAATTCTTTATTTGACAGTCCTGGACAATTCGTTCAGTTGCGTACTAGGTCAACATGACATCACCTGCAGAAAGGAGCAAACCATCTATTATCTCAACAAGAAGTTCACATCATATGAGGTTAAGTATACTCCCCTTGAAAGGACATGTTGCGCCCTGACTTGGGTGGCACAAAAGTTGAAGCATTATCTATCGTCCTACACTACTTACCTCATTTCTCGTCTAGACCCTCTAAAGTATATTTTTAAGAAGCTTATGCCCATAGGGAGACTTGAAAAGTGGAAGATTTTGCTCACAGAGTTTGACATTATCTATGTGACTCAGACCGCGATGAAAGCCCAAGCATTGGCCGATCAATTGGCCGAGAATCCGGTGAACGAAGAGTATGAACCATTGAGAAAGTATTTTCCCGATAAAGAGGTGATGCATATTGATGAAGTGGAGCAGGCTGAAAAACCAGGTTGGAAACCTTTTTTTGATGGAGCCGCTAACATGAAAGGTGTCAGGATAGGGGCCGTGCTTATTTCTGAAATAGAGCATCACTACCCTATTACGGCTCAGCTTTGTTTCTATTGTACCAACAACATGTTTGAGTATGAGGCATGCATTTTGGGATTGAGGTTAGATTAGATATGGGAGTCCAGGAAGTTTTGGTCTTGGGAGACTCGGACCTTTTGGTGCACCAGATTCAAGGAGAATGGGAGACACGGGATTTGAAGCTAATACCGTATCGACAATGTTTGCATGATATTTGTCAACGTATTTCATCAATAGAATTCAGGTACATTCCAAGGATCCATAATGAGGTTGCCGATGCTTTGTCTACCTTGGCATCAATGTTGCACTATTCAGACAAATCTTATGTTGACCCTCTACACATTCAAGTTCGTGATCAGCATGCCTATTGTAATGTGGTTGAGGAAGAACTTGATGGTGAACCATGGTTCCATGATATCAGGGAATACATCAGGAAGGGGGTATATCCGGTACAAGCCACAGATGATCAAAAGAGAACAATTCGACATTTGGCTAGTTGATATTTCTTGAGCGGGGGAGTTTTGTACAAAAGAACTCCAGATCTTGGGCTATTAAGGTGCATAGATGCTAAACAAGCCACGACTATCATGACGGAAGTGCATTCCGGGGTTTGCTAGCCAAATATGAGCGAGTATGTTCTGGCAAAGAAAATTCTTCGAGCAGGGTATTATTGGCTCACCATGGAATGAGATTGCATCATCTTTGTACGCAAGTGTATTCAATGCTAGGTACACAGAGACTTGATTCATTCTCTGCCATCTGAGTTGCACACAATGTCCGCACAATGGCCCTTTGTTACTTGGGGCATAGATGTCATTGGACCAATTGAACCCGCGGCATCAAATGGGGACAAGTCCATTCTGGTGGCCATTGACTATTTTACTAAGTGGGTTGAAGCTAAAACTATCAAATCTGTGACCAAAAAGGCAGTGGTTGATTTTGTTCGTTCAAATATCATTTGTCGGTTCGAAATCCCAAAGGTCATCATCACAGACAATGGTGCTAATATTAACAGTCATTTGATGAAAGAAGTATGCTAACAGTTTAAGATTACGCATCGAAATTCCACCCCGTATCGTCCTAAGGCGAATGGAGCAGTCGAGACAGCCAACAAGAACATAAAGAAGATACTTCGGAAAATGGTGCAAGGTTCCACGCAATAACATGAAAAGTTGCACTATTGTTCGCTCTTCAGTAGGTGCAACTCCTTATTCATTGGTATATGGCACTAAAGTAGTGATACCCGCGGAAGTTGAAATTCCATCCCTTTGGATTGTTGCTGAAGTCGAAATTGATGATGATGAGTGGGTCAAAACCCGTTTGGAGCAATTAAGTTTGATTGACAAGAAAAGATTGGCAGTAGTGTGTCATAGCCAGTTGTATCAAAAGAGAATGGCAAGAGCATACAACAAGAAGGTGCGCCCCCGGAAATTTGAAGTGGGTCAGCAAGTATTGAAATGCATCCTGCCACATCAGGATGAAGCGAAATGCAAGTTCGTCCCAAATTGGCAAGGGCCGTTCATTGTAACAAAGGTCGTGTACAATTGTGCTTTATGCTTAACAGATATAGAAGGCACATGTGTAGATATGGCTATCAATTCTGATGCATCCAAAAGATATTATGTATGATTTCTTTGGTTTAAATTGTGTTGTTTGTACTTGGCATGTTTTGGAGATTGGAATGACGAAGGCATTTTATTCTGATTTCTAAACACTTTACCCTTTGTTACCCCTTTGAGCCTTATTTATTTTCTTTCATACCCCTCTTTTGGAATCAGTAGCAAAGTTCAAAAACACAGACACAAAAGGTAAATAAAGAAGAAAAGAGGAAAAAGAAGAGAAAAGATAAAGAAAAATGGAAAAGAACAAAGAAAAAAAGAAATAAAAATAAAAAGAAAAAGAGATAAGTAACAAAAACAAAACAATTCCTATGACATGAACTACGTTTGACCTGATTCTTTTTAAGGATACGTAGGCAGCCTCACGGTACGGTCCCATAAAAATAAAAATTCAAAAGCCCCTAGGCAAAGAAACTGGGGCAAAAGTTATAGTTCTATAAAAGATCTGATTCCAAATGTTGTAAGTGTGAACCCATCCAAGTTGTTTTGAGCCTTTATCCTTTCTTTCTAACCCCATCCAAAAGCCCACATTGCGGTCCAAACAAAGACCTTCCGACCAATATTTGAGAGTGCCAAGTCGAGCGAGATAGATGTATGATTCGCATTAGGGGCAACACTCCATGCTGCACAAGGTAAAATGAATAAATGAGAGTGTCCTATTGGTGAAAACCCTTATGGGCACCCTAGGGCGACGGAAAGATGAGAGAAATCAAAATGAGAGAGTCTTATTGGTGAAAAACTTCATGGGCACCGTAAGGCGACAGTGAGTTGAGAGATGAACAAATGAGAGAGGTTTGTTGGTGAAAACCCTTCTAGGCACCGCAAGCCGAACAAGGTCAGTGAATTGGTGAAGAGATTGGGTTATGGAGATCCCGCGGCATAAAGTATGACAACTGAAAGATGATTGGCTGAACGGGTTGGGCTGATTAATTCGAAATGCATGTCATGATCATTGGTGCCAGCTGGCTCACCCAAATAAGTCTCCTTCCTTTTCTCCCTCAAACAATCATCTTGTTTCAAGTCTTCTTCTTTATTTCTAACTCTTGAAGTCATTGCATTTCATTTCTTTTAGGTTTATTTCTCTAAGGTTTTTCCCATGTCATCCTTGTTTAAGCAACAAAGAAAGGATTTCAAAGCTTAACACCAACTTCCAAATTGCACAGAGCAAAGTGCGGCCAAAGCATACCAGAAATAACATGATGCAAAAGTGAAAAATAAGGTGTTAATGAAGGTTCAAGCGGTCGAGTGGTTTGTGAATTTTGTGGAAGATACAGAGGTTAAAATTTGAAGGACAGAAATGTAAAACAATGGGTTGAGTGTAGGTCACTCGGGTCATTCAGGTTCCTGTTGGTTGAAATTCAGTCAGAAAGTCAAACAATTCTTGGCCAGTTCAAGGCATCCAGTCAAAACAAGGCACGGCAGTGAAAGGTCCACCTTCAGCAAATATGACGCAAACTAACCACCAGGTTTAACCGTAAATCTTCAAGACCCTCCTGGCTAATGAGATTTAGTTTAAAATTTTCAGGACCCTCCTGGATAATGGGATTTAATCTTAAAAGTTCTCAGGACCCTCCTGGATAATGGGACTTAGTGGAATTCCAAGACCTTCATAAATAACAAGATTCATCATAACCTCTACCTTTAGGAAATATAAGTTGACTTTAAAGCTTTCACTCTTAAGATGCAATTCAATTTGAAATTTTCAGGGCCCTCCTGGATAATGGGATTTTAGTTTTAAATTCTTAGAGATTTTGGGTAACATGATTCGATTAACACTCACAGATGTGCCCAAATACCAAACTGGGGTAGAAAAGTTTCTTTGTTTGTCTGTTTTGTTGTAATCAGGCGCCCACCTGGAGAACAAGGGAATACAATTCAAGTTTTTGGTAATCAGGCGCCCACCTGGAGAACAAGGGAATACAATTAAAGTTTTTGGTAATCAGGCCCCCACCTGGAGAACAAGGGAATACAGTTCAAGTTTTGGCACTTAGGAACCCTCATAGAGAACAAGGGAATACAGTTCAAGTTTCGGCAATCAGGCGCCCACCTGGAGAATAAGGGAATACAGTTCGAGTTTTTGGCAAACAGGCGCCCACCTGGAGAACAAGGGAATACAGTTCAAGTTTTGGCAATCAGGCACCCCTCTGGAGAACAAGGGAATGCAATGCGAGTTTTTGGTAATCAAGCGCCTATCTGGAGAACAAGGGAATACGGTTCAAGTTTTGGTAATCAGGCGCCTACCTGGAGAACAAGGGAATACAATTCAAGTTTTAGTAATAAGGCGCTCAACTGTTGATACCCAATTTTTCTCTGTATATTTTTATATGCAATATACCTTCAAACTAGCAAGTATATGCATATATAAGTATGTCCCAAGGTTTTACAATTTTTTTTCTCTTAATTTTTATAGATTTTTAAATCTATTCATTGCCCTATTTTATCAAGAAAAACCCAATAATTATCGCCAAAATTATTATTTTAGGTGATTCACTTATTAGATTCTCATATTTATATTAAAATATAGCTGGCATAATTTTTGCATATTTTTACAAATTTATTTAGTATTTTTAAAGCTAAATTGTGTATAATTGTGATATTAGCCTATTTTAAGATTTAATTGTTTTCATAATTATAAAATTGACTCCAGTATTTTTAGTTTGATAATTACGTATTATTAATTATTTTAGTACCTTTAATTTATTTCCAAAAATTATTTTACTATTTTTTGTAAAATAAATAAGAAAAAATAGCTATTTAAATGTTAGCCCTGTTTATTTCAATTTTAGCCTTATTTGAACCTCCAATTGAACCCAAATTTAAACCCAATTACCCTGACCCAATCCCTGTTTGAACCAACCCAAACCCAACCCTGTTAAAACCGCCCCACCTACTCAATTAATCTAGGCCGTTGATCAAAATGATCAACAGACACCAAATACCCTTTCCTTTTTAATCCCGACCTACCCCCTAACCCTAACCATTTCACAACCCCAGCCGCCTCTGAAACCCTGAACTCTCTCAAAATCTCTCGAGTCTTCTCATAACCCTAGCCGCCTCTCAATGCTTCCACCCTGAAAGCCACCAGAATCCATGGCTTCCAGGGCTATGAGAGTCTTATACCTACCTCCTGTTGCTCTTTCACACCTGATCTCTGAAGATTCAAGGCGTGGCCTTGAAGGTTTTCACCCAGACCTCTGCCAATTCAAGGTTCTAGAGTCGTCGTCGGCCTTGCTCCGGCGTACCATGGTGTTTTGAGCCTGGTTCTGACCTCTCCGACTCAGATCGATGACCTTTTCAAAGCCTTTCTCATTTCTAGGGTTCTTCTGAAATCCTAACCCTTCAAGGTTTTTTCTGTTCTCTTTAGATCCATTGTGTATCTGTGCTCTCTTTGAGTTTTCAAACGATCTCCCTAACTTTCTTTCGTAAATTACTTTTCAAAGTCTTTCTTTTAGGAATTAGGGTTTTCTGAAAATGCTTAAGTGTTTCTCTGACTTTTTTTTCCTTTTCTTTTGTGTGTATTTGCCTCTACTGTGTTCTATATGTTCCTTCTACCATGTATGTTCTTCTAATGTGCTTTCTATGTTCCGTTCTTGTATGTTCTTCTATTGTGCTTTCTATACTATGTTCTTGTATGCTTTTCTACTATGTTCTGGTATGTTTCGCCCATTGTATTCTTCTACCGTATTCTTGAGTGTTCTTACTACTTTTCTCCTATTGAACTTTGTTTAAGTTTCTTTTAAAAGGATATTCTTAAGCATGCTTTCTTCTACTGTTCTTATCAGTCTTTTCTCATCATGTTTCGAATTAGTTTCTTTACTCTGTTTGCCTTGAACCCCTCTACTGTATTTACATGCTATTCATGAGTTTAGTTGCTGGAAGAAGCATGTTAGAAGTTTCAGTTCTTTTCTGAAACTCTAAACATGTTTCGATTCGACTACTTGCCTCCTCATCTTTGTACTTGATTCAAGGTGGAAACCCTAGAATTTGGGGGTTCTGCCTAGGTTTGATTGAACTAGGGTTTTATATTAGAACCCTTAACTCTTTCAGACTGACTTTGAGTCCCTGAACTGAGTTTGGACATCTTTGTTTTCATATAATGTAGAACTTTTTGCTAAACTCTTCTACACTGGATTTTTTCTGCTGATTTACACGACAATTTTCTTTCATGCTCACATGCTCCTTATATATGATGAATTTTCCTCTAAATGGTTTTCAAATTTGCAATTAGTGCAAACTTCCTTCTGAATAGGGCTTGATTGATTTCTTTCCATTGTTTGCTGATTCTCCCTGTTACTCGGCCTAAGTTTAAACCCTTCTTCATCTTTTCTGACTCGGTTCATTCATGCAAAATCTCAGACTCTTTTGATTTACTATTTGTTAATTGATTTGCTTACCTTATTTGCACAAACCGTGTATTTCAAAACCTTCTCCTTAAACAACTTTTTATGTATTTGCCCCTGATTGCATGATGTGCACAAAGTGCTTACTCAATTTCTTTCCTTAAATGGTTTTCACCCATTCGAATCTGAATCCCTTAATTAAGGGAAGCCATATGTAATTGATTGACAATCAATTCCTTTACTATTTTTTCTGCCCCCTCTTGTGAGCCTTGCCTTGAGACCTAGAACTCCCTCTGAACTTGGACACTTGATGTCTGGCCCTTCCACACTGCACTATGGCTTAATCTGTGATACATTTGGGTGTAAGCACTGCCCGGAGTTCATATGAGACTCTTATGGAGCTCTAACACACCCAAAATAAGAGAAAGGCTTTAAAATATGATCTCTTGGAGTTGATTCACTTCATACTTCAGACAGGAAGTTTAAGTCAGGCTCTCCTTCGTTGTACTTTTTAATTTCAAAAGTATGTATGCAAAAGGCGTAGATAACCTGCCTATAGGAGATTATGAATTTCTGCATTCTCATATAGATACCATGTCTATTCGAATCTTGCATTCGCGTCTAGATAACCTGCCTATAAGAGTTTATGAATTTCTGCATAGATACCATGTTTATAGGAATCTTGCATTCTCATATAGGTACCATGTCTATAAAAATCTTGCATTCTTATATAGATACCATGCCTATAGTTCATTTCTGAACTCCTGCATAAGCGTATAGATATCCTACCTATAGGAATTTTTGAATTTCTGCATATCATGTAGATACCCTGCCTATAGGTTCTTTCTAAATCTTGCACATGCATTCCTCATCAGACAAACATGTTCGTAGGTCTTAAATAATCAACTGCAATTAGATATCTTCATAGGCTTTAAACGAAATTCAACATCTAGATGTCATGCCTATAATGTTTCTGCATTTTTTACTACGTTTATAAGAGTGTCCAAAATCGACAACACATAGAAAGCATGCCTATAGGATCCTTAATCGAATCTGAATCGTTTCACTCGCTTATAGGTCTAAACCATCTGAATTGTTTCACTCGCTTATAGGTCTAAACCAGTAACAATGAAGAACACTCTTTTATTAAAATTCGCCTTTATTTAATAACAGACGATTTTCTCAAATCAGTATGTATTCATGTTTGTTTCATTGTTTCTGGAATCAGTAGAAATCATGCCTATAGGGGTCTTTGTCTAACTCTTAGGCAAACCATATGGTGAAAGTTTATAAACTGAATCAGACCTTTTATCAGCTACAACCAGTAGGTAGTCCTGATTCGAGCTTCTTATCTGAACTATGTAATAGATCAATCTGCCTCCATCGTTTAAGTTTTAATTGGACCCTAAACAGTACATGCAAGTCATGCTACATTATGTGCTTTCTTTGGTTTAAAAGAGGTCTGTTTGAGCCCTTTTATTTGTTTATATGCTTCCCCAAACTTGTTATATGTGTCTTGTTTGTCGCCTTAGTATTTACCTTTTGAAACCACAAATAAGCCCAATACTTCCCTTCCCTTTAGGATTAATAGTCCTAAATGCCTCCAGGACTGATAAGGATTGGGGTGGGAAATAGCATGCAATAAGTAAACGAGACTATTCCGCGCTTTAATACCTTAACGGGTTGGGAAAGGGTAGATATGGATATGATGACCACACGATAACATCAAGTGTAGCCCCTCACTGAGGAGTGATTACTGGAATGTTGTGTGGGGTCATCCATATTATTAATAAACCTAGTACCCCCCTTCCCTTTGTTTTCTTTGTTTCTTTTAAATCTTTTTAAACTATTTCTTTTAAGAAAATCAACTCCTTTTAGTTCATTTTTCTTACTTTTGTTTATGTGTAACCATTACATGAATTTTGGATTACTCTAACCCCAGCAGGATCCTGATATCCTATCCTTTTCTTATACTACACCTGTTATCCCCCATAGGGCATAATTGAGATGGGTGTGGCCAATTAACCTTGAGATAATTTCAAGCCCTTACCCAATATCTGGTTGTTCAAATCAAACCTTCCCTAGTGTCCTAATGCACTCAAATTATTAGGTGGCGACTCTTCAATTCAAAACCCAATTCCCGAATGGGAATGAGTTGTCTCCCAAATGTCATAAACCCGATTTTGCGAGAAAAAGGGGGCGCGACACCAACTAGAGAACAAAGGAATGCGGTTCAAGTTTTGGTAATCAGGCACCCACCTGGAGAACAACGAAATACAATTCAAGTTTTGGCAATCAGGCGCCCACTTGGAGAATAAAGGAATACAGTTTGAGTTTTTGGCAATCAGGCGCCTACCTAGAGAACAAGAGAATATGATTCAAGTTTTTGGTAATTAGGCACCCACCTAGAGAATAAGGGAATACAGTTCAAGTTTTGGCAATCAGGCACCCACTTGGAGAATAAGGGAATACAGTTTGAGTTTTTGGCAATCAGGCGCCTACCTAGAGAACAAGGGAATATGATTCAAGTTTTTGGTAATCAGGCACCCACCTGGAGAACAAGAGAATACGATTCAAGTTTTTGGTAATCAGGCGCCCAAGTGGAGAACAAAGGAATATAGTTCAAGTTTTGGTAATCAAGCGCCCACCTAGAGAACAAGGGAATACAGTTCGAATTTTTGGCAATCAGGCGCCCACCTGGAGAACAAGGGAATACAGTTCATGTTTTGGCAATCAGGTAACCACTTGGAGAACAAGGGAATACAGTTCATGTTGTGGCAATCAGGTGCCCACCTGGAGAACAAGGGAATACAGTTCAAGTTTTGGCAATCAGGCGCCCACTTGGAGAAAAAGGGAATACAGTTCGAGTTTTTGGTAATCAGGAACCCACCTGGAGAACAAGGAAATACAGTTCGATTCTTTGGTAATCAGGCGCCCACCTGGAAAACAAGGGAATACAGTTCGAGTTTTGGCAATCAGGCACACACCTGGAGAACAAAGGGAATACAGTTCAAGTTTTGGCAATCAGGCGCCCACCTGGAGAACAAGGGAATGCAGTTCAAGTTTCGGTAATCAGAAAGCCACCTGGAAAACAAGGGAACTCATTTCAGAATTCATTTCGCGTTAGCAACCACAGAAATTCACCTCGAGTGTGCAGGTCAACAGTTCAAGATGCACAACAGAAATGTAGAAGCAGCAAGACCAAGTTTGAATATGGTAGATAGGATTCTTGTAATTCATAGATCATAGTTTAGCCTAGCTTCTTTTCATTTTGTCTCGGGGTAATAAGGAGTTCAGCAAGCAGTAGCAACAGTAAAATCACAGCTTCCCGGTAGTCCCAGCTACCAAAACTTTCCGAACTACACTGACCTGATTTCTTTATATCCAAGGATATGTAGGCAACCTCTGAAGCAAGGTTCGGTCAGATCTTTCAAAAAATGCTTCCCACAGAGTATTCAAACGGGAAAAAATCGCTCGTATCTGCTCACTTTATCTTTGCACGAAAACTCTTCGTGTTTCCGAGCAAAGAGGGGCAGCTGTGAGCACGTGATTTTTTCCCTATGTAAAATATTCCTACAAATTGAAGAAATAAATTTTTCCTAATTAATTTCAATTTTATAGGATTTCTGTAGGAATTGTGTTAATTGTTTGCATTTCTGTGCATGATTATTATTATTAAAGTCATGAAAAATACCAAAAATACCATGCATTGCATTTAGATTTTTGTGTTCACATTTTAGGGTTAATTTAGATAGTTAGTTGCTTTATTAAAAATGAAAATCACAAAAATAGGTTCACTTTTACATTTTAGCTTTTTAATTTTAGATTAGTAATTCTCTCTTTTAATCTAGGATCAACTAATTTTTATAAATGTTATAGTTAGATAATTAGCTTAATTTTACAATTTAAATTAATTTGGGAATTTAATTTAAGTTTTTAATTAATTAGAGAAAGGAAAATGAAAACAAAAACAAGAAAAAAGGAATTGGAAAAGGGGCTTAAATTAGCTTTGGACTTGGGCTGATTTTATGCCCAAACCCGCCCCAAATCCAGGCCCAAATCTAGCCTACCCGGTCCAGGCCCCCCATTAAACAAAACGACGCCGTTTTGGGGCGTTTAATCTCAGCCTTTCATTCCTTATGATCCAACAGACCAGAACTGACCACTCCACCCCTTTATAACTGTCCTAAACTCCCCCTAGACCTAGAGACCCCTCCCCATTTCCCCATTTTTGTCTCTCACCCAAAAAAATCCTAATCTAGCCGCCCCAGAATCCTCTCAGTTTATTAGCCGGCGACAGCTACCTTAATCCCTCCAAACCCACCCAAATCGATACTCCACACTCATAAACCTCCCCTCGTCATCAAGCTATCACCATATTCCCCAAAATCCCCATCAAATGCTCTCAGAGCCAGATTTTAAAAAAAACAACAGAAAGATCGAGTTTTCTTATTCTTCTTTGACTGATCTTTGGTTTTTCAAGGCTCGTGTTGGCTAGAGATCTATGCTAGTCGATTGTTCTTGGCAATAACAACCGATTAACGTTTATTTTGGGTTATTTCGGAGTGATTCGAACCCTATCATTTGGCCCAGTGCTTAGCAAAGTTTTTTCCTCCTTATTTGTTTTAGGTAATAACCTGTTTCCCTTTTATCTTCTCTAATTTCTGTGTTTTAGCATTTCTAGGTTTTAAATTTTTACTTTGCATGATTTAGCCAGAAGTTTAATTATTTGATTTTTGTTAAAAAGCGATTAGAATTATTACTTGGCTTCTCTACTTCTACTTCTTTCTTCTTTATTTATGTTTTGGCTAGATTAGTACCTAATTCTCTGTTAAGAGTGACTTTTTGCTTGTATGATTTAATTAGGTTAGTCAATAAGCTAGCTTATAGGTCAGTAGTATTAATTAGTTCATTCACATTTAAACTTTCAGCATTTCATGATTTTACAATATTTTTGTTCAGTCTTGGGGTGTATGTGTTTTGGGTTCTGTGGGTTGTTAGTTTGGCAGTAGAAGACCCATCCGTTTGGGCCTAAACTCTTTGTTAGTTGGCCCAATATTTGGAGGTGTTGGAAAGAAAATACAGGGACATTAGGGGGTTAGTTTAAGGTTTTTGATTTGGAAGAATATTTCTGTTATAACAATAGAAGAGTCTAGAAGATAAGGGGGGCTTTATGCAAATGAAATAAATACAGCTCAGTTGTTTTTGGGGTCCAGGGGGGGTAAAATAACAAAATTTGAAGGGTAAGAGTAAATTAGAAACTCAGGTTATGCTTCCCTAAAGCCTTGCTATAAGAGACCCATTTTTCCTGATTTCTAAGGCAGAGAAGAAAGACACCAAAAAGGATACAAATGCTATGAATTCTCAGCTCCAAATCTGAGCTTTAATAGCTAGAAATACTCCAAAAAACTCAAGAAAAAGCAATCAAAAAAGAAGTTTGAAAGTTTTCTGCCAATCTAATTGTTTTACTGCATAAATTCTGGGTTTGAAAGTTGTTGGTTTAAGGAAATTATTGGTTCTACAGTCATTATTTTCTGCTACAGTTGATCTGTTGTTGTTTCTTCATTCTAACTTCAAGCTTATTTTCTCCTCTATTTTTTTGTTGTAATCAGGTACTCCTCTTGAAACTTGGGATTACTGATTGGATAATTCATGTTTATATGGAAGAAACAAGCATATTAAGGAATTGGAAACTCAACTATGTTCAGGCTGTCAATTTTGTATTCTTTCAAGTCGACTAGCTTCTTCTTTTTTTCCTTTTTTATTTTCTCCAGTTTTATGCTCTTCCATATCTGTTATTCCAAGTTAATTTTGGAGTGTTTAAGGTTTTAATTACTGAACTTGTGGTGTGATTGAACTTTGGTCTTCACAAAAGCGTGATTTTAGTTTTGTCCAATTTAACTTGTATCATTGTCTGATGTGAAAAAATGGTTGAAAAATTGAGTGCTCAAGTACCGATATAAGTAGGGTACAATATATGTTTCTTCGCAGGCTATGATTTTTTTCTTTATGACATTGAAAATTCTATTGGTATCCCTTGTCGTCTAGTACTGTAGTGCATTACTATGATATATGCAAGGCTAAAATATTAGTTTATGCATGTCTAATGTACTCTTGCTTCATATTTTACTATTTGATTTCATTTGGTGATGTTAATTTTGCAATTGATAATTTAGGTTCCTCCAAACTCGAACACTATACCATTGTAATACACAGATGTCATTCTCCTTTTGCCTGCGTTACATATAAAGTTAGGTTATATCGATCTACAACTATGTTTAAAAATATTAGTGAGGAAGAGCTGATCTGTTGATTTTGCAATAGCATCAACTCAGTTTTAGATCTGAACGTTCATAATACGCTTAGTTGAGTATATATTCTTGTAAATAAATTGAGGTGTGCCATCCAGTCACGTAGTCTATGGCCCTCACATAATGTCATGACCCAACCTGTCGTTTTGAGCTTTTACACTTTGCTCGCAAGTTCTTGGGCATGACTTGTCCCATGTGATGTGTTATGACTTATGTAAATCGTTGGTTTTGGTTTTTAAGGTAATAGGAATGACTTTGGAAGAACAGTTCTTAGTGGAAGCTTGAAATTTGAAAGGTTTGACCAAAATTTGACTTGTTTGTATATGATCTCGGATCGGAATTTTTATGATTTCATTAGCTCCGTTAGGTGATTTGGGACATAGAAGCATGATCGGAATACATTTTGGAAGTCCGTGGAAGGTTTAGGCTTGAATTGGCGAAATTGAGATTTCGGCGTTTTCCGTTTGATAGGTGAGATTTTATTATAGAGGTCGAAATGGAATTCCGGAAGTTGCAGTAGTTCCATTGTGTCATTTGGGATGTCTTTTCCAAATTTCAGGTCGTCCGGACGTGGTATGGTTGGGTTTTTGATCAAAAGCGTAATTCGGAAGATTTTGGAATTTTTAGGCTTGAATTCGATACAAATTTTGTGTTTTAATGTTGTTTTGAGCATTCCAAAGGTTAGAACAAGTTTGAATGATGTTATGGGATATGTTGGCATGTTTAGTTGAGGTACTGAGGGCCTCAAGTGAGTTTCGGGTGGTCCATCGGGCCATTTCATGTTTTGGAAAGTTGTAGAAATTGCTGATCAGTGTTGTAGAGAGAATGGCCTTCGCGAAGGGTTAGCTGGTGAAGGCTGGAATTTAGCCTTTGCGTTCGCAAGGCAGGCTCTGCGTTCGCGAGGTAGGCTCCACGTTCGTAAAGGGCCTGTGATTGGTCATCGCGTTCACGTAAGAGGAATTGGGCAACTGAGCTTCAGGGTGTTTATTCATCGCGTTCACGAGAGAGGTTACGCGATCGCGAAGGTTTAGTCTATGGAAGCATCGCGTTTGCAAGTGGCAAGACGCGATCGCAAAGAAGGAATTTTGGTCAACGGATTTTTTGTGCTTCGCGAACGTTAGGCTCTGACCGCCTTCACGAAGAAGGTTTTTGATGCTTGGGAAGAATGTTCAAATAGCCATTGTCTTAGATTTTGAGGCTATCTTTCACTATTTTTGGGCGATTTTGGAGCTATTTGAGAGGATTTGGAGAGGGATTCAAGATATAACACCTGGAGATTCGGAGCATCCAGAGGTCGATTCGTGAGGGCAAAGGCATCGCGAGCTAGAGTTTGGACTGGAACGAGGTGAGTAATGATTGTAAATGATGTTCTGAGGGTATGAAACCCCGGATTGCACATCGTTGTGCTATATTGAGGTCACACACACGATAGATGACGAGCGTGGGGTTGTGTACTGTTGGGGATTATGACGTATTCCATCCCGAATGATTGTTTTACTGCCTATTTGATTGAAAACTATTTGCTATCATCATGTTTTGGGCCGAATACCATATTTGGGCCTCGTGCCAACTATGTGAACCTTTCGAGGATTTTTATTGATATTTTCTCACTGTTTAGACTTTAAACTTGTACTCAGTCATGCTATATTCTACTGTTTTCAAAAACTCAGCCATGTTTACTCTGCTTTAACACTTGAAATGATATTCAAATAATTTTTTGGGCTGAGCATTATGTTTTACTGTTGTCCGAGTGGCTTATATAATTTTGGACTGAGTAAGGCCGAGGGCCTGTGTTGTGAGGATACTTTTGGGTCGGGCTGCACGCCGCAACGGTGATACATTGATTTTCATTATGAGGCCGATGGCCTGAGATATGTACGCCATGAGGTGGCTTGATTGATATGAGGCCGAGAGCCTAGTGATGATGCCACGAAACCTCCATGAGTCTGCACACCCCCAGTGAGCGCGGGTACCCATTATAATGTGAGATATAGCCCGAGGGGCTGGTTTTGTTCTATGTGATTGACCTAGGGGCTAATATTGTTCTGAGATATTGCCCGAGGGGCGGATTTGTTGACATTGTGCCCGAGGGGCGAACCTTATGTGCTTATCTTTCTTATTTGCCTGTTATTTACCTGTTTAATTGTATATTTGTGCCCGAGGGGCAGATTTTCTGTTCTTATCTGCACTAATTGCTTTGCATTCAATTGCATAACTGTTGAAAAAGTCATTTTTAAATAAGTTTAAACTGAGCTAAGATTCTATAAGAGATTTCACAGCTTCATTGCTTTCTTACTGGTTTTGTACTACTTCTATACAACATGTTGATGCACTTTTCGTGATTTCTTATCACTCAGTCTTTAGTTATGATTATTACTCACTGAGTCGGAGTACTCACTTTACTCCCTGCACCTTGTGTGCACATTCAGGTATTTCTGAACCCATTAGCGTGTATTGGTTGATTGGAGGCAGAGTCATCGGAGTTTAGCAAGGTAGCTGCCGGTGTTCACAGCTCTGCTTTTCTCCCCCTTTATTTCAGTAGTCTGTATTTAGTACATTTCAGACTTTTCAGTTATATTTAGACCGTAGTAGATGCTCGTGACTTGTGACACCCCGATGTCGGATTGTATTCATTTCCACACTTGTTTTATTTTGCTAAATCTGTACTTGTTGGGGATTTATCCTTATAAATGACTTAAATTGATTTATTAAACTATTAAAACTGAATTTGGGAATTGTGTCGGTTGGCCTTGTCTTCACGAGAGGCGCCATCATGACTGGGTCTGGTTTGGAGTCATGACAAGTTGGTATCAGAGCCTAGGTTACATAGGTTTCACGAGTCATGAGCATGTTTGGTAGAGTATCGCGGATAGGTACAGAGACATCTGTATTTATCCTCGGGAGGCTACAGAACCTTTAGGAAAAACTTCACATTTTTGAATTCTTATCGTGCGTCCTTGATTCAACTTGAAAAGTAACTCTTTGAATTCCTTCCACGCGTTCGTATGCGCGCATGAGCGCTCGGTATCAGATGTGCATCGATGGCTTGTGGTTACCTGATCGAGGGGTGAGATGTGATCTCTGTGTGTTGATGATGGGCCAGTCTGGAAGACTCGAGGCCAGATTTTTGCTTATAGCTTGAGCACCGAGGTGCTGATTGTGTGAGCACATGCTTTTGAACTTATATGTTCGGTAGTGTCCCTATTAGTAGAAGTGATGGCTGGGTAGCTACGGGATGAGTATGTTATGTCTGCGAGGTGTATTCATATGATTTGGAAACGGCGAGAAGGGTTTGCTGGAGGATAGAAGACTATTAGGTATTTGATTTTCATCTTGATTTGAGGTATAGCCCCAAGTTATGGGTGTGCGAAGAATCTTTTCATGTGTCCTAGTTGGGAGTGAAGTAAATTTCCTGTTGCGGTTTGAGTTTAGACTCAGGAAGATTAAGTGACTGCATAGTGTTTATGACGGTGGAAGGTGTACAAAAATGCTAGTTTGAAGCAAAGCAGGTGGGTTATATCCTGCGGAATGTTCTGAGGTTGTGTGACCCTTATGTTGTCTGTTAGAAGATCTCATTTACAAGTGAAGTGTACATGTTGAAATTTAAATTTGGGTTGCTTAGGAGAGTGGGCTTGACTGTTGTAAGGATGAATGCAAGATTTGCAGAAGATTTAAGTACCAGATGGTCTGTGTTTCACGAGCTTATGAAGGATCGAGTTTAAATCTCACTATTGTATTATTGCAACAATAGAGTATATGCGTTATAAGTTATTATGTGATTTGATCTATGGCTTTGATCCAAGTGGGGGAGTCTGCTATTGATTAGTTGATTGCACGGTTATGTGTTATGTTGGCTCCAGTTTGAGGTGTGCCGGTGAATCAGTTATGGTTTGCGAAGATTGAGACTGAGGATGACTCTCGGGAATGGTTCTAATGTGCTCAAGATTTTGCATGTAATAATTGGAGATTTTCAGGGTGTATTATTGGCTAGAAATTGAGGCTCGCGTTCGAAGGGTGTCAAGATTTGTGTTATTTCTATATCAATTATGGGCTTCTATATATCAGTATCAGGAAGGTGAAGATAATGGCTCGGAATTAGTAGGAGATCTCTTCAGAGGAAGTATTTTGAACGTGGTGCTTGTGGGAATATCTAAGAGAGTATTCAACGGCTTATGAGCCTTAGGTGGCGTGGTTGTATGCTTGGGTCTCGTGTGGTGATTCGGGGTTGAGGAATTGTAGTGTTATAGCAAGAAGGAGTATCAAATTAAAGATAAATAAGAAGGAACCTGGGTAGATGGTATTGTCGTGCCCCCTTTTCCCTCTTTGTATCGGAAAATCGGGTTTGTGACATTTTAGGTGTAGCATAACTCATTCCTTTTGAGAACTGGGTTTTGTATTTGAAGTGTCGCCACCAAATGATTTAAAGTGCATTAGAACACCTATAAAGTTCACTTCTAAGTTTGTTTGATAACCAGAGATAGGGTAAGGGCTTGAAATTATCCTAAGGGGAAGGTGTTAGGCACCCCTCAGGATCCACTAGTGTGGTTGCCAGACAGTTTTGTGAATTTTGTACAATTAGCATATAGACAAATATAGGCTCAAATAGCAGGGGATTTTAGTTTAAACACATAAGAGTTTGAAAGAACAATTATTAAAAGTTGAATTCTTTGAAGAAAAGTCATAGTTCTACAAATACTTTAGAATATAAAAAGAAAAATAAAGGGGGGGGGGGTCCTAGGTTTATTTATAATATGGATCACATCAATGCGATACCCGGTATGACACTCCTCAGAAGAGGGGATACACGTGATATTAGCGCATCGGTCATCATATCCATATCTACCCTTCCCACCCCGTTAAGGTATTAAAGCGCGGATTGGTCTCGACCTGTATTGCATGCTATTACCCGTCCCACTACTATCAGTCCCGGAGGAATTTAGGACTACTATTCATATAAGAGGGGGGATTTAGGCTGACTCTTAGATTTTTAAAGGTAAAAATACTAAGGCGACATTCAAAACACACAGGACTGCATATTAGGGGAAACATGTAAACAACTAAGAGGCTCATATATACCTCCACAGACAATGCATATAAATAGCATGAATTAAACACAGTTAGGATTAGAATTTAAAGTACTAAGGCATGGGCGTTTTAGTTGTTGAAGTAGACAAGTTTATTACATAACTCAAATAAGAAGTCCGAATCAGGCCTGCCTGCTGGTTGTAGCAGTTTCTAATTAACAAAGGCGGATTCAATTGTGTTGTTATCACCTAAGTCTTGCCTAAGTGTGGTAGTGAGCATGATATCTATTACCGATTAGGGGTGTAGTATAACAGTAAACAATTTGAAATGAGTGATTTGGATCCTATGGCATGATCTCTATTATTGCTGATTTTTTAATTCCTATAGACATGATATCTAGTTGAACATGAAACGAAGCAGGCAGGATTTACTGGAAATTCTTATAGGCATGATTTCTATGAAAAATACTGATTTTAACCTTATGAACATGATGTCTGATTATAGCCGTTTAGATCCTATAGGCCTAAGTGTGGTAATAAAATATGCAGAATTTAAAACAGGTCCTATAGGCATGTTATCTAAATGTAGAATTAAAACATGCAGAATTTAAAGAAAAAGATCTTATAGGCATGTTCTCTACCCTTCTAATAGCTAGACATGCATAATTACCCATCATTTTTTTACTGGCCAACCCCAATATTTGTTACAAATTATTACAGACGAAATACTGAATTACATTAAAAAAGTGCAAAAATGGAAGTTACAACCATAAGAAGTTTGATTCTTGACTTCCTCTCTGAGTTATGGAATAAACCACCTCAAGTACCACTTGTTTCAAAGCCTTTCTCAGACCTGGGTGTGTCAAAGTTCCCTAAGGGTATTCAATGGACCCCGGACAGTGCTTACACCCAGGTTTGCATAATTAGATGGAGATGAGTGCAGCGTGGAAGGGCCAGCCCTTATGTGTCCAAGTTCAAATGGAGCTCTAGGGACCCAAGGCAAGGCTCACACAAGAGGGGCAGAACCTAAGTTCTAAGAGTATAATGGAAGTGCAGAAATAAAGATTTATTTAAAACTAGGATGAGAATAGTAAGGGGTAAGGGTGATTTGGAAATAGTAGAAGTAAAACTTAATTTACACAGAATTAGTAATTGCACAAAAGGGGTCAGGTTTGGACATGCACAACAATAGATGATGCTGGCATGCCTACAAACCAGCCAGAGAACACAAGCACATAGGGGATATGGGGGTTTGTGATTCATAAGTCAGCAAAACATATAACAAATGACTGACAAAGTACATGCATAAGGGAAAACATTAATTTAGAAGGGGAGGGAGCAGATTACAGCATGCTTAGCAATATAACTTGATTGCATAAACATAAGCAGAAGCAGGCAAGGGTGAAGGAAACTGAAACAGCTAAAGAAACATGTTGTTGTTGATGCTTGAAGATTAACTAGGACATACTAGTAAGAAGTAAAGTGCAGAAAGGAAAAGTAAGCAAATTTCCATAGCCTAGCCTTGGCTTTCAACCGGCTAGACAAAGTAGTAGCACAAGTAATAGTAGGGAAAAGAGAGAGTTTTGAGTGAAGAGTGTGTTCTGAACTCAGATGGTTCGTGTTTTTTGCAAGAAAAGAGAGTGGGTATTTATAGTTTTGAAAACACGCGAAGAATAAGGTAATAAGTAAAGTTATAACACAATCATGGAAACAATCACAAGTCAGAATCAATTACCACAAGTGATTTCCTTAAATTAAGGAATCACTATTTAACGGGTAGCCACAGGTCTAATTAAGGAAAGAAAATCAGTTTGGAAACAGATTGATTATTGCCATAAAAGGGGCAGTAAAAGCATGAAGGAAACAATCGAGTCTAAGTACAAAAATATGCTTATTTTGGAAAGGATTCAATAAGGCAAAATATCATAGTAAAGGAAAGGAATCAATTAACTTTAAACAGATGAGTAGAAATTAAGGCTCGTAAGAAAACTTTTTGCAACCAGTCTCAATATCAAGATCAATCAAGGAAGATTAATTAGTATATAAATAGAGTGAACAGAAACATCAGACATGCGAGGCCAAGCTCATTGGCAGAAGAAACAACATGCAAGGGTAGCAGAAATAAGCATAGGATTTAATAGTAAGAAAAATATTCGAAGCATAATAGTCAAGTATGTCAGGTAGTCACATAGAATCGACAGTGAAGAAATCATAGCAACAAGTAAAGAGAATCGGAAACAAGTAAAGGTCTCACAACAACAAGTGAGGAAACCTTTTGAGAATTAGGGTTTCAACAATAGTCGAGTAAAACTCAGAATCAGATAAGTCGCATAAAGAAAAGAGAGTCTGAAATAGGGAACCTTTAATCGAGTCAAGTATGCTTCCAAACAAATAGTCTCAGACCAAAAGACCTAGGGGTTTCCACAATAATAGAGTTTAAAACACTCCGAATCAAATAAGTCAAACAAGAACGAAGAACTTAATCAAACCAGTACACATTTAAACAAACAGTCTCAAAAATCGGATGAGACCAAAAAGTAACTAGGGTTTTCAACATGCTGACTCAGATAGCAGAACAACATGAGAAAACATAGCAGAATCACAAACGATATTAAAAATCGGAGTAGAGATCCTTTGAAAAACTTAAAAGAAAAACCTTAAGAAAAAGTTATTTTGAAAGAAAAGTTGAAGAACTATCGAGAAAAACACTTAAAACATTCATAGCAAGTACAGATCTAAAGTAGATATGAAAGAAAATAAAAAGATGTTAAAGATTAGGGTTTCGAAAAACCCAAAAAAGGTGAGAAAGGCCTTGAAATTTTACGATCTAACCAGGAAAGCCAAGGATCTGCCTTGAAAGGCCATGAATGGCCGGAGAAAAGCCATGAACAGTAGTCGAGCAAGGACTGGACCAGATTCCTTCGAGGACTGGTCATGAAACCACATAAACAAACACCCAAGAGTCATTTGAGGCTGATAAATGTATGAAATGACCACGAGAGGCCATGGATTAGGAAGGTATTAGGGTGGATTAGGGTGTAGTTTAATGGCGGCGGCTAGGGTTCGTGTCAGGTTTCAGAGAGAATTGAGAGGGAAAGAGGATTCAAAGGTGGATAGTGTAGAGAAATGATTTAAGTTTAGGGGTCGTTCAGGGTTAATTAAGAAAAAATAATTAAACATTTGGACATACTTATATATGCATACATATGCTATTTTGAAGTTATTTTGCATATTGAAAATATATAGGGAAAAATTGGGTATAAACAACAGCCCCTCTTTACCCGGGAAGGATGAAAGAGTTGTCAGGTAAAGATATGATGGCCAATTTTGATCGAACAAAATGGTTCGAAGAAGTTAAGCCACGCCCTGGGTTCTGAGCTACCTACATATCCCTGGTTTTACAGGAGTCAGGCCATATGATAGTTTAGGATCCGTCGGCGGAGTGTGCCGATGGAGACTTTCCAAGAACAGACGCAATATCCAAAATGGGGTGAGTGGGCGGCTTATGAGAATGGTTAAGGTTTGATATGGCTGTGGGAACTGGAGCAGGATTGCTCCTGTAAAAACGGCTGTTACTCTCCGGTGTACCTGCAATTAGAAACAATACAAGCGTATACTGTGCATAAATTTAAACATGATACAAATTCCCGTCGAACCATGAATATAGTCTTTGGACAGTTAGGATGACGTCCTTTAGACCATGACGTCCTGGGCCATGAAGCGTACAATAAAGGATTCACAGACCATTAAATGATGCTCTCGAGCTATGAGGATGGTGCCTCTGAACCATGATGCCTTTGAATAATGATATGCAAGAGATTAAAAGGGATCCTCAGGCCATGACATGGTATTCTCGGGATATAAGATGATGCCTCCAAATGATGACGCCTTTGGATACTTTGGCAATCTTTCAGCCCATGAGATGCAGTACGAGGCGATCTTTCATCCTATAAGATGCAGTATGAGGCGATCTTTCAGCCTATAAGATGTAGTTTGAGGTGATTTTTCAGCCTATGAGATGTAGTGAGGCAATCTTTCAGCCATGCAGATGCAGTATGAGGTAGTGCTTAGCCTTATGCAAGGATGAAGGCAGATAGAGGTAGGCTTAACCTAGGAAGGCAGAATGGTAGACTTATGTAATGAAAAAATACAGATGGAGACAACGTTTAGTCTGGGAAGGCAGAATGGTAGCCTTATACAATGCAAATGCAGATGGAGACAACGTTTAGTCTCGGAAGGCAGAATGGTAGCCTTATGCAATGCAAAATGCAGATGGAGACAACGCTTAACCTCGAAAGGAAGAATGGTAGCCTTATGTAATGCAAATGTAGATGGAGACAACGTTTAGTCTCAGAAGGCAGAATGGTAGCCTTATGCAATGCAGAAATGCAGATGGAGACAACGTTTAGTCTCAGAAGGCAGAATGACAGCCTTATGCAATGCAAAATGTAGATGGAGACAACATTTAGTATCGGAAGGCAGAATGGCAGCCTTATGCAATGCAAAAATGCAGATGGAGACAACGTTTAGTCTTGGAAGGCAGAATGGTAGCCTTATGCAATGCAAAAATGCAGATGGAGACAGCATTTAGTATCGGAAGGCATAATGGTAGCCTTATGCAATGTAAAAATGTAGATGGAGACAACGTTTAGTCTCGGAAGGCAGAATGGCAGCCTTATACAAGAAATAAAATGGCAGATGATAGTAGAGCTTTCTTAGCTGACAGTAGATTGCGACATTGTGATTGTTGGGGACATTGTGACATATGGAATATCACTGGTGTGTGTGGATAGCAAATGTTGGTAAGTGGCAACGGTTCTGAGATTCATATTCATGAATAATGTTAGTCTCGTGGGTGTATAGTATGTTTGATGATTTTGCGATCCAAGTGCCTGCATCCAAAGAAAAATCGTGAATTTTGTAAAGGGGAGGTTAGTTCGTATCCCCGCTGGCTTTGCTTGACCTGCTCGGCTTTGATCTTGTGATCCTGTAGGTATCATTGGGGTAGCGTTGCTAAACATAGCATTTTCAGTAATATGCATGATTTTGTAAAATATGACATAATATTTTTTTAGATAAACCGACGACTGTGAGGTAGTTCAGAACATTGCAACCTCTCCTGCTACGGAATTTTGAGGGTCCTCCTCAAAATTCTGCCCCAGTTTGATGGGTTGACGTTTCTAACTGCTGCTTGTGCGGCGATCTGCTGAAATTACTTCGGAATTTTGAGGGTCCTCCTCAAAATTTTGCCCTAGTTTCCAATTGTAGGGGGAAATGAAATTTTTATTGAATTGTGACCGAACCCATAGGGCTACCTACATATCCCCTCTTAAACGGGAATCAGGTCAGGCGTAGTTCAATTTACATCATATAAGGAAAGCGTAAAGATTACACATAGTAACGCTTGACTACATCTGAGTTAATTGCTTTGTCTAGACTTCTCCGTCCATTCTGCAAGTATGAGGGATCCTCTTATTAGAACCCGATAAACCATGTATGGACCTTGCCAGTTGGGAGAGAACTTCCCTTTGGCTTCATCTTGATGCGAAAATATTTTCTTTAGTACCAACTATCCCGGTGTGAACTGTCTTGGCTTGACTCTTTTGTTGAAGGCTTTTTGGTAGTCATCGGTCCATTTGGTGGCGGCGTCCTTCTTCAACATCATAAATATTGGCTCACAAATAACTGTAGATTGTGCTATGAACCGACTGATGTAGTTGAGTCTCCCTAAGAAACTCATCACATCCTTCTTGTTCTTTGGCGGTGGTAGTTCTTGAATAGATTTGACTTTCGACGGATCCAGCTCATTCCCTTGGCGGCTCACAATAAACCCAAGAAATTTTCCAGCAGGAACCCTAAATGCGCACTTCGCGGGGTTCAGTTTCAAGTTGTACCTTCGCAATCTATTGAAGAACTTCCTCAAATCTTCCATGTGATCAGTGGCCTTCTTGGACTTGATGATGACATTATCTACATACACCTCAATCTCCTTGTGTATCATATCATGGAAAATGGTAGTCATGGCCCTCATGTAGGTGGCCCCTGCATTCTTCAGGCCGAACGACATCATCTTGTAACAGTACATTCCCTACGGTATAATGAAAGCTGTTTTTTCAACATCTTCTTCATACATCCAAATATGATGATAACCAGCAAAGCAATCTACAAATGACTGCAGCTCATGCTTAGCGCAATTGTCAATCAGGATGTGTATGTTTGGAAAAGGGAAATCGTCTTTCGGACTGTCCCGATTGAGATCCCGGTAGTCGACACAGACTATGACCTTCCCATACTTCTTTGGTACTAGCACAATGTTTGCTAACCATGTCGGGTATTCTACTACCCTGAGAACCTTAGCTTTGACTTGCTTAGTGACTTCTTCCTCGATTTTCAAACTCATATCAGGCTTGATCTTTCTGAGCTTTTGCTTTACCGGCAAAAATGTCAGATTGGTTAGCAGTTTATGAGACACAATAGACGTACTCAAACCAGTCATGTCATCATACAACCAGGAGAATATGTCCTCATAATCTTTTAGAAATTCTGTGTATTCTTTCTTTTCTGATAGCGATAAGTGAATGCTGATTCGTGTTTCCTTGACGTTTTCTGCATCTCCCAGGTTAACAATTTCTATCTCGTCCAAGTTGGACTTAGGTCTGTTCTCAATGTTCTCAACTTCTTTAACAATCTCGTTAGGTATGTCATCTTCCTCTGAATCAATGTCTGTTTGTTGCGTTGTCTCGTTGCATGTCACTGTTATTGGTTCATCAAGATAAGTAATAGTAATGCTGTATAAGTAAAGTAATGAGAGAAAATGATAATGAGTGTTGATTCATAAGAAAAGTCAGAATGCTTTGATAAATTGCATAACTGTTTTGAACATTGATGATCTTATTGCGGGAATTGAAAAATGCGAAAAGAAAATCATTTAGTAAAATAAAAATAATGCATGATGCTTGTTTTAGCCTTGCTAACCCGAGGCTCGTCGGGCTCTGGTTGTCTTGATGGTCCAATTATTGAGGCGTGCCTTTCTGCTCACAGCCTTTATGGAAGGGCCTTCCTCCCCCTCCTCCTCGAGAATAACACAACAGTCCATGTCATTGCCTTCTAGGAACAAGTTCTTCATCGCTGCCAGTGCCTCCTCTTCATCTGACCCATAAATAATATCGGTCGGTTGGAAGGTCTGCTCTAGATGTGGTATGGCTGCCCTAATGGATAGTAAGGTCCACGCCATAGTGACAACCAGTTGTTGAATTCTTACCAGGTGTAATCGTATCCCAAACCGAAAGTGGTGCCATGTTTCTTGAGTTTTATGGGCTTAACAATTCCTTGAAGGTTTTTTCTGAGTCCTTTCCCAGGTTCGTACCCACTCCAATTCAGTATACTCTTGATTTTGTTATCCCACCATTTGCCTTGGTCAACAACATTTACCCATTCAATGTGGTGGTAAGTCTCTCCACCTAACTTCCTTCTTCCTTCGATTGTTGAAATGGTCTAGCGACTGTATATAGGGTTGCTACCATCGCCGTGAATGATCACCTCCTTGTGATTCCATTTGAATTTTACTACCTGATGCAGTGTTGATGCTATGGCCCCAGCAGCATGAATCCATAGCCGCCCTAACAGCAGGTTGTAAGATGCAGGCACGTCTATCACCTGGAAATCGACATCGAACCATGTTGGTCCTATTTGCAAGCATATGACAATCTCACCATTGATGGACCTTTGAGAACCATCGAAAGATTTCACATTGATTGCTCCATCCTTTATCTCGTGCAGTCCCTTACCCAACTTTTTGAGTGTTACCAGTGGACAAATGTTGAGACTGGAACCTCCATCGATCAGGATCCTGGTGATAAAATAGTCCTCACATTGCACGGTGATGTGCAGTGCCTTGTTGTTCCCCAAACCTTCAGGCGGCAGCTCGTCCTCATAAAAGGTGATCTTATGGCTCTCCAACACTTGTCCTACCATGTTAGCCATTTCCCCGCCGGTAATGTTGCTTGGTACGTATGCTTTAGTCAGCACCTTTAGCAAAGCATTCTTGTGTGCCTCAGAATTTTGTAGCAAAGCAAAAATGGAGATTTGCGTCGGTGTTTTGTTCAACTGGTCGATGACCGAGTATTCCTTGGCCTGTATCTTTCTCCAAAGGTCATCTGGACCTATCTCAATAATGGGTGACTGATTAGAGGCCTGCTTGCTTGACTCAACTAGATGTTTAGGAGTATAGACTCTACCAGTTCTTGTCACACCATATGCTGCAACAGTCTCTTCGAACCTAACCTTGCCTTTCCTCCTCGCCTCAGCTGTATAATTCCAAGGTACAACTTTTGTATGGAATGGTATCATGGTCGACATTGCCACTGGGATCGGTATGGCTATCCTTACTCCTAATGGAGTATGTGCCTTGGGTGGTAAAACTGCAACTTCAAACGGCGTGGGTGCATTTGCCGGAGACACGAATTCGACCTCAATTGGTGCTGGCGTCTTAGCGGACGATGTTGTTTCAAATTCAAGTGGTACAGACAAGTTCACCTCAGCATCCTCAGACAGTTGAATCTGGACTATGATTAGATTGAGAGTAACTATTGGCTTCTTTGGGTCATCACCTTCTGCAATTAACCCGATTGATCCTTCGGGATCCCAGTCATCTTCTATTTCAATCATGTGAATACCTCCACCCTTATGGTCTAGCAGATGGTTTTTGCGGGCATTTGGAGCGGGTTCCTTTGCCACAATAATCTTGTTATATCAAGGACTGGATCTTGTCTTTCAAAGAATGACATTCATAGATGGTGTGCCCTTTCATGCCAGAGTGGTATGCACAGGATTTGCTTGGGTTTACCCACTAAGAAGGGTTCTTAGGGGTTGCAGCAGGGATGGGGGTGATATAACCAGCGACTTTGAGTCTCTCATACAACTGGTTAATGGGTTCGGCGATGGCTGTATATTATTATGGAGGTCTGCGGTCAAAATTGGATCAGGGTCTAGGGAAGTTTTAGCATGAAGGAGGTGATTGATAGTGGGATGATTGAGCATTATAGGTCTGGTAGACATGTGCGGGTTGTGAGTATCTGGGTGAAGTAGGTTAATATGTGGGAGGTCGAGGTGATTGATAAGGTGGTGGTGGAGCTTGGTAGGAGAGTGAGGGTGCTTGGTAGTTCAGAGTTGGCTTATATATGAGTGGAGGTGTTGGGTAAGTTTTGTATTTGAGGGGAGATTTGGTCCTCTGTGCAACCATTACATCCCCTACGTCCCTTTTCTTGGACACACCACCAGAGTGTAAGGCCTTATTTGTAGCCTGCAAGACCTCGAAGTTTGTAACCATTCCGCTTTTGATACCTTCTTCAATTCTCTCACCCAGTTTGATAATGTCATAGAATTTGTGGTTATAAATCATCATCAGTCATTCATAATACTGCGGGTCCTGATCTTGGACAACAAATTTGTTCATCTGTTCCTCCTCTAAGGCACATCTGACCTTAGCAGCTTTGGACCTCCAACGAGTAGCATACTCGCGAAACGTCTTTGTGGACTTCTTCTTTAGATTCTGAATGTAGAACACGTCTGGCGCATTCTCTGTATTAAACCTGAACCTGTCCATAAAGTCGGACACCATGCTTAACCAGATTGACCACTTCTTTGGATCTTAACTGATGTACCAGGACAACGCATCTTCTTTCAGACTCCTCATGAACAGTTTCATGCAGATTCTTTCGTCTTTCCCTACTCCGACCATCTTGTCACAGTACGTCCTCAAATGGACCCTTGGATCACCTGTACCATCAAACATTTCGAACTTTGGAGGTTTGTACCCCTCGGGCAATTTGACATCAGGCTGTATGTAATGATGTTCATAGTTCATCCCCTCGATTCCTTTACTTCCCTCAACGCCTTAAATCCGGCTAGTCAATTTTTTAAGTTCCTCAACCAGGTTTCTGATGAGCAAGTCTTTTTCATCAGACTTGGGTGCACTTGAAATAGGTTGGGTGGAGTTTGTCATGGTCTCCACGTAGATACGGGTGTTATGGTGGGTGTGAAAGTGGTCATTTGTGGAGTTTTGGGATGAGTAGTGGAGTGTTGTTTGGGGTATGGAAGGTGTTGCATTGGGTCTTTGGTAGAATAGTGTGATGGTGAGGAACGAGATGATTTTGTTGCTTTAGGATATTTTGAGGAGGTGTAGGGTTTTGACTATTGGGAAAGTTGATATTATTTGGGGTGCTGAGAGAAAATGGCAGGCTTGCCAGATTCCGAACCTGATCGAGCTCTTCTTTGAATTTCAACAACTTTTGTTCAAATTGGGATACATTCTCCTGATGAACCTGAGTACCATGGCCATTAGTGGCCTCTACCCATTCAGTTGGATTCTCCTTTCTGACGTTGTTCAAATCTTCCATCTTGCCTTTGTTCTTGTTTTTGACAGCACTAAGAGGAGGAGTAGATGGAGGGCCCCTGGATCTCGTGGAATAGGATGAATTTGCCAGAGTGAACGAACTAACCTTTGGGGAGGGGAATAATAAAAACAAAAAATAAAAACAAAAGGTAATCAAGTTAGTGAGGAATAAAAAAAGTGTTGCAGTATTTAAACACACATAGTGCGGAATGTAAAACATGTCCTAATTTAGGAACCTCTTTGTGCCCGAGGTAGGCCTAGCGACAAATTAATTTGGCGAACTTAGAATGCTAAATGCCTCATTTTATTGATAAAAACAGACGAATCCGAAATCGATACTAAATAAACAATAAATAAAAGTCACTAATAGCCATTGGCCTTACTACATTCATAAAGCGAAAAAGATAAACTCCAATCTACTTGGTTCCAGAAGGACCTTCCTCAGGTTGAATGTTCTCGTTGATCAAATCCTCCAGTTCGCGTAAGTTCACCAGTAAAAATGCCTTTGCTAGGTGTTCTCCTTCGTTTCCTTCAGCGTTATGGCAGTCGGTGACTCTCCATTTTTCTTTCCAATTCTAGCAGACTGTATTCTAGATATTCCAACTTTTCGCTAGCTTTGGCAGCCCTCTCTTTCTACTCATTGATTTGTTCATTTGATGGAAGACTCCTCCACCAGTCTGGAAAGAGTGAGGCTGTGCTAACCATACCAAAGCTGGGGACCTCGTTCTTCATTTTCTGCAAAACAAAAGGGTTAAGACCATACCCCCACCGGACTCTACTATTTTAATATCAACAATTAGCATGAAGCATTTAGTTCTCCAAATAAATGCACAGAATGTGGTGATGTCCGTTTGGGTTCAGGGAAACCTAGTGGACTTTGGACAAGGCTATCTTAAAGGATCATTATGTGGACAACATAATTGACCTGGCTAGGTTTGACCATGATGCACGCACTATTTGAACAGAGTAAGGTTTCTATGGGGTTTTAGACTGGTACCCTTGAGCAAACAACTCAAGGGGGAAGGCACGGAACTGTCGACTGCACCGCTGATCGACTAGTTTTACCGCAAATATGTCTTTCCGAATTTAGGGGGTAATGATATAGGAAGAGCGCAACCACTCATTATAAGCATTTCTATAGTATTTGTATGGCACGAGTGGATTATGATGTTGAGTATGATTATGCAATAATTAAAAATATGTTGACAAGTATTTGTACGTTAAGAAAGCAATAAATACATCAATTTTATAATTTAAAGCGGCAATAAAGGAAAGAAACAAGGAAGACATGTCAGTTTTGCTTTTTGAAATTAAATGCTTAAAGGAATTAAACAAGTAATTGCACATAAACGAGGTACGAATTCACAAGAACAACCTAAACTGGTAAAAGCCTAACATCCCCAGCAGAGTCGCCATGCTGTCGCGCCCCCTTTTTCCCTCTTTGCATCGGAAAATCGGGTTTGTGACATTCTGGGTGTAGGACAACTCATTCCTTTTGAGAACTGGGTTTTGCATTTGAAGAGTCGCCACCTAATGATTTAAGGTGCATTAGGAAACCTACAAGGTTCAATTATAAGTTTGTTAGCAATAAGCTAAGTGATAATAGGCTAAATTGTTTAATATAGCCTATGTTTTAGCTCAACTTAAGGATGGTTTACTATTGTAAATGTTCAAATAATGCAAAAATTGGCTCTAATCATGACTTTAATGTCTCATAGGAGTTCAATAAACAAATGAGGATTTATGATGGTAATCAAGTGAAAAATGGAGTCAAATGACGAAAAGTTGAGCAGCAACATCTTAACAAGAGAAAACCCCACTAGCGCGGGTCATGCGCTGGTCATGCGCTCCCGTGCTAGTTCAATTGTTTTGGACAGAAAGAAACCCCACTAGCGCGGGTCATGCGCTCCCGCGCTAGTCCTGTCCGGGAAATCAATTATTTGGGGGTAAAATTGGAATTACTTCTTAATCCCACTCAATTTACAGAAAGCAAAGACTCCATTATTGAAAAGATCAGATTTGGAGGAGAAAAAGCCATAGAAGAAGGAGAATCTCATCTTGGAGCTAAGAAAGGAGAAGAAGAACAACATCTTGGAGCAAGGATTCAAAGAGTTCTTCTAAACTTTCTTCTATTTGTTTGTTTATATTATGTTTAAAACTTTTATTGTTGATTTTGGTATAATTATGAGTAGCTAAAAACTCTAGTATTCTTGGGTCATGGATGTTAGATAATTATGTTATTTGAAGCTTAGATTGAAGATATTGAATTTATCATTATCGGTTGTTTATTTGACTCTGCTGTTAATTATTTTACTGCGTAGCTAACAGTAAAATACTATTTACGAATCTTGAGTTAAACTTGAAAAAGGAAATTCTTGGTTGCATATAGAATCAAATAGAACAAGTTTTGAATCTCGGGCATCGGGTGAAGAATTCGCAATTAAGATAGACATATACTTAATTGCCTTGTTTGGTTGAAATATAGGAGTTGTAAACGCATTTTTGTTAATATTAATACCATAGACATATAGATATTAGTTTAACTTGAATATATGCATAAGAACTCGAAAGATTCTTATGAATATTATTAACCCTATAATCAATAACCCGGATAATTCAATAAATCCATTTTAAGCTAAAATAGTAGCATAATTTCTAGCAAGTCCATGACCCGGGAATATATTTATCCAACTTGTTATAAACATATTGTGAAATTGTTGTAGTAATTTTGTGTTGAATTATTGTGCAATTACTAAGTAAATTGTAAATTGGTTCTTTATATATTTTGTGATAATTTAGCTTGAATTGATAATTGTTTGAGTTTACATCAGTCGATAAGTTGATCACAATTCCTCGTGGGAATGATACTTTACTTACTACTATATTACTTGTCAATCGTGTATACTTGCGTGAGTGTTTTGGTCGCAACAAGTTTTTGGCGCCGTTGCCGGGGAATTGAAATTAGCTACTTGACTGTTTTAAGATTTTATTAGCTGTTAATAAAAACCTAAATTTTCTATCTGCTTTGTTTGTGTTGCGCAGGCTCTTCTCTTGAATGCGGAGGAGTAGAAGCACAAACAACCTCTTCCCTTTTGATCCAGAAATTGAACGAACAATTCATAGAACAAGGAAGGAGTGGGAAGCTAGAAACAGAACAGAAAGAGAGTTGGACATTCAAGTTCAACCACTGCCAACAGTGATGGTAGGTAATCAAGAACGTGCGGTGATAGAAGCAGCAAGGCCAAACCTTGCTAATATGACTCGGGCCATTGTGAAGCCTGAAATCACCAGTCACTTTGAGCTTAAACAGTACATGGTGCAGCTGATACAGTCCACTGGGCAATATGTTGGTCTATCTCATGAAGACCCACAAAGGCACATTCAAAATTTTTTTGAAATAACGGATACTTACAATTATCCAAATGTTTCCAAGGATTATGTCAGGCTGACCTTATTTCCCTTTTCATTATTGGGGGATGCTAGAGAATGGTTGCAAAAAGAGCCAGCTAATTCAATCCACAATTGGGATGATTTAGCAAAGAAATTCCTAATCAAGTTTTTCCCCACCAAAAAGAAAAAGTTTTTGCGGAGTCAGATTCTTTGGTTTCAACAACGGGATGGTGAAACTCTTCACCAAGCTTGGGAAAGATACAAGAAACTACTTCGGGATTGTCCTCATCATTGTCAAACTGATGAAGTACTGGGCCATACTTTTGCTGATGGATTAGATGAAACTTCCAAAATGAATCTTGATTCAGCTTGTGGAGGTAGTTGCATGGCAAAACCATACAGTGAAATACAACTTCTGCTGAATAACTTTACTGCTAATGATCATAATTGGCAAGGTGAAGGAGAACCAAGGAGAGCAATGAAACAGAAAGCAGGGTTACTTGAACTGGATGGCATTTCTGCCATTAGAGCAAATTTAGCAAAATTGGCAAATCAAATGACCAGAATGACAATGGGACCATCACAACCAATGCAGCAGGTTCAACAAATGTCAGTTTGTTGTGAAATGTGTGGTGACAATCACACGAGTGACATGTGCCCCGTGAATCCTAAATCTATTGACTATGTTGGGCAACAAAACAGAGGTCCGATGAATCAACAAGCCCAATATGGGAACACTTACAACCAAAATTGGAGGAATCATCCTAATTTCTCTTGGGATGGGAATCAACCCAATCAGAATCAATATAGACCCCAAGGAAATTTTAATCAACCACAAAGGCCACCTCAGCAGGTAGAAGAAAATACAAATGATTTGTTGAAGAAATTGTTGCAAGACAACCAACAACTCAGAACGGACTTTAGAAATCTTGAAAGAGAATTGGGACAACTAGCTGCAAATCAAAATACTAGCCCTGCAGGTGCTCTTCCAAGTGATACAGAGAAAAATCCGCAAGTTAGTGCAATTACACTTAGAACTGGAAGGGAATTAGAAGAAATTCCAAAGAAGAGAAAAGACAAACCTGTACCTGAGGGTGAATTGATTCCCAAAGCAACACAGGAAGTAAGGAAAGATGATACAATTTCAGCACCTGTGAATGTTCCAAGTCCACCACCACCTTTCCCACAAAGATTGTAGAAAAAGAATGACGATCGCATGTTCAACAAATTTCTCTCTATGTTGAGTCAGATTCAATTGAATATTCCATTGGTATATGCGATTCGTGATATTCCAAAATATGCCAAATACATAAAAGACATTGTGGCTAACAAGAGAAGACTGACTGAATTTGAAACAGTTGCACTTACTGAAGAGTGCACTTCAAGGATCCAAAATAAGCTTCCTCAAAAGCTTAAGGACCCTGGCAGCTTTACTAACCTTGTGAGAATAGGCAATGTTGATGTAGGCCATGCACTTTGTGATTTGGGAGCAAGCATAAATTTGATGCCATTGTCTTTGTACAAACAATTGGGTTTGGGAGCTCCAAAACCCACCACAGTGATGTTGCAACTAGCAGACAGGTCCATAGCTTACCCGGAAGGGGTGATAGAAGATGTGCTACTGAAAATTGGGAAATTTATTTTTCCGGCTGCTTTCATTATCTTAGATTTTCAGGTCGATGAAAAAGTTCCTATTATATTGGGAAGACCTCTCTTGGCTACAGGTGATGCTATAATTAAAGTAAGAGAAGGAAAAATGATCATGAGAGTTGACAATGAGGAAGCTGTTTTTAATGTATATAAAGCAATTCAACTTCCTCGGCAGTATGAAAAATTGTCTATGATATCTGTCATGGAGATTGATGAACAACTTGTTACCTCAACTGTATATTTGCAGGATTCTTTAGAAAAAGCAATTGTGTTGTTTGAAAGTTTGGAGATTAATGATGAGGCTGAGGAGATGAAATATACTTTGAATGCAACATGTGAATATATAAAAGGTTTTAATCCCTTTGAACCTTTGAACATGCCAGATGGTCCTCTTCTGAAGTCCTCAGTTAAAGAAGCTCCCAAATTGGAATTAAAGCCTTTACCTTCTCACCTTCATTATGCTTATTTGGGTAGTTCTGAAACTTTACCTGTTATTATTTCTGCTGACTTGTCTGAATTGCAGGAGGAGAAATTGTTAAGAGTACTACGTGAGCATAAAAGAGCAATTGGGTGGACAATGTCCGACATAAGATGTATTAGTCCAGCTTTTTGCATGCATAAAATTCTCATAGAGGAAGGGCACAAGCCAAGCATAGAACAACAACGCCGCCTAAATCCGAACATGAAAGAGGTGGTAAGAAAAGAAGTGATTAAATGGCTTGATGCAGGTATTGTATTTCCAATATCTGATAGCAAATGGGTAAGTCCAGTCCAATGTGTTCCAAAGAAAGGAGGAATGACCGTAGTGACAACTGAAAATAATGATTTGATTCCCATTAGAACTGTTACTGGGTGGAGGATTTGCATAGATTATAGAATATTGAATAATGCCACCCGAAAAGACCATTTTCCCCTTCCCTTTATTGAACAAATGCTTGATAGATTAGCCGGGCAGGAATACTACTGTTTTTTGGATGGCTACTCGGGATATAATCAAATTGTTATAGCCCTAGAAGACGAAGAAAAGACCACATTTACATGTCCGTATAGGACATATGCATATAAAAGAATGCCATTTGGTCTTTGCAATGCACCTGCGACTTTTCAAAGGTGTATGATGGCTATTTTCACTGATATGGTTGAAAGATTTGTGGAAGTATTTATTGATGATTTTTCTGTATTTGGATGTTCTTTTGATGAATGTTTAATGAATCTTGATAAGGTCCTTGCTAGGTGTGAAGAAACAAATTTGGCGCTAAATTGGGAAAAATGCCATTTCATGGTATGAGAAGGGATAGTCTTAGGGCATAAAGTGTCCAAGAATGGATTGCAGCTGGATAAAGCAAAGGTGGAAGCAATTGAAAAATTACCTCCACCAACATCAGTTAGAGGCATTAGCAGTTTCTTAGGCCATGCGGGTTTTTACCGTCGTTTCATCAAGGATTTTTCAAAAATCTCATCTCCTTTGTGCAGGCTTCTTGAGAAAGATACATCTTTCAAGTTTGATGATGCTTGTCTGAAAGAATTTGATGAGCTGAAATGAAGATTAGTTACTGCACCGATTATCATTTCTCTAGATTGGAAACTTCCATTTGAATTGATGTGTGATGCAAGTGATATAGCCATTGGAGCTGTTTTGGGGCAGCGGAAAGAGAAAATATTTTGTTCCATTCACTATGCGAGTAGAACTCTTAATCCATCTCAAATGAATTACACTGTTACTGAAAAAGAGTTGCTCGCAGTAGTATGGGCATTTGATAAGTTTAGATCCTATCTAGTGGGGACAGAAGTCATAGTTTACACAGATCACTCAGCTATAAGGTATTTATTTGCAAAGAAAGATGCCAAGCCAAAGTTAATTAGATGGGTTTTTCTTTTGCAGGAATTTGATTTGGAGATTCGAGATCGAAAGGGAACAGAGAATCAGGTTGCAGATCATTTATCTAGGCTGGAAAATAGAGGCCATGTCACTGAAGGAGAATCAATAAAAGAAACATTCCCTGACGAACATTTGCTAGCCATCACTTCGGATGAAACCCCGTGGTATGCTGATTATGTGAATTTCATTGCAAGTGGGGTGACTCCACCAGAATTAACAGCTGACCATAGAAGAAGGTTCTTACATGATGTGAGATTTTACATGTGGGACGAGCCTTTTCTATACAAGCAATGCGCAGATCAATTGGTAAGAAGGTGTGTCCCTGAGGAGGAGATGAACGCAATATTGCATGACTATCATTCTTCTCTTTATGGAGGTCATCATGGTGGAGACAGAACTGCACAAAAGGTTTTGCAATCAGGTTTTTACTGGCCAAAATTATTTAAAGATGCACATGCTTTTGTTAAAAATTGTGACAGGTGCCAAAGAACCGGAACGATTACGAAGAAGCACGAGATGCCTTTATAAAATATTTTGGCAGTAGAGCTCTTTGATGTCTGGGGAATAGATTTCATGGGACCATTTCCGTATTCTAATGGGCACAGATATATTTTGGTTGCAGTGGATTATGTGTCTAAGTGGGTTGAGGCCATTGCTCTTCCTACTAATGATGCGAAGGTAGTGGTAAGTTTTGTGAAGAAACACATTTTCACACGCTTTGGAACTCCAAGGGTGTTGATAAGTGATGGAGGAACACACTTTTGCAACAAATTGTTGAAAAATATTCTAGCAAAATATGGTGTAAGACACAAGGTTCCTACTGCATATCACCCTCAAACGAATGGTCAAGTTGAAGTTTCAAACAGGGAGGTAAAACAGATTTTGGAAAAAACTGTGAGCGCAAATAGGAAAGATTGGTCCGGTAAGTTAGAAGATGCATTGTGGGCTTACCCAACTGCATACAAGACTCCAATAGGTACTTCTCCATACAAGTTGGTTTATGGAAAAGCATGTCATTTGCCTGTTGAGATAGAACATAAAGCTTATTGGGCAATCAAAAAGCTAAATATGAATATGGACTTAGCTGGAGAAAAAAGACTGCTACAACTCAATGAACTTGATGAGTTTCGGTTGCATGCTTATGAAAATGGCAAGTTATATAAAGAAAAGACCAAGAAGTGGCACGACAAACACATCCAATATCGTGAGTTTGAACCGGGTCAAGAAGTTCTCTTGTTCAACTCAAGGCTAAAGCTTTTTCCTGGAAAGCTTAAGTCCCGTTGGGCAGGCCCTTTTGTTGTAGTAAGTGTAACTCCTCATGGAACAGTTGAATTGTAAAACATTAATTCAACAGGCACGTTCTTGGTAAATGGGCAACGAATTAAACACTATTGGGGTGGTGACATTCAACGTCACAAAACCTCAGTAGATTTAATTGATGTATAATGCAATATAGCGTCGTGCCACGACATTAAATCAGGCGCTGTGTGGGAGGCAACCCACAAATGTATTGTAAATATAGTTTCTAAATGAGAATTTATAACTTGGCCTTCTTGAGAGGCTATATATTTAAAAAAGAAGAAGGGAGAAACGTTCAGTGATTAGCGCGGGTGTGCATGGCTAGCGCACGACCTGCACTAATCAGGTTTCCATCTGCCTCGGAAAAAACTGACTAGCGCGGGAGTGCATGACTAACGCACGACCAGCGCTAGTCACAGGAAACTTCGTTTTAAAAAGTTTTTTTCACTTTTTTAACTTTCTCTTCTTCTTCTTCTTCTTCTTCATCAACACCCCACTTCTTCTTCTTCATCAAATCTCCCCACCTCTTCATTCACCCCATACCCCATCTCCTCTAAGGTATGTCTTCTTCATCTTCTTCTTATTAGTTAATTTTTTTATTTTTCAGATTAATTTCGTTTTTTTTGTGAACATAGTTTTAATTTTCTACTTTTTGTTTGATTTTCAATTTCTTTGCATATATTTAGTATAATGTCTTCAATTTTTTTCCTTGTTTAGTTTTATTATGTAACATTATTATGTGGTTGTCAAGATTGTATATTTTTAGGATAGTTTCTTAAATATTTCTTATTTAACATTAGAATGTAGCATTTATATAAGATTTAAACATATGTTTGATGTTTGGTTGGGTTGAGGAAAAAGAATTAGGAATATGGTGGTGTAAAGTAGTAATTGTGTTGGTTGATGGTGAATACATTGTGACATAGGGTTGGAAAAAGCTTGAAACTCAACATGCTCACAATGTGTTTGAAAAATGCCTCTTTGGAGGAAGTGAAGTGACCAACTATGTGGTGAAGTCTAAGTAGCCGGTTTGGTCACCCAATTGAATAGGATTAACTCTAAACTACTTGCAGGTATCATGGCCCTCGTAAACGGCCAGCATCAAGTTCCTCATCTGAACGCCCAGCTACAGCAAATTTTGGTGGACGGCCTAGAAAATCAGTTGATACTAGGCCATTCAACAGTCAAAAGTTTGTGTCAGCCAAGGCACATGACAGATTTAATAAAAAGGAGGAGAAAACAATAGTGCCTGAACAAGCAATGGATGCAAATGCTTTGGCTATTAATTGTCCAAACCTAGCAAACGAGTTGAGGAGGCGTGGGCTTGACATATTCTTCGAGGAGCCAATCACGGCGAATGTAATGCTAGTGAGGGAATATTATGCCAACCTTCCGGAACATGATAACTACAATGTTACAGTCCGAAAGTGACAAGTCAATGCATCTATAGAAACAATTCGGGATGTGTACAGGCTACCCCCAGTGGAGGAAGATTACATGGATATGTTCCAGGCATATAACAACAAGCTTATTCCATGGTCCACGTTCACCGACATAATTTGTCGCCCAGATGCAGATATCCAATGGTATAAATATGGGAACAAGTTCCACGCTAATGCCCTGAAGTTCAAGGCCAAATGTTGGTTGTACTTCATCAACAGCTGTCTCTTGCCTTCCAAGAATTTGACTGAAGTAAACATCCCTCGAGCTTGCTTAATATGGTGTTTCATGAATAGGGCATGGTTTGATTTACCATTGTTGATAGATAAAGAAATGTTCCAGAGGGTTAGAATTCAACGCTACGGGTTGTATTACCCATCTCTTGTCACCCTACTGTGCCTTCGAGCCAATGTACCAAACAATCTTGCTGCAGATGGACGACTAGCTAAAGTCAATCCTTTCACGACAAAAATGGTCACCACAGGTAAGAAAGTTGTACATCCAGTTGAATTGGTTGTTGTTGATTCTGATGACAGTGACGATGAGGAAGGAGAGGAGCAACAAGAAGGAGCTGACGATGTGGAGATGGGAGAAGATGCACAACCTGCACAACCACAAACTTTTGATGCAGCAGGACCGTCTAGGGCTGCTCGGGGACAAAGGATAGACCGCATGGAGTAGGAAATCATTGAAATTAAAACATTAGTGACAGTTCTGGGGAGACGTGTTGATGAAATACAAGTTCAGCAGAAGAAAACGGAAAGCCGGCTCATAGGTTGGCTTTGTGCAATTGGTCGGGCATGCAATGTGGATTCAGGTTCTGTCTCCGACCAGGAGTGACTCCTCGGGGAAGTATCTTTGCTTCATCTCTTGTTTATAATGAAAGACATGGGGACATGTCTCGCTTTAAGTGTGGGGTGGAGGATTCCTTTAAACATATGTTTAACTGTTCTTAAATGTTTTGGATGGTAGTAATTATTATGGATTTTTAGGTTGTTTCAACTGTTTTGGATTGTTGGAATGTTTTGGTGGTGTGGTACAATATATAATGTTTTGGGATTGCGTGACTATTTCACTTTTGTTTTTAAATGTTTTGGTGATTTAGTATTGTTGGAGTAATTGTTGTTTGTTCTTAATCATTTTCAGTAGATTTTTTTTAGTAGTTATATTGGTGCGGCCAGATGACGGATTCTTTTAGATAGGAGTTCTTGAGGAACTGAGCCCATAGAAAACAACAAAAAAAAAATTTTGTTTTTATTTTTTTTTTGTATTTTTTTTGGACAATTACCCCTTGGTCTTCCTTTAAGCCGCGGTTCTTTTCCAAGGGTTTATCTTGAACCGGGCATAGGTAGTTTTAAATTTCTGTTTTTAAATTTTTTTATTTATTTATTTGTAGACTAAAATAAGGGATGCAAGCTATAGAAGAGAACTCATAGCGTTTACACACCTGAACATATTAGACCCTAGAGTGTAACGCGCTTAGTCTAAATTGTTGAATCTCACTGAAAGTGCCTTAATTTGTATGTTTGTACTGAATTGAATGCTCGTAATGGAGTATCTTGATGAGCTGATCTGGAATGAGTCATATGCCATGTGTGGTGAGTATTTGTGTAGTCCATGTATTGTATTTGTGTCTAGAACTTGCCCGGTATGTAAGTTGAAGCGAAATTTGAGGTGATGCTCGGTTTGAAAAATAATGTTAGGCTTTCTTTGACCTTTTTGAGCTTAATTGCTTATTACAAATAAAATTTGTCCCTAGTTAACCCTTTTGAGCCTCCAGACTTTTTGTTTGGCACCCGCATTACAAGCCTATACCCTTTTGTTCTTAATTGACAGTGTTTTGATTCTTTTACCTCTTAAAGTACTTTAATTGAGAGAAGAGCGCTAAAAAGAAGTAAGAAGGAAATAAGTGTGGGGTGACTTTTGAGTGGAACCAATAAAAGGATGAAAGGTGCACTTATGTTGTAAACGAATACACCACTAGCAGAAATTGAGTGACAAGAAAAAAAAGAAGAGAAAATTACATTGTGTTTTGCTCTAGCTAGTGGGAATGAATTAATAGAGTGCTTAAAGAAGAAGGGCGTATTTGTTGGATGATATTGTGTATAAATGAGAAGTGGGTTGAAGAATTTATGTTGAAAATTGCTCATGTGATGTGTTAAAGTGCTTAGGGGTTGAGTCACTATTCCTAAATACATCCTACCCGTCCCTTAGCCCACATTACAACCATGAAAAAGTCCTAATTGATTTTGGATTGAGCTAGCTTACATTAGTAGAGATTTACATTAAGGACAAGCTTATGGTACCAATTGCATACATGTGACCTCTTTTGTGAGAGTGAGTGATTTCCTTGATATATGTGAGTATATGAATTGAATGTGGTGGATTGAACTCAGTTTTTGTTGATGTAATTGTGAGGGCATATGAATCGTGACAGAGAAGCAAGTCTTGATTTCTGTGTAGAGTACTTTGAGGAAGTGTAAATATTGCATGGCACTTGAGAGTTGACTTTGAGGCTAGGATTGTTCACTGCTAGGCGTAATATATGTACAATGTTCTAGGTGTAATGCGTGAGGGGAAATGGTTGAGTGAAGAATTCTCTAAAAAGAATATAGTGGATTGCTCGAGGACTAGCAATAAGCTAAGTGTGGGGTGTTGATAATAAGCTAAATTGTTTAATATAGCCTATGTTTTAGCTCAACTTAAGGATGGTTTACTATTGTAAATGTTCAAATAATGCAAAAATTGGCTCTAATCATGACTTTAATGTCTCACAGGAGTTCAATAAACAAATGAGGATTTATGATGGTAATCAAGTGAAAAATGGAGTCAAATGACGAAAAGTTGAGCAGCAACATCTCAACAAGAGAAAACCCCACTAGCGCGGGTCATGCGCTGGTCATGCTCTCCCGTGCTAGTTCAATTGTTTTGGACAGAAAGAAACCCCACTAGCGCGGGTCATGCGCTCCCGCGCTAGTCCTGTCCGGGAAATCAATTATTTGGGGGTAAAATTGGAATTCCTTCTTAATCCCACTCAATTTACAGAAATCAAAGACTCCATTATTGAAAAGATCAGATTTGGAGGAGAAAAAACCATAGAAGAAGGAGGATCTCATCTTGGAGATAAGAAAGGAGAAGAAGAACAACATCTTGGAGCAAGGATTCAAAGAGTTCTTCTAAACTTTCTTCTATTTGTTTGTTTATATTATGTTTAAAACTTTTATTGTTGATTTTTGTATAATTATGAGTAGCTAAAAACTCTAGTATTCTTGGGTCATGGATGTTAGATAATTATGTTATTTGAAGCTTAGATTGAAGATATTGAATTTATCATTATGGGCTGTTTATTTGACTCTGCTGTTAATTATTTTACTGCGTAGCTAACAGTAAAATACTATTTACGAATCTTGAGATAAACTTGAAAAAGAAATTCTTGGTTGCATATAGAATCAAATAGAACAAGTTTTGAATCTCGGGCATCGAGTGAAGAATTCGCAATTAAGATAGACATATACTTAATTGCCTTGTTTGGTTGAAATATAGGAGTTGTAAACGCATTTTTGTTAATATTAATACCATAGACATATAGGTATTAGTTTAACTTGAATAGATGCATAAGAACTCGAAAGATTCTTATCAATATTATTAACCCTATAATCAATAACCCGGATAATTCAATAAATCCATTTTAAGCTAAAATAGTAGCATAATTTCTAGCAAGTCCATGACCCGGGAATATATTTATCCAACTTGTTATAAACATATTGTGAAATTGTTGTAGTAATTTTGTGTTGAATTATTGTGCAATTACTAAGTAAATTGTAAATTGGTTCTTTATATATTTTGTGATAATTTAGCTTGAATTGATAATTGTTTGAGTTTACATCAGTCGATAAGTTGATCACAATTCCTCGTGGGAACGATACTTTACTTACTACTATATTACTTGTCAATCGCGTACACTTGAGTGAGTGTTTTGGTTGCAACAGTAAGGGCTTGAAATTATCCTAAAGGGAAGGTATTAAGCACCACTCAGGATCCACTAGTGTGGTTCCCGGCTAGACAGTTTTGTGAATTTTGTGCAATTAGCATATAGACAAATATAGGGTCAAATAGTAGAGGATTTGAGTTTAAACATATATGAGTTTGAAGAACAATTATTAAAAGACGAATTCTTTGAAGATAAGTCATAGTTCTACAAATACTTGAGAATATAAAAAGAAAAGGAAGGAGGGGGGTCCTAGGTTTATTTATAATATGGATCACATCACTGCGATACCTGGTATGAAACTCCTCAGAAGAGGGGATACACGTGGTATTAGCGCACCGGTCATTATATCCATATCTACCCTTCCCACCCCATTAAGGTATTAAAGTGCGGATTGGTCTCGACCTCTATTGCATGCTAGTACATGTCCCATTCCTATCATTCCTGGAGGAATTTAGGACTACTATTCTTATAAGAGGGGGGAATTAGGTTGACTCTTAGATTTTTAAAGGTAAAAAGAATAAGGCGACATTCAAAACACATAGGACTGCATATTAGGGGAAACATGTAAACAACTAAGAGGCTCATATATACCTCCGCAGACAATGCATATAAATAGCATGACTTAAACACAGTTAGGGTCAGATTTAAAGTACGAAGGCAGGGGAGTTTTAGTTGTTGAAGTAGACCAGTTTATTACATAGCTCAGATAAGAAGTCCGAATCAGGCCTGTCTGCTGGTTGTAGCAGTTACTAATTAACAAAGGCGGATTCAGTTTTGTTGTTATCACCTAAGGCGAGTGTGGCAGTGAGCATGATATCTATTACCGATTAGGGGTGTAGTAAAATAGTAAACAATTTGAAACGAGAGATTTGGATCCTATAGGCATGCTTTCTAACCGTATTAATAAAAGGAGTAGGTTGTTTAAAATTGATTCAGAACAATACGAGTCAAACTAATTTTAAACAAGACTGGTTTCAGATCCTATAGGCATGATCTCTATTATTGCTGATTTTTTAATTCCTATAGACATGATATCTAATTGAACGTGAAACGAAGCAAACATGATTTATTGGAAATTCCTATAGGCATGATTTCTATGAAAAATATTGATTTTAACCTTACGAACATGATGTCTGATTATAGCCGTTTAGGTCCTATAGGCCTAAGTGTTGTAATAAAACATGCAGAATTTAAAATAGGTCCTATAGGCATGTTATCTAAATGTAGAATTAAAACACGTAGAATTTAAAGAAAAATATCCTATAGGCATGTTCTCAACCCTTCTAATAGCTAGACATGCATAATTACCCATCCTCTTTTTACTGGCCAACCCCAATATTTGTTACAAATTATTACAAACCATATACTGAGTTACATTAGAAAAGTGCAAAAATGGAAGTTACAACCATAGGAAGCCTGATTCTTGACTTCCTCTCTGAGTTATGGAGTAAACCACCTCAAGTACCACTTGTTTCAAAACCTTTCTTAGACCTGGGTGTGTCAAAGTTCCCTAAGGGTCTCAAGGGACCCCGGGTAGTGCTTACACCCAGGTTTGCATAATTAAATGGAGATGAGTGCAGTGTGGAAGGGCCAACCCTTATGTGTCCCAGTTTAGAGGGAGCTCAAGGGTCCCAAGGCAAGGCTCACACAAGAGGGGCTGAACCTAAGTTCTAAGAGTATAATGGAAGTGCAGAAATATAGATTTATTTAAAACTGGGTTGAGAATAGTAAGGGGTAAGCATGATTTGGAAATAGTAGAAGTAAAACTTAGTTTGCACAGAATTAGTAATTGCACAAAAGGGGTCAGGTTTGGACATGCACAGCAATAGATGATGATGGCATGCCCACAAACCAGCCAGAGAGCACAAGCACATAGGGGATATAGGGGTTTGGATTCATAAATTAGCAAAACATATAACAAGTGACTGACAGAGTACATGCATAAGGGAAAACATTAATTTAGAAGGGGAGGGAGCAGATTACAGCATGCTTAGTAATATAACTTGATTGCATAAACAGAAGCAGAAGCAGGCAAGGGTGAAGGAAACTGAAACAGCTAAAGAAACATATTTTTTGTTGATGCTTGAAGATTAGCTAGGACATACCAGTAAGAAGCAAAGTGCAGAAAGGAAAAGTAAGCAAATTTCCACAGCCTAGCCTTGGCTTTCAGCCAGCTAGACAAAGCCGTAGCACAAGTAATAGTAGGGAAAAGAGAGAGTTTGAGTGAAGTGTGTGTTTTGAACTCATATGGTTCGTGTTTTTTTGCAAGAAAAAGGGTAGGTATTTATAGTTTTGAAAACAGGTAAAGAATAAGTTAATAAGTAAAGTTCTAACACAATCATGGAAACAATCACAAGTCAGAATCAATTACCACAAGTGATTTCCTTTAATTAAGGAATCACTATTTAACGGGTAGCCACAAGTCTAATTAAGGAAAGAAAATCAATATGGAAACACATTGATTATTGCCATAAAAGGGGCAGTAAAAGCATGAAGGAAACAATATAGTCTAAGTACAAAAATATGCTTATTTGGAAAGGATTCAGTAAGGTAAAATATCATAGTAAAGGAAAGGAATCAATTAACTTTAAACAGATAAGAAGAAATTAGGGCTCGTAAGAAATCTTTTTGCAATCAGTCTCAATATCAAGATCAATTAAGGAAGATTAATCAGTATATAAATAGAGTGAACAGAAATAGCAAGCATGCGAGGCCAAGCTCATTGGCAGAAGAAACAACATGCAAGAGTAGCATAAATAAGCATATGATTTAGTAGTAAGAAAAATATTCGAAGCATAATAGTCAAGTATGTCAGGTAGTCACATAGAATCGACAGTGATGAAATCATAGCAACAAGTAAAGAGAATCAGAAACAAGTAGAGGACTCACAGAAACAAGTGAGGAAACCTTTTGAGAAATTAGGGTTTCAACAATAGCCGAGTAAAACTCTGAATCGGATAAGTCGCATAAAGAAAAGAGAGTCTGAAATGGGGAACCTTTAATCGAGTCAAGTATGCTTCCAAACAAACAGTCTCAGACCAAAATACCTAGGGTTTTCCACAATAGTCGAGTTTAAAAGACCCAGGATCAAATAAGTCAAACAAGAACGATGAACTTAATCAAACCAATACATATTTAAACAAACAATCTCAGAACTAGGATGAGACCAAAAAGGAATTAGGGTTTTCAACATGCTAACTCAGATAGCAGAAAAACATGAGCAAAACATACCAGAATCACAGACGACATTATAAATCGGAGGAGAGATCTTTTGTAAAACATAAAGGAAAACCTTAACGAAAAGTCGTTTTGAAAGAAAGGTTGAAGAACTTTTGAAAAAAATACTTAAAACATTCATAGCAAGTACAGATCTAAAGTAGATCTGAAAGAAATTCAAAAGATCTTAAATATTTGGGTTTCGAAAAAACCCAAAAAAGGTGAGAAAGGCCTTGAAAGTTTACAATCTAACCAGGAAAGTCAAGGATCTGCCTTGAAAGGCCATGAATTGCCGGAGAAAAGCCATGAACAACAGTTGAGAAAGGACCGGACAAGATTCCTTCGAGGAATGGTCATGAAACCACAGAAACAAACACCCAAGAGTCATGGGAGGTTGATACATGTCTGAAATGACCACGAGGGGCCATGAATTAGGAAGGTATAATGGTGGATTAGGGTGTAGTTTGATGGCGGCGGCTAGGGTTCGTGTTAAGTTTCAGAGAGAATTGAGAGGGAAAGGGGATTCAAAGGCGGCGGGTGTAGAGAAATGATTTAGGTTTAGGGGTCGTTCAGGTTAAAAAAGGAAAAGGTGTATAATGGTCGTTGATCTAAATGATCAACGACTAGGATTAAAGGGGTTAGGTGGGAATCTGGGTTCGGTCAGTTCAGTTGGGTTAGGGGTCGAGTTTAAACGAAATTGGGCCGGTGAAATTGGGTCAGATTTTTGGTTCAAATTAGGCTACAATTGAAATGAAATTGGGCTATCATTTAAATAGCCAATTTTCCCTTTTTAAAATTATAAAAATAGTAAATTAATTTCTAGAAATAAATTTAAAGTACTAAAATGATTTATAACATATAATTATCAATTTAAAAATATTGGACTTAATTTTCATGGATATAAACGCAATTAAATCCTAAAAAAGGCTAATATTTCAATTATATGCAATTTAGCTTTAAAAATACCAAATAAATTTGTACAAAATATGCAAAAATTACCTTAGCTATATTGTAGCATAATATATAAAATTCCAACAAATGAATCACCAAAATAATAATTTTGGAAATAATTATTGGGTTTTTTATGGATAAAAGGGGAAATAAATTGATTTAAAAACCTTTAAAATTTTAAAAAAATAATAAAACATTTGAACATACTTATATATGCATACATATGCTATTTTGAAGTTATTTTGCATATTGAAAATATATAAGAAAAAATTGGGTATCAATAGGTATAGCTTGGTAGTAGACCGGACCAGTATGGTAAGGATATGACTAGTTCCTTGGGTGTGTTCGGGGTAATGTGTTTCCACAGGTGTTTCGCAGCGATGCTCTTAGGTTTTAATGGCATGTGTATCTTGGTTGAGTAAGGAGGATTCAGTCATGTCAAGTTTGGTTTTGTGCAAAAGGGAGTCGAAGAGTCCTGGACGATTTCTACCGCAGTTTGGAGGTGTATAATTCTACTGGCATGAGCAGCGTGGGATATATAGTGATTTTCTCCCAGATGGGCTCGATGAAAATTTCTTGGTTGGTTAAGTACATAGTTGCTTGTGGCTCGGAAGGGATATGAAGTTCTCATGTTATCCTAGGATGGTATGATATATGTGGTATGTTGTGGAGGATTGAGATTGCGTGTGTAAGGTTACGGTTCAATTCTGAAAGGAAGGTCATAAAACTCTTAGGCAGCGAGAACCTTCAGACAATTAAAGAAATGAGCTTCAGATGATTAGTGAAATGATCTTAAGATGATTAAGGAAATGGTATTGCTAATTGGGGTGACTTGACGAGGGTATATGTTTTAGAAAAAGGCAATGTGATTAAGTTGATGGTACTTTGGTAGTATTGCAGCACTTTCTTGTTAGATCGACTGCTGATATTCGAGTTTGCTTGGTGGCACAAGAGAATTTTAGAGTATGTCTCGTGGAGTGAGTGAGTATTAGAGGTGTGGTATGTATTCAGACGGCGAAATTGGGATCGAATATGGTGATTCGTGTGCCATATGGATTGGAGACGGGAAGTTCTCACAAATAGGTTATGTTATAGGTCGTGTGTATCGGCACTGTATAGTGACTATCGAGGTTTAGAGACCCGAGTGGATCTTTGCTATTTGGTATGTTAGATTATGATGTAATATTGGGGGCAGACTGGTTGTCTCTGTGTCATATTATTCTAGACTATTGCGCTAAGGCGGCAATGTTGGCTATGTCGAGAATGCCACGGACTGAGTGGCGAGGTTCGACAGATTATGTTCTAGTGGAGTGGTTTATATTTCGAAGATCCAGCGGATGGCTGGGAAGGATCGTCTTTCTTAGTAAGGTTTCATGATGGATGTCAGTTTTGAGACTCCTACCATTTATTCAGTCCCGGTAGTGAAGGACTTTTCGGAGGTGTTTCTTGTAGCTGGGCATGTCGCCGGGCAAAGTTGTTGATTTCGATATTGATTTGGTGTTGGGCACCGTATCGTATGGCACCAGCAGAGTGAGAGGAGTTGAAGGAGTAGCTTCCAGAACTCCTTGATAAGGGGTCCATTAGTAGACCTATATCGATGTGTGTTCTACATTGAGACGACTTTGTTGACTTCGAGTCGTTATTGGTGAAGGGTGTGTTGATTCAGTTCTTATTGAGCTACTAGTGTTCTGAGGTGATCTATGAATTACTTTTTTGTGTTGCAAAACGTTATGATTTGTTGGGTATAGGCACAGATGGTGCGGTTCCACTGGGGTTTCATAGTGGAAGTCGAGTGGGAAAGAGTACTGGGTATTGCTTGATGAATGGCGTATCAGTTATGTCCTTTCGGGTTTATGTAATGTATGTCAATTGCTTCGTGGTGGTTATGATGATTGCTTTGGTGTTAGACATAATATTGCGCATAGTTGTCGATTTTGAGCATAGTGACTCGAGGTGTTTTATGTGGACCAGTGTTTGGATGAGGTCGTGAATTGGAGCGAAGCTATGTGGAGGTTTGATCCTGTGGGTTGGATTCGTGTGTTCAGTTTCTATGATGCGTGTGATGGGTTCCCAGCATTGTGTTGTGGTGGTACTGGTAAGCTTGCGGTACAGCTCTTTCATTTGAGTCATTTTCATGATTTGAGTATGTTTGGATTATTCCTTATTGGTGCACGGATTTCACAGTTGTGGCTCTAGCCTGTATTGATGTGTCATGTCACTAGAGTGATGATATTGGATTTGATAAGATCGTTGGGTCTTTAATGAATACAAACAGATTCGATTTCAGCATGTTGGAAGGATAATATTGAGGTTCGGCTTAGAAAGTTGCTATGATCTTTGCCAAAGAAGAGGTGGCTCCGCGAATGGTTGATTTGAGAAGTGGTTATGGCTTACTATGTGTTTCATTTATCATTGTTAGTATGTGTAAGTGTTGAAATGAGACTTTAGTTAATAAGAGGTTTTCTATCGGTATTCGGGTGTTGTGTGTAGCTGCCGTGATTAGAAGTTATCGCTACAAGTGTTTAAGTTATGTGGTATATCATGTGATTTCACCGAGGTAGCAGGTATGGGTTATTAAAGCTTGTTCAGGCTTATTCAGAGTTTAAATGTGAGATTCGGATCTTGTGGATGACTTCAGAAATGGAAATGTGGTTCTAAAGTTTATGGGCTAGGTTAGATTGTGAAAAATTTGAGTTACATTGTGTTATCGGACCTATGTGAGATTGGGTGACATGGGATCACCCCCGAGTATATGCGTGGTAAGTTTATTCAGCGATTGGTTGGCTTTTGGAACAACTCTGGGCACGTTCGAGGACGAAAGTATGTTTAAGTGGGGGAGGATGTAACGACCCGACTGGTTGTTTTGAGCTTTTGCACTTTGCTCGCCAGATATCGGGCATGACTTGTCCTGTGTGATGTATTATGACTTATGTAAATCGTTGGTTTTGGTTTTTAGGGTAATCAGAATGAATTTGGAAGAACAGTTCTCAATGGAAGCTTGAAAGTAGAAAGGTTTGACAAAGATTTGACTTGTTTGTATATGATCTCGGATCAGAATTTTTATGATTTGGTAAGATCCATTATGTGATTTAGGACTTAAGAGCGTGATCGGAATGCATTTTGGAAGTCCGTGGAAGGTTTAGGCTTGAATTAGCGAAATTGAGATTTCGGCATTTTCCGGTTGATAGGCGAGATTTTGTTATAGAGGTCGGAATGGAATTCTGGAAGTTGCAGTAATTTCGTTGTGTCATTTGGGATATGTGTACAAAATATAAGGTCATTTGGACGTGGTTTGGTTGGATTTTTGATCAAAAGCATAATTTGGAAGATTTTGGAATTTTTAGGCTTGAATTCGATGCAAATTTGGTGTTTTAATGTTGTTTTGAGCGTTTCGAAGGTTGGAACAAGTTTGAATGATGTTATGGGATATGTTGGTATGTTTGGTTGAGGTCCCGAGGGCATCGAGTGAGTTTCGGGTGGTCCATCGGGCCATTTCATGTTTTGAAAAGTTGCAGAAATTGCTGAGCAGTGTTGCAGAGAAAATAGCCTTCGTGTTCGCGAAGGGTTAGCTAGTGAAGGCATGAATTTAGCCTTTGCGTTCGCGAGGCAGGATCCACGTTCGCGAAGGGCTGTGTGATTGGTCATTGCGTTCGCGTGAAGTGGACCGCGTTCGCGTAGGAGGATTTAGGCAATTGAGCTTTAGGGTGTTTATTCATTGCATTCGCAAGAGAGGTTACACGATCGCGAAGGTTTAGTCTATGGAAGCATCGCATTCGAGTGGCAAGACGTGATCGCGAAGAAGGAATTTTGGTCAAAGGATTTTTTGTGCTTCGCAAACGCGAGGCTCTGATCGTGTTCGCGAAGAAGGTTCTTGATGCCTCGACAGAATGTTCAAATAGCCATTGTCCGCGATTTTGAGGCTATTTTTCACCATTTTTTGGCGATTTTGAAGCTCTTTGAGAGGATTTGGAGAGGGATTCAAGATATAACACCTGGAGATTTGGAGCATCCGGAGGTCGATTCGTGCGGGCAAAGGCCTCGCGGGCTAGAGTTTGGACCAGATCGAGGAGAGTAATGATTGTAAATGATGTTTTGAGGGTATGAAGCGTCGGATTGCACATCGTTGTGCTATATTGAGGTGACACACACGCTAGATGACGAGCGTGGGGTCGTGCACTGTTGGGGATTGTGACGTAGTCCATCCCGTATGATTGTTTTACTGCGTATTTGATTGAAAACTATTTGCTAAAATCATGTTTTGGGCTGAATTCCATATTTGGGCCTCGTGCCAACTATGTGAATCCTTCGGGGATTTTTATTGATATTTCCTCACTGTTCAGACTTTAAACTTGTACTCAGTCATGCTATATTTTACTGTTTTCAAAAACACTACCATGTTTACTCTACTTTAACAAATGATATTCAAATAATATTTTGGGCCGAGCATCATGTTATACTGTTGTCCGAGTAGCTTATGTGATTTTTGACTGAGTAAGGTTGAGGGCCTGTGTTGTGAGGATACCTTTGCGTCGGGCTACACGCCGCAAGGGTGATACATTGATTTTGATTATGAGGCTGAGGGCTTGAGATATGTATGCCACGAGGTGGCTTGATTGATATGAGGCCGAAAGCCTAGTGATGACGCCACGAGATGGATTTATATTGCGCTTGGGCCGTAAGGGGCCCCTCCAGGAGTCTTTATACCCCCAGTGAGCGTGGGTACCCATTGTGATGTGAGATATAGCCCGAGGGGCTGGTTTTGTTCTGTGCGATTACCCGAGGGGCTGGTATTGTTCTGAGATATTGATTGAGGGGCGGATTTTCTGTGCTTATCTGCACTAATTGCTTTACATTCAATTGCGTAACTATTGAAAAAGTCATTTTAAAGAAGTTTAAACTAAGCTAAGATGCTTTAAGAGATTTCACAGCTTCATTGTTTTCTTACTATTTTTGTACTACTTCTATACAGCATGTTGATGCACTTTTTGTGATCTCTTATCAATCAGTCTTTAGTTATGAATTTTACTCACTGAGTCGGAGTACTCACTTTACTCCCTGCACCTTGTGTGCAGATTCAGGTATTTCTGAACCCGGTAGAGGGTATTGGTTGATCGGAGGCAGAGTCATCGGAGTTTAGCCAGGTATCTGCCGGCGTTCGCAGCTCTGCTTTTCTCCCCCTTTATTTCATTAGTCTGTATTTAGTACATTTCAGACTTTTCAGTTTTATTTAGACCCTAGTAGATGCTCGTGAGTTGTGACCCGATGTTGGGCTGTATTCATTTCCGCACTTGTTTTATTTGGCGAAATCTGTACTTGTTGGGGATTTATCCTTATAAATGACTTAAATTGATTTATTAAACTGTTAAAACTGAATTTGGGAATTGTGTCAGCTGGCCTTGTCTTCACGAGAGGCGCCATCACGACCGGGTCCGGTTTGGGGTCGTGACACATAAATACCTTTACTAATATAGAAAAATGGCTTGAACTCTCGTAGTTTGCTTTAGGCGCGTTAATTAAATAAATTGTCATAGCTACGGGTACAGTTCCCGTGACGTAGTTCTGATGCTTAATTTCTAAAATTTGGGGGTACATTTATGTGACCCGGCCCCAATCTAATCTTGTTAATAAAATATATATGTTGTGGATCGTGGGTACGGTTCCCGTGACATGATTCGCTATGTGTAATCAAATAATCAGTTGTATGATTATCGGATTATTAAAAGCGGTTTAAAAAGGAATAAAATACACATAGGTTTCAAAAATGTTTTAAAATGAGATAAATGCCAATAATAATAGTTGAGCGACCGTGCTAAAACCATAGAACCCGGGAATGCCTAACACCTTCTCCCGGGGTTAACAGAATTCCTTACCCGAATTTCTGTGTTTTGCGGACTAGAAAACAGAGTCAATTTTCCACGATTCGAGATTTAAAAGCGGTGACTTGGGACACTATAAACTATCCCAAGTGGAGACTCTGATTTTAATATAAATAATTCTGTTTCCATTGTCACTTAAATTGGAAAAAACTCCTTTATACCCCTTCCGGGGGTAGAAAAAGGAGGTGTGACACTGGCAAGCCGACAAATTATTAAAACAAATCAATATTTTCATTTCAAAAATAATTCCAAAGCTATTTAATATAAAACCTTCACAAAGGAGTTCAAATCAGAAGAAAAGTGCGGAAAAGGAAGCCCGATATCGGGGTGGCATTAGTTATGAGCGTCTACTATAATTTGTCTGACAATATCGAGACTAACATAGTCTGGAAAATAATTAAATACAACTAAAGGAGTATTAGAGGGAGGAAAGCAGGGTTGCAATCGCCAATCAGCTACCTTGCTAACTCCAATGGATCTGTAAATGAACAATCAACACCCGCTATCGTTAGCAGAAATGCCTGGATATACACACAAGGTGCAGGGAGTAACGTGAGTACGCAAACTCAATAAGTAACAACATTAAATAAAGATTGAGAAGTAGTGATGAGCAATAATGCAAGTAAAGTTCATATCACAAAAACTTAGTAAAATACTACATGCTTTTAAAACCATAGTTTGAATCAAATCAACTTGTTTAGCTCCAGTTCCAGTAAAATCATTTAAAAACATTTTTCAACAGTTTCGAACAAAAGTTCATTGCAAAAGTGAGCAAAATGATGAAATAATAAACAACCCCTCGGGCAAACATCACTCGTATACAGCCCTTCGGGAAGACATCACTCATATACAACCCCTCGGGAAAACCTTACCATCACTCATATATATCCCCTTGGTAAAACATCACCATCACTCATATACAGCCCCTCAGGCAAACCTCACCATCTCTCATGCCTCCCAGACACTCGGCACTCACACTCAGTAGGTACCTGCGCTCACTGGGGGTGTGTAGACTCAGGAGGGGCTCCTTTAGCCCAAGCGCTATAACAATCCAATCATGGCATTAATAAATTAGACCCTTTGTCTCAATTAATCATGAATCAGTAAAACATGTTGCGGCGTGCAGCCCGATCCCATAAGTATCCTCACAAATTAGGCCCTCGGCCTTACTTAGTCATAACCTCTCCATCCTCTCGGGCTCTCAGAAAATAATGTATTCAGCCCAAGCAACATTTATATGATACACTAAAATGGAGTAATAGAGACTGAGTTATGCAGTAAATAAGTATAAACATGACTAAGTATAGATTTTCAATCAAAAACAATGAGAGGATAGCAATAAAAGACCTCTAAAGGTCCAAACAATACTGGCATAAGGCCTAAACATGGCGTCCAACTAGATTTATAGAAATTCTTTCTAAAACACATAAGAAGAATGTAGTTTAACAAAATATTAACTTTATAGTAGATACGGGATGGACCAAGTCAAAATCCCCAATAGTGCACGCCCACATGCCCGTCACCTAGCATGTGCGCCACCTCAAAATAGTCACATGACGCAAAATCCGGGGTTTCATACCCTCAGGACTAGATTTACAATCGTTACTTACCTCAAACCAATCAAATCTCTACTTCGTGATGCTTTTGCCCTGTTACAAAAATCCGACTCCATATCGGTGTTCAAAGCTCAAAATTTCATATTATGAAACTTTAGGTCAAAACCCCCAATTTCCTCTCTAAAATTTCTCAACCAATTGCAAAAATCGATGATAGATTCATGGAATATAACCAAAACCGAGTAGAGAACATTTACCCCAATGCATATGGTGAAATTTGCTTCAAGAATCGCCTTAATCCGAGCTCCATACCTCAAAAAATGCAATAATTTCCGAAACCCTCGAAATAGAGTACTTTATAATCACTGGGCGAATAAATGAATTGTGATCGGGGAAATACCCTCGCGATCGCATAAAGAAAAATGCACTGGCCCTAAAAATACACTATGCGATCATGTATATACGAGCGCGATCGCGAATAGCTGACTCGTCAAAGCTACACGATCACATCCTTCCCACTGCGACCGCATATAGTAGCACCTGACCCCAACTCCTGCCTCAAATACTCTATGTGAACGTGGCATTAGCCTCGCGTTCGCGACCTACAACATTCCTCGACTATGCGATCGCTTTCCTGCCTTCCCGAGTGCATTGAAAAAAAAGGCTCAGCCCCAACTAAGCTTATGCGATCACAATCTGACCTCCGCGATCGGGATTAAGGAAACCAGAAGCCCAGAATTCTGCAGAACTAGTAATGCATAATAAAGGAGAAATAGCCCGAAATCAATCCGAAACACGCCCGGGCCCCTTGGGTACTCACACAACCAATGCCGAAACCTTTCAAATCATGTCTGATTGACCTTATATTTTGCAGACAAGCCACATTAGATATTAGGAATGATAATAGGCTATATAGATGATATTTACACTCTAAATGTACCATACTTTATTGTTGTTTTAAAGGCTAAATGATAATAAAATACTCTAATTAGTGTTCTTTTTCTTCGTAGGGACTAATTCAAGTTAGAAAGAAACTATGGAGTATTTTGGAGCCAATAATGTGGATAAAAGGCCAATCAAGAAGAACCCAAGCAAAAATAATCAAGGAAGAGGCAAAGGAGGACTGGGCTTGATGCCACCGCGACCGCGGCTGGACCGCGATAGGCCAAGAAAGCAAGGCAGAATGGTTACGTTTCACCACGGTCGTGCCGCGTTTTGCCGCGGCCATGATCGACTGTGTAACTGCCCAAAATTTGTGACTAAAGTGTATATCGGGGAAAACTTATCCCAAACCTTTATAAACTTAACAAACTCGCCCAAGCAAAGGCTAAGCTTGTTTTTAGACTGATTTGGAGGCAAGAACAAGTGTGAGAAAAGTAATCAACCATTAGAGTTATTCATTTCTCTCTTTGTTATTTCAATTGCGCATTATGAACACTTTTGTAGTTTTATCTTGCTTTGATATGAGTAGCTAATTCCTAAGTCTAGGGTTTTGATGGAACCTATTGAAGGATTAACTTCATGTTATGTTACTATAGTTTGCCCGATTTAATCTCTATTTGTTCAACTATGTTCTTGTTGTAGTTAATTAATAGGATTCTTAATTAGCTGTGCATATTTAGTATGTATTACTTGGGAGAGAGTGCATATTTAGGTAATTGTCGAACATCACCACTCCCAAAGTATATGAGAGATCAATAATCGAGGGTTTAAAGGCGAGATTAGGGATAATAAAGTCTTGGGTGCGAAACAAACTGAGCTGTATTAAAAGCCAGCTAGCGTAACTTAGGAGAGTGCGTCTAGTAAATTATCGTGATTACTCGGAAGAGATTTACGGTAATAAGAGTGCTCATGATCGATATAGACGATTAGGCAAATCTATGTGAAACATAACCGGAAGGGATTCCATCAAGAGGGGAAATCACAACCTTAGATCCTTCTCTTAATTGTTTACAACTTAATCATAGTTAGTCTTTAGTTACTTAATTGCAGTTAGTTATAGTTAGTAGAAATATCCTCAATTGTTATTCAAAACGTTTGGGAAGTTGATTCCGTAGAATTTAGTGAGTCTAATAAGAGTAATTTATAGGTTAATTCCTTTTGGGTTCGACTCTATGCTAAATACTCAGATTATATTTGCAATGTCCGCTTAGTCCTTTTTATAAAGCGTAGTTGGGCGTGATCAAATTTTGGCGCCGTTGCCAGGAAATTAATGGTGTTATCAATTACAATTAAAAGAAATACAAAAATTCTTAGTATAGTAAATTTTCTCTATATCCAATCTACACATTAAAATTTTAACGTTTGTTGACTTGGTTGTACATGTGCATGCCTAGAAACTCATCGAGAACTGGGGAAGTATTTGAAGAATTATCAGATCCCGAGAAAGTTTTCAAGGCCTTGAATTGGGCCAACCGGAAAAACGTACAACAACAAACAACTGAACAATTCGAACCAGACATGGGGGATCACGTGGTAGACCTAGCTGCACGATTAGCGCCAGTGGCATCTCTTGTGCCAGAGGCTGCTCTATGTGACTGAGCACAACCCACAGTAGAGAATTTGGGCACACCGATTTTAGTTCCGTAGGATACAGGCTGAATCGTTTCAGATCACGAACAACATGCTGCACTTGTTGCAAAATAAGGAACTATTTTTGGGGTCACAAATCAAAGATCCTCAACAGAACTTGAAGAATTTCCTGTCATTCTGCAAAACTCAAAGGCAGCCCACCGTAATTCAAGAAGCAATAAAGCTGTTGTTGTTTAAATTCTTAATGACAGGAGCTGCCCAGACTTGGCTAAACTCACTCCCCATTAATTCCATAGCGACTTGGGAGGAGTTAGTCAGGAAATTTGTGAACAAGTTTCATCCACCCAACAAGACTGCTCAACAAATTGATTAAATTTTAAGTTTCAAATAAAACCCAATTGAGACTCTACAAGAAACATGGGAGCGATTCAAAGGGATGTTGGTTATATGTCCGCACCACGGTATTTTAGATCAGATATTGGGGCAGTGGTTTACATGGGTTCGCATATGGCGTGAAGGGTAATGTTGATGCTTCGGCTAGTGGAGCATTTTTGAGCAAAACATGGAGACAAAGCTAGAGTCTGCTTGAGAAGATGGCCCAGAATTCGGGGTGGACAACTAGGAATGCACCTATCACTCCAGTAGTTCACCCAGTACCCTTAGATCCATCCAACACTCTTGCTGAAAATATGGCCGCATTAATGACACAGATGAATATACTCACCAAAAAGGTGGAAGAGTCAGGGTAGAAGCAGCAGGTACACATTGTAGATACTACCAATAGGGGTTTATGCATATCTTGCATTAGTCAGCCAATTGGTAACCAGTGGAATGCAGAAAGTGATCATCATCACTACTTTGAGGACATGAATTATGTGTCTAATTACGGAGGCCAGAGAATGGGTGGTCAAAATTAGGTCCAACAAAATCAACCATGCAGGCCAGTCCAGCCACAACTCAGCAATGGGAACATGGGAGGTATGAAACCTCACAGTACTATGGCGCCTTACCAAAGGCCACATGGATATAATAATCAAAATCAACAGCAGGGTTATCATCCTCCTCAGTAGCAGCATGGTGGAAGATAGGAAGATGGGTTTGCTAGACTTGAGGCAATGATGCAACAGGTTCTTGGGCCAAATGCAAAAATAAGTGAAAACGTAGATACACATGAGTCAGCTATTAAGAATATTGAAGTGCAGATGGGCTAGATTTTGATGTCTTTGAATAATCGTCCTCTTGGGTCATTGCCTGCAGATACGCAGGTAAATCCAAAAGATCAAGACCCAAAGCAGCTGATGGTAGTGAGTCTACAGAATAGTAGAGACTTAGACTTGGAGCAAGATCGGGTTCGAGAAATCAAACAAGTTGAGACACTTGTACCAGTGCCTATTGAGCTAGATGAGTCAACGCAACTGACAGAGGTGACAGTACAACCTGCCCAGGAAGAACATAACACACAGATTGAGGCTGAGAAAGAAGCTGAGACAGCCCAGGAATCAGTAGTTGAGGTGCTAGCTAACAAAGAAAATACCCAAAGCATTGGGAAGAAGAAACCCCAAAAAGCATTGTATATACTGATCATGCAGCTCTCAGGTACTTGATTAAGAAGAATGAGTCTAAACCATGCCTGATTCATTGGGTGTTGTTACTGCAAGAGTTCGACCTCGAAATTCGTGACCGTAAGGGCACAAAAACCAAGTCGCTGATCATATATCACGACTTGAGGGAGCTAAAAACTCAATTGAGGTTGAGGATATTCTGGATACATTTCCAGACGAGCAGCTGCTCGCTACATGCCTTGAGGAAGTGCCATGGTATGCAAACTTTGTAAATTATCTGGCAAGCGGTATAGTTCCCTATGACCTTTCCTCTGTACAAAAGAAAAAGTTTTATCGTGATTGTCGCATGTATTATTGGGATAAACCTTATCTGTTTCGAATATGTGTTGATAATATGATCCGAAGGTGTGTCCCTGAGATAGAACAATCTTCTATTTTGCAGGCATGTCATGCATCAGCGTATGGAGGGCATTTTGGAGGAGTCAGGACGGCCGCGAAAGTGCTAGAGGTCGGGTTCTACTAGACAACAGTGTTTAAAGATGCACATCAATGGGTGAAGGGCTGTAATGAATGTCAGCGACCTGGGAACATTTCCCGTCTCCATGAGATGCCCATGAACCCAATTCAAGAGGTTGAAGTGTTCGATGTTTGGGGGATTGACTTCATGGGCCCCTTCGTCAGCTCCTTTGAAAATAAGTACATACTTGTTGCTATAGATTACGCGTCCAAATGGGTGGAAGCTGCAACACATCCCACCAATGATGCAAGAGTGGTAGTGGGGCTTTTGAAGAAGAACATATTCACCCGTTTTGGAACCCTGAGAGCTATTATCAGTGATGGAGGCACTCACTTCTGCAATAGAGACTTTGAGAAGTTGCTAGCGAAGTATGATGTGCGCCACAAGGTGGAAACCCCATATCACTCTCAAACCAGTGGACAGGTTGAAGTGTCAAACAGAGAGATAAAGAGTGTGCTAACCAAGACTGTGAACGCCACAAGAACTAATTGGCGAAAAAGCTAGATAATGCACTCTGGGCCTATAGAACTGCTTTTAAAACACCGATTGGTATGTTACCATATAGGTTGGTGTCCGGGAAGGCCTTTCACTTGCTAGTGGAACTTGAACATAGAGCTTGGTGGGCACTGAAACGGCTGAATCTAGACATTGAGGCTGCGGGCACAACGAGAATCACAGAATTACATGAGCTCGATGAGTTCAGATATCTTGCTTCTGAGAGCACAAGGTTGTACAAGGAAAGAATGAAGAGGTTGCACGACAAGAACATTATGGAGCGAAATTTCAACCCCGGGGACATAGTATTGCTCTATAACTCAAGATTAAGGCTATTTCCGGGTAAGCTCAATTCACGATGGTCTGGATCATTTCGAGTGGTCGAAGTATTCCCTTTAGGGGATGTAGAGATCGCCACAGAGAAAGACTCTCATACATTTAGAGTCAATGGGCAGAGATTCAAACTATATACATTCATGAATGAACCAAAGGAAGTGACAGAGATCCACTTGACTGAACCTTAGAGGTCAAGAGAACCTTAAATACGCTTATCTACGTCGTGCCATGATGTTAACTCAGGCGCTACGTGGGAGGCAACCCATGAATGTTGTTGTTTTTCTTTTCTTTTGTAACCTCCTTATGAAAAAAAAGCCCTCATGACCGCGACCACAGCACGACCGCGGCGTGACCGTGGTAAATGAAGAGTATTCCATCTCAGGCTTGCATGATCCACCGCAACCGCGGTGGGACCGCGGCTCGACCACGGTAAAACAAAACATTCTGTCTCTCATTCTTTCATTCACCGTGGTCGCGGTGGGACTGTAGTAATTCGCTATTTCGGTCACCCAGGTAAGTTCGATTAAATTTTTTTTTATTTCTTTTCTTTTCTTTTCTAATTCCCACCCTCTAATAAAATTAAACCAACCGTCCCCTACTTTCACCCATCTATTCTCTCTCTTTACAATCCTAACACCCCTTTTCCATCTTCTTCTTCATCTCTCTCAATCTTCCATCCATCTCCCACTCTCTCTCCCCCAACCTCCATTCCTCTCACCCTTTACTCGAATCAGGTATGTTATAGCTTCTATCTCTTCTCTTGTATTTTTGTTTTAGTTTTATGTTAGTTCAATGCTTTAATTGTGTAGTATTTCTCGTAGATTTTTTCTTTTCTACTTTTTAATGGGTTATGTGCATAATATTGTAGAGAAGTGAGTGCACAATTTTGTAGAGAATTGTGTGATTGTGTGTGTACAACTAATTGTGGTGGGGTGGAATGGTGAAGTACGAATTGTTGATTTGGGGGAAGAATTGATGTTTCCATGGGGCTAGGTGTGTTAGGATAGAGCCTTGCTCACAAGGTATTTGTGAAATTGCCCCAGTGGAGTTGTAATGGATAATGTGACCATGGTAGTGGTGAAGTCTGAGTAACCACCCAGGGTTCACACAACTCAAACCCTCACTAATAGGAGGCTCTGTTTTTGGCCGGTACAATGCACTAATACAGGAAGAGACATATCACAGGGTCCTCCGCTAGTGGACAGGGCAGTTCTTTTAGAGCTCAGGGTAAAGCTAGTGTGGAACAGTTTGACCACGCTAGGTTTGTCTCCAAACTAGCTGAGGACAGTTATAATACCAAAGCGTCCAAGAAATTGTTAACTAAAGTGCATATTGACCGGCAAGCCTTGCAAGTGGAATGCCTGAACATCTTTGCTGAGTTGAGAAGGTGTCAGCTGGACTTCTTCTTTAATGAACCGGAGGAGGCGAACGTACAAATGGTTAGGGAGTTCTACGCTAACTGCCCAGAGCATGAAAATGGGGTGGTCACCGTACAAAACACCCAGGTAAATGCATCCCTTGAGGGCATCCGCCGAGTGTACCAGCTGCCAGTATTCACTGGGGATGGAGATACTTATATTGCTTATCATCGTCCAACTATCTGGTAGGCACCGATTCTTGAAGCAATATGTGTTCCTGACAGGGAGCATATATGGATAAAGCACTGGATCACATTGAACTCACAATCTCTCAATTGGGGGGATAAGTGTTGGCTCACCATTTTCAACAGCCGTTTGCTACCCTCCAGCAACACTACCGATGTCAATGGGCCATGAGCAACAGTTATCTACTGTCTTATGACCCACCAGGATTTTGATGTCGCCAAGCTCCTTCATGATGAGATGTTCGTTCGCTCCCCAGAAGTACTCAAAGGGTTTTACTTTCCCTCTTTGGTTACCAAGATGTGTCGTGCTGCACGAGTCCCTGAAAATCCAAGAGTAGATAGGAAATTGCCATTGAAATCCCCATTCTAGGCTAGCAAGATCACAGCTGGGAGAGAGCCGGTAGTGATTGCTGAGGATGCTGATGAAGCTGATGAGGATGCTGAGGATGTTGATGCCCCACCACAGTCGAGAGCTGATGAGGCTGGCCCATCATAGACCCGCCGAAGTACCCGCATGACACACTTGGAGCAAGATATGGCTGGTCTCCGCACTTCTGTCACTGACCCGGGTACCAGAGTTGACAATTTGATTACTCAACAGGCCAAGTCAGAGAAAAAGATCATAGGATGGCTCCGGGCACTAGGACGAACGTGTCATATCGATCCTAGCACCATATCTGATAAGGATTGAGCATCAGGGAAATCCCCTTACCTTACTATGCTTTATATTTGTTGACATAGGGACATGCCAAAGTTTTAAGTGTGGGGTGAGAGATGGCTGTTGTTGTAAAAATTGTATAACTTTGTATGTTGTTGTTTTCTTTGTGTTTGTTTGGTATTGCTGGGTTATGTTAGTTAACTTCGACTTGTCCCGAAGACGGACTCCTCTCTATAAGTCTCTTGAGGGATATAAGTCGAAAAAAAATAGGAATATGGGGACTCTTCCTGATGACGGATCTTTTAGACAGTTTCTTGAGGGAAGTAAGTCTAAAGAAAATACCAAAAAGATTTTTTTTTTTGTTTTAGGTAGTGAGGTAACTCCCCCTTGATTTTTCTTTGGGCCACAGTTCTTTTCCAAGGATTTAGCTTGAACCGGGTGTAGTTAGTTTTTATTTATATTGTTTTTAGTTTTTAGTTAGTATTCATGGGTTACTGGCTGAAATAGAAAGAGAAACAGTATTGATGGGTTACTAGCTGAAATAGAAAGAGAAACCCTTGGAGTTGATACACCTGAACACAGTAGACGCTAGAGTGTAACGCTAAGTCTCAGTGGTTGATTCTTGCTAAAGTGCCTTAAATTATATGTTTGTAACTGACTTGAACACTCAAACGAGAGTGCTTGATAAGCCAATCTGGAGTGAGTCATGTGCCATATGTGTGTGAGTTGTACTGTATTCTATGCTCTACATTTGATGCCTAGAACTTGCCCCGTATGTTTGCAAAGCGAAATGGTAGCTTTATTCAGTCTTAGAAGTGATTTAGGCATTTATTATATTAAGACAAATATATAAAGTAGAACCCACCTAAATGTAATACATCGTAGTCAACCCCGTTGAGCCTATAAGCCTGTTTCTTTGGCAACCACATTGCGAACCTTACCCAATTGTTTGAATGGCCCATCTGTTTGAATCCCCTTGCCTCACATGAGTACTTGAATGGTACTGAAATATGCAAAAGTTAAAGTGTGAGGTGGTGGTTTTGTTTTTGAGTGGAATCGATGAAATAGATGAAAGGTGCAGTTTTTGCAAAAGTAAAAGAATAAGCACCACTTAAAAAAAGAAAAAAAAGAGAATGAGTAAATGTAGTAGTTGATAAGTGGTTACTTGATACAATTGCACCTAATGGAGTGGGATGTTATAAATAAAAATGTGGTAGAATGTCTGGTTGACATAAATATGGTTTTGAAGGTTAATGTGATTGTATTAAAAGTGCTTAGGGAGGTTGGTCACTATATCCAAATATATCCTACTCGTCCCTTAGACTACATTACAACCAAGTGAAGTCCTAATTGATCTTAGACTGAATGGGCTCGATTAGTTGAGTAGTACACTACGGGCAAGCCTATGGTGCATCTTTGTGGCATGTGAATGTTCTTTTTGAGAGTGAGCAAATTTTGTCTATCTGAGTTCCTAATTGTTCTTAATAATATTATTTGTGGAACTACTCTCTTATGTAATGTGAGGGAATGTGATTCACGAAGGAAAGGTAAGTCTTGATTTGTGTATAGAGTAATTTGAGTAAGTATGAATATTGCACGGCACGTGAGAGTTGACTTTTGAGGCAAAGATTGTCCACTACTATGCGCAACTTTGGTGAGTTGTTCTTGGTGTGATACGTTAGGTGAAAAGCTTAGTGAAGGAACCTTTATAGAGTGTGGTGGATTGCTCGAGGACTAGAAATGATTTAAGTGTGGGGTGTTGATAATATGCTATATAGACGATATTTGCACTCTAAATGTACCATACTTTATTGTTATTTTAAAGTCTAAATGATAATAAAATACTCTAATTGGTATTCTTTTGCTTCGTAACGACTAATTCAAGTTAGGGAGAGACTATGAAGTGTTTTTGAGTAAAAAATATGGATAAAATGCCAATCAAGAAGAACCCAAGTAAAAATAAGCAAGGAAGAGGCAAAGGAGGACTGGGCTTGATGCCACCGCGACTGGACCACGGTAGGCCAACAAAGCGAGGCAGAATGGTTATGTTTCACCGCGGTCGCGCCGTGTTCTGCCGCGGCTGCAGTCAACTGTGTAACTGCCTAGAAATTTGGGATTAAAGTGTAAATCGAGGGAAACTTATCCCAACCCTTTATAAACTCAACAAACTCGCCTAAGCAAAGGCTAAGCTTGTTTTTAGACCGATTTGGAGGCAAGAACAAGTGCGAGAAGAGCAATCAACCATTAGAGTTTTTCAATTCTCTCTTTGTTATTTCAATTGCACATTATGAATACTTTTGTAGTTTTATCTTACTTTTCTATGAGTAGCTAATTCATTAGTCTAGGGTTTTGATGGAACCTATTGAAGGATGAACTTCATGTTATGTTAATATAGTTTGCCTGGTTTAATCTCTATTTGTTCAACTACATTCTTGTTTTAGTTAATTGATAGGATCCTCAATTAGCTGTGCCTATTTAATATGTATTACTCGGGAGAGAGTGCATATTTAGGTGATTGTTGAACATCACCACTCCCAAAGTATATGAGGGATCAATAACCAAGGGTTTAAAGGCGGGATTAGGGATAATGAAGCCTTGGGTGCGATCTAAAGTGAGTTGTATTAAAAGCTAGCTAGCGTAACTCGGGAGAGTGTGTCTAATAAATTGTCGTGATTACTCGGGAGAGATTTATGGTAATAAGAGTGCTCATGTTAGAGACGATTAGGCAAATCTATGTGAAATATAACCGGAAGGGATTCCATCAAGAGAGAAAATCATAACCTTAGATCCTTCTCTTAATTGTTTACAACTTAATCATAGTTAGTATTTAGTTACTTAATTGCAGTCAGTTATAGTTAGTAGAAATATTCTCAATTGTTATTCAAAACGTTTGGGAAGTTGATTCCGTAGAATTTAGTGAGTCTAACAAGAGTAATTGATAGGTTAATTCCTTGTGGGTTCAACTCTTGGCTAAATACTCAGATTATATTTGCAACGTCCACTTAGTCCTTTTTATAAGGTGTAGTTGGGCGTGATCAACAGACATGCTCCAACTTGCGAAATCGGAATCCGACCCCGATATCGAAAAGTCCACTCCCGGTCAAATTTTTCAAAATTCCAACCTTCGCCATTCCAATCCAAATTCCACTACGGACCTCCAAAGCACAATCCGGATGCGTTCCTAAGTGCAAAATCACCCAACGAAGCTAACGGAACAATCAAAAATCCAATCCGAGGTCAAATACTAAAAAGTCAAAACTTGGTTAAACATTTCAAAATTAAAGCTTCTAGGGGAGACCATTCTCCCAAATCAAATTCCGGATAACCTGAAAACCAAAACCGATGATTCACTCAAATCATAATACATCATACAGAGCTACTCATGCCGTCAAACAACCAAGCGAACTATAATTGCTCGAAACGACCGGTCGGGTCGTTACAATCTCATATATAACCGTAATGTGCTAATAAGTACTCCCTCCGTTTTAATTTAGATGAGGTAGTTTGAGTCGGCACGGAGTTTTAAAAAAGAATACTTTTAAACTTGTGGTCTTAAAGTTTTAAAAGCTTCTCATTAAGGTAAAATGAATAGTTTAAAATTGAATTATTTCCAAATTTAGAAATGTGTCATTTATTTTGGAACAAACTAAAAAGGAAAGTACCTCATCTAACTTGAAACAGAGGGAGTAACAAACTCCTTATATAACATATAATGAAATATTTTGCCAACTGTAACATAAAAGTTAAGTAAGGAATTTATACTTATTGTCTTTGCCAAATTTCTTGTGAAAAATAACTTTAATTTTATAATTTGCAATTTAAAATACATGTGCTATATTAAACCGTTAGAGTTATTATCTCATATGAAAATATTAGATGTGTATTTATTTTATCTAAGTCACCATGGTACATACTAAAAATATCTTATCAACGTTTTCAAAATTTTAAATCCAAATACTTAAAATTCATAATAAAAATAAAGAACTAAAATACTCAGTTTCTTATTTAAACAAATTATTTTATCTTCTTATAAAAGTATTTTAGGTATTATAAACGATTAAATATTTATTATCAAACCAGACTTACCTTTAATAAAATGAGAACGGACTATAGACACATATGTTAACTAAACATTAAGTGAAAACTGATGAAATAATTTTAATTCTTATTTTTAACATGTATTTCATATTTTGATTCCTTCTAAAATAATATTAACATACTATCCATTCGAATCAATCAACAGTAAGAAATTAAATGTTAGTCATACATTGATTACGTAAAAAGGCATCTTCCGGATGCATCGGGATGTAGAATCTGGATGCATGCTTATAAGAGAAAAAACTCACTCCAAAATGAAAAAGAATAAATTAATCTAAATGTAATTTTTGTATTATGCTTTTATGATTTATACTAATTAGGTTAAATTTGTAGTTGAGTATATCGACAGAGATGATTAAGAACATTTACATTTTAACTTTTAAGTAATATTTAACTCAAACATATTTTTAATATAGTGACTACTATATAATCTTTTAAAATCTTGTATTCATAGAGATTGGGCACACGCGCAACTCGCGTACCAGAAAATTAATACCCTAAAATCCCCCTAAACTATTATGTTTATGTCAGTTTCCTACTTAAACTATTCAGTATTCCCAAAATCCCCTGAACTATATTGCCCTTCATATTAAAAACCCCTCATTGCATTCTTAGAGGCGCACCTAGTACACGATCCTAATTAACTAAAAAATGTGTCATGTGATTGTGCTTAATGCTAAATTCCAACTAAATAAATCCTTATTTATATTCGCTTTGCATAACAGTAAAAATATAAATAAAGGTATATAGTGTTACATTTCTTCAAAATCATCTTATATTAAATAAAAAAGATTACACAAAATAAAAAATCAGTTGGCCAACAATTATATTCTCTAATTCCAAATTACATAATGAAGGTTCAAGAGATTCAACTTTATTCTCTATCAGGTGTTGGATTTAATAAGAAGATTTAAATTGGTATTCTTTCAACAATATGTGTAAAACATGAAAGAAGACTAAAGCGAAAAAGAGAACAAATCATTTCAGAGGAAACAAGAGAGGGAAAATTTTTTCCAGAGGAAACTCATATGGAGAATTGAAGAAAAAAGGTTAAAAAATGAAGAAGAAGGTGAAAAATAAAGAAGAAAGGTAAAAAAAAAAAGAAGAGGAAGAATGGTGAAAAAATAAGAAAGAAAGGTGGATATAACTGAAATAAGGAGAAAATTTATTAAAAAAATAAATGCAAATGAGGGTTAGGCTAATTAGCCATTATTTTCTGTCATGTAAGCCATTTGATGGTTTTTATCAGCTACAACGCGTTCCCAAGCGAGTGTTTACACACGTTATGCCAGATCAGCAACGAGGGGATTTTAATATGAAGAAAAATATAGTTCAGCTGGGTTTTGGACACAACGAATAGGTTAAATAGGAAACTGACAAAAAAATGATAGTTCGAGGGTTTTAGGGTATTAACTCTAGATTTAACAAAACGATCAAACAACACATCCAACAAATCAAATATTTTCAATCTAAACGTCGAATAGTTACATCTGTCTTTAACTTTCTTTAGGCCAAAACATAGAATCAGAGTAGAAAAGGCCTAATTTACATCTAGTTAGGTGCATAGTATGTCCGCAGAATAACATAATGCTCGGTTGCTGAAGTTGAACATAGTGTCAGTGGAGACCAGCCTATAATAGTTCATATCGGAACCTAGAATTTATTATACAAAAATAGAATGGACGTAGCTGGACAAATGATAAATAAATAAAAAAAAAGACCAAATATATTGCCATTGATTTTGCGTGGAGCAACCACCGAAAGTATGAAGGCGATGCTCAACCGGAGAACAATATTGATGCTTCAACGGCGGAATAATGTTTACTAAATGTCCAACAGCTTTTCTCTTCTTAATTTGAGCAAAGAGACCATCAAAACTTTTCCCTTCTAAGAGGCTGTATTACCTCAGAAAATTGCAAAATTAATATTCGCCACGACCCAAATTCCATTATAGATCGTGATGGCGTTCAACACTGTTGTTAGGCAAGCTAACTCAAATCAACTAGTTAGTTCTCATTGATTTTACCAAAACAATCCCAACATTTTTAAATCTTAAACCTTTTAACAGTAGATAGTTAACAAATTTATAATAATAGAAGTACATCCCAAAAATAATAGTCTACAATATATGCTAAGAACTTGTGTCACATGTACTAGGGCAATTAGTAGAATGTACAAAAATGCCACTACCCTGCTGCCTGAGATAGAATAGATAGTACATAACAACAATAAAGTAGAAAACTCTGGCAGACTGCTGAACGGCTCAGAAGGGGAAGCTCCGTGAGATCTCGATTAGGAATTAGGAACGAGTGCCGGACGAGTAAATAGATGCATCTGCCTCAGATCCTGTACAGTTAAGTATAGAAGCGTAGTATGAGTTCATAAACAACATGTACCCAACAAATATCCAGTCTAACCTCGAATAAGTAGTAACGAGGGATCGACTTGACACTCACTAAGGTCAATATCAATAATATTTAAGGTTTACGCTAAGCATGGATATCATAGATATAATGAGAGTCTTAGAAAAAAGAGAGACAATATATCAATTTCAGTCATGTCATATAAAAGTTTACATTTCAAAGTATTTAAATAGAGTAAATCATGGATGAATTCCACATAAATAACATGCACATATTAGGCCGAAGTCGTACGGCCCGGTCCAACATAACATTAAACTGTGCACTGCCAGAGGGTCGAATGTCGCGAACCATAGATGCATCTATTTTTACCGAGGCAATCGGCTCGATCCACAAATAGCAATTATTATCAAGTAAGCACACATTGCTCATTTATAGTCAAATAAATTCATAGTTCCCAAGTAAGTGCATACCTTCGTTTATAAAAAGCGTAAGAATTTGAAGTATAGCATGATGCAGGTCCTAAACTACCCGGACAATTAGCATAATAGTAGCTAGCACGGACTCTCGTCACCACGTACGTACGTAGCCTCTACAAATAGTCTCACATATATATATATTTAATTCACCTAGGGGTTATTTCCCTCTTACGAGGTTAGAAAAGAGACTCTCCTTGCTCCAAAGCTTACTTCCTAATTCAAGAATATGATCAAAACCCTCAATTTGGAGCCGGACGATCCAAAACTAATCAAATGGGGTAAGAACTAGTCAATGCAAGCTCAAGAGTTCATATTCTAACAATCAAAGTAATATCGCAACCCTAAATGCAAGGTTCTTAAAATTCATCCCCGGGCCCACGTGCCCAAATTCCGGAAATTTTTAAATAAAGTTGTTCCCAATAATCTAAGGATCAAGAATATATGATTTTTACTCCATTCTATAACAAATTTCGTGGTTAGATCTTGTTTTTACCAAAACCCTAGGTTTTCACCTAAACCCTTGATTTTCCGTCATTTTTATATGTTAATCTACCTATAACCTATGTATTTAATGCATGTTGTGTATAAATTACTTATCTCAAAAAAATCGCCTAAGAGGATGAAGTGAAATGAAATAATATCCTAAATACCGCATTAAAAGAGCTGGACACAGCCCTCTGATGTCGCATTTGCAACACTAGGTTCGCAAATGCAAGGGTCGCAATTGCGACAAAAGCCTCGCAAATGCGAAGCCTAGTCTTCAGATGTTGGGATTGCAAATGCGACCTAGAGTCATAAATACGATGTCTGCTTGGATCGCAACTGCGGAAAAAGTGTCGCAAATGCGAGGTTCCCATTTGCAAACAATCTCTCGCATTTGCGACACCTGTAGCTGGTGCCAAGAAAAACAGAAAATCTGGTGTGCTTTCAACTCCTCCCACACGTTCAAAACTTACCCGAGCCCTCGGGTGTAACGACCCAGTCGGTCGTTTCATATCGAGTTACAACCCTGTTTTCACCATTTCTACTTCCTTGTGTGTTTTTCAGCTATATTTCATCACATCGTGTTGGTTTTTTTGTGTTCGGAGTGGTCGTAGAGTGGAATGAGACACTTAGTCTCTTATTTGGAAGCTTAAATTGGAAAAGTCAACCGGATGTTGACATGTATAGAAGATCTCAGATGTGAATTCTTATGGTTCGAATAGCTTCGTTAAGAGATTTTGGACTTAGGAGCGTGTTCGCAATGTAATTTTCAGGTCCGTAGTAGATTTAGGCTTGAATTGGCGAAATTGGAAATTTGGCATTTCTCGGTCGGTAGTGAAAATCTTGATATCAGGGCCGGAATGGAATTCCGGAAATTGGGGTAGGTCTGTTGTGTCATTTGTGACATGTGTGTAATATTTCAGGTCATTCAGATGAGGTTCGATAGGTTTTGGCATCGTTTGCGGAACTCGAATGTTTGGAAATCCTTAGGCTTGAATTCGGGGGTGATTTGATGCTTTTATGTTGTTTTGAGTGTTCCAAATGTTGGAATGATGATATATGACTTGTTGGCATGTTTGGTTGAGGTCCCGAGGGCCTCGGGATGGATTTGGGTGGTTGACGAAAGGTTTGGCTTTAAGTTGTTGTTGGAGATTTTGCTGCTTCTGTCATTTCCGCACCTACGAATTAGGGACTGTAGGTGCAAGGTCGCAGATGTGATATGGAGAACGTAGATGCGAGTTTTGGTCTTCATGAGAAGAACCATAGATGCGGTACCTGAGGCACAGATGCGGTACCTGGACGTTTAAGTGAAAACCACAAGTGCGGTTGATATGACCGCATAAGTGATCTGCAAATGCGTGAAAGGGAGCCGCATGTGCGAGATGCTTGGAAAGAAGGTATTTAAAGGAACCCTTTGCGAATTTTTGGTGTTCTTCACAATTTCAACTCGGTTTTTGGAGCTTTTATAGGATTTTGAAGAGGGATTCAAAGGGAAATTCGTTGAGGTAATGTTTTTTAACCTAAAACTCGATTTTATGGGGATTTTTAGTTGATTAAGCATGAAATTAGTGGGATTTAAGGGTGAAAATTGGGGGATTAGGGCTTGAAATTGGAGAGTTTAAATTGGGGATTTGAGGGGCCATTTGAGGTACGATTTTGATGATTTTGGTATGTATAGACTCGGGAGTGAAAGGAGTTTCTAGTTTTATGTTTTTTGCCAGATTTTGAGACGTGCGCTCGGAGGTCGAGTTTGGCCAATTTCGGGATTTTTGAGTTAATTTTATAATTTTCGCATGGGCTTTGTTCCTTTAGCATGTATTAATAATGTGATACTGATTTTGGTTAGATTCGGAGAATTTGGAGGCCAAATCGAGAGGCAAGGGCATCACGGGCTAGAGTTTTGTCCGGTTTGAGCTAAGTAATGACTGTAAATCTTATCCTAAGGGTGTGAAACCTCATATTTCAAATCGTTTCACTACTTTGAGGTGACACACACGCTAGATGACGAGGTGGAGGCATGCACCGTTGGGGATTGTGACTTGTCCGTCCCCTACGTCTATGAAGTTGCAAATTGGACTGAAAACTATTTGATACTATTGTGTTTTGGAAAGTATTACTATGTTTTCGGCTAAATGCCATATTTGGGCCTCGTGCCAAGCTATTGGGACTCTTAGGGGCTTTTTACTACTATTCCTTACGGTTTTGATTTAATAAAGTATTACTGTTTTATTGATTTCATAATTCAGCCTCATTTACTCCATTTTGATATTATAAATTATATTTTGGGCTGAGCACCCTGTTTTACTGTTAGCCCGAGCGGCTTAAGAGATTTCTGACTGGGTGAGGCCGAGGGCCTGTGTTGTGTGGATACCATGGGATTAGGCTACGCGCCGCAACATGTTGTACTGATTTAAGATATATAAGAGGCCGAGGGACTGATTTGTTATGCCACAAGATGGCTTGTTATAGCCTTGGGCTGTAGGAGTACCTCCGGAGTCTGACCACCCCTAGTGAGCGCGGGTACCCTGAGTGAGTGATATGATGCTGCCCGAGGGGCTGATCTTGATTCATGTTGTGCCCGAGGGACTGATTACGAGTTAGTGTGAGGTAGCCCGAGAGGCTGGTTCTGATTGATGTTATGCCGAGGGGCGGTTTATGATACATGTCTTTCCTGAGGGGATATTTATGATTTCCATCATTTTTACTCTAAACTTCATTGAATCTCTGTTGAATCTAATAGAAGGACATTTTTCAAAGGATTTTTACTGAAATTGGATTTTAACAAAATGATTTGAATTATATACTATTTTGGAAACATACTGTACTTATTGTGGTATTATGACATGGATTATGTGTTTTATTACTGCACAGTCTTCATTTACTTTTATGACTTACTGAGTTGGTGTACTCACATTACTCCCTGCACCTTGTGTGCAGATCCAGGAGTTGCGAATCGTGATAGAGAGCTCTAAACGTTTATCTAACGGGTCTTTCTGAGTCAGTAAGATTGATGCATGGCGTTCACAGCCTTGCTCTTCTCCCTCTTATATCCCTTAGACTGTTTTAGTATTTTCCAGACTGTGATGGTATCGTTGTATTCAGACCTTAGTAGATGCTCGTGACTTGTGACACCCTGATGTCAGGCTTGTGTTTCTTTCCGCACTTGTTATTTAGACGCTTGTTATGGGATTTTATTTAATTAATAGCTTAAAATGTCTTTATTTTGAAATATTGGCTTGATTTGGGATTGTGTTGGCCGGCCTAGTTTCATGATAGGCGCCATCATGACCGGGTTGATTTTGGGGTCGTGACAAGTTAGTATCAAAGCCTAGGTTACATACATCTCACGAGTCATGAACGGGTTTAGTTGAGTCTTGCGGGTCGGTACGGAGACGTCTATACTTATCATCGAGAGGCTGCAGAACCTTTAGGAAAAACTTTGCATTCTTGGATTCCTGTCGTGCGAATCTGTTGTTTTGGTGACTAAACTTCCATTATTCTATTCTCTCACAGATGGTGAGGAGACGTGCTACCGGACAGGACAAATGACCACGAGTACAACCAGTTAGGGCCATTAGAAGCCGAGGACGCGGTCGAGACCGTGGTAAGGGCAGGTGCAGCTAGGGCATCCCCTGCAGATCCACCAGCCGCCCGAGTTCATGATCAGGTCCCAGTTGCGGACGTTCCAGCAGGACCAGCTCAGGCACCGACTGTGCCTATTGTTATTCCAGGCCTTCAGGATGCCCTAGCCAAAATTCTATCAGTGTGCATTAGCCTAGCTCATGCGGTCTCAGTTACTACGGCCGCAACTACTTCTCAGGCCGGGGGAGGCACTCAGACTCCCACCGCTCGCATACCTGAGCAGGTTGTACAGGGACTTCAGACATCGAGGGCACCTCCAGCCCAGCCGGTTGCAGCTGCTTAGGACTATTTAGCTCCTGTTATGCTTGAGGACGAGCAACGCAGATTGGAGAGGTTTGGGAGACTACAACCTCCATCATTTAGTGCTGCAGAGGGTGATGATGCACAGGGTTTCTTGGATAAGTGTCAGAGAATGCTTCGGACCGCGGGTATTCTAGAAATCAGTAGGGTCTCATTTACTACTTTCCAGTTCTCCGGGACTACACTTAGTTGGTGGGAGGCATACGAGAGGCATAGGCCGGTTGGCACAGTGCCCCTTTCTTGGTAGCAATTCTTCATTCTCTTTCTGGAGAAGTTTGTATCTGGGTCTCGCTGAGAGGAGCTGCGCAGGCTGTTCGAGCAGCTTCGTGAGAGTGATATACACAGTATGAGATGCGGTTCTCCGAATTGGCTCATCATGCGGTCTAGTTGGTTTCCACATACCGAGAGAGGATCATGAGGTTTATAGATGGCCTCAGCTTTCAACTTTGGTTGCTTATGACCAGAGAGAGGGTGTCTAGTACCACTTTTGATGAGGTTGTTTGTTACACCCTGTACTTTAACGTTATGATTCATCAAAGTGATAACATATGAGTTGAAAGGAATTAAGGTTATACATGAAGATAGGGATGTAAGACCCTGTAAGTTTGAAGAATTTCAGAACTAGTATATATTAGCTTGAGATGTATTTCTTTAAAGTAAACTATTTTTAGTAAAAGTTGATAGATACGATTTTATATGGTTGTGATAAGTTTTAAATTAAATACATGACATGTGGAAATTTATAAATGAGGTTTTATTTATTATAAGAATATATATAGTATTTTATCATAAGAAAAGTTATCCTTTTTCCATTTTGGGAATTTATAGTACAAACAGAATTTCTTTATTGTAAAGATATAAATTATTTTCTCACAAGAAAAGAAAGTTATCTTTTTACCATTTTAAAAATTAAGCATACGAAAATTTTACTCTTTATATGAGATTAGGAAAATTATAAGTTGGAAAAATATATATATTTTTACATGGATGTTCCAATGAAATAATAGTGTATGTGTTTAATAACTTGGAACATATCAAATTGAGGTCAAAAAGTTTATGTCGTGCATTAATTAAAGTTTGGAATGTAGTGAAAGAAAGAACAAAAAAAATGGAATTAGCTAAAGATGAAAATGGACCCTACCATAAATGCGGATGGACACCTTTTTATGTGGTCACATAATATGAAATGAGGAAATGACTCATTACACTACATGCAAGGATTTTGACATGTATCTGCATTGAAGTGTCATAATCTATATCTATTACATCCACATTGTATTGTTTCATTACATTAGTGGTGTTGATGATTTGGAGAATCCTACATATTATACTGTTCGGAATATGAATATCAATACACACATATATCCGGAGTATGTTATGAGCTTCAAGATGTCTTCAAGAGCACAAGGAGCTCCAATAAGGGAATAAAGTAGGCTTGATGTCTCTAGAGTTACTTCTGAGGGATCTGAGGAGCAGTTGGACTTGAATAAATTGCCTTCAGAATTGTCCTTGCTAATAATATAAGGTGAACATAGATTATTTGGTGGGAAAAGTAGCTACTACGAGTCCTATTTCCCTTACTACACTAATGTGGAGCAACACAAAATACGTCTGTTGGTACAAGTTGATAACGTCCAGTGGATTCCTTATGCACTCTCCTCTTCAGAAATTGAGCTTTAACTTGAGATTGCATTTCTCTGCCTCGGGTTCACACAAGAAGTTGCAATGTGAGGTTTGACAAGCTTTCCTGCAGCACAGGTTATTGCATATATATTATGAATATGAATAGACGGTCAGACCTTGCCAACTTGAATGAGTTGGACTAAAGTTAGCTTCTCATAGAATATATGGATTCTAAAATTTCGATCATTAAGAGAACTGAAATGGTTGAATATCAAGCATGGTTGCATTTGATCTCCTCACTTATGGTGATCTTACTATTGGAAACACTATTGAGTACTATAATATACGTAGTTGTATTTGAACATATAGAATCATAGGTAAGTATTGCGAAAAGAGAATGTGACGCTCATGGATTATTTTTTGTAGAGCGTATGGGGAACTCATGAACTATCGCTAGACAAGAAATAAAGGTATGTTAAGGCTAAGTTCTTCTTTCATTTGGCATGATCTTGTCATTACATTCATATCCCGGAATTTACGTATATTTTGGTAGTCTCGCAAATTGCGTATATTTTTCTAGTGTTGTAAGTTATAATATTCTCCTTATCAGGACTTCATATTCAGTTGAGTATTTCCTTCTTCCAGTCAAGAGAGTAGAGAAGTTACATATACAGTATTAAAAGTATTTTCATTACCATCGAGCTATAATCGATGGGCAAGCCCCTATTGGGCAACCTCTGATCAGATGGTGAGTTATATACCAAGCCTACTGTGGCCGAGTGCTTATAAGCGAGCCCAGTTGGTCGAGATACAGAGCCTAGTATGGCCAAGCGCTTATGAGCGAGCCTACTACGGTAAAGCAGATATATATGTATACCGAGACTTATAGGGCCGGACAGGTATTTTACTTACTATATTAGGAGAGTTGAGTCAGTATCAGTAGGTAAGCATATCTTTATATTATCTTTGACTTCCAGCTACTTGCAATTTTAATATTATCAGTTCAGTTTCAGTTTTTAGTATATTGCCTTACATACTTAATACATTACTTCGTACTGATGTCCCTTTTCTGGGGGCACTGCATTTCATGCATGCAGGTCACACAGACAGACGGGTAGGCCTCTTCAATAAGTGTGGCCTGAGTTCAGCTTGATCGGTAAGCTCCATGCCTTTCGGAGTTTCCGTGTCTAAAGCTTTATGTACATCTTGTATATATATGTATATATGTTATGAGTAGGTCGGGGAGCTGTTCCGATCACAGTATATCCATCAGTAGAGGCTTGTAGACATATCATGTCAGTTAGTGTAGTATGTTGGGCTTCTCGGCCCTGTATGTATATTGTGTTGGTTTGTCAGCTGTAATAATTATGACGGCCTTGTCGGCCCAGTTTTATATTGATATTTAGTCAACATTTGCAGTCGTCTTACAATGTGGTCCATGGCCAAAGTATGACATCATATGTCGAGAGCCCCTTAGTTGCAAGTTGGTACGCAAGGATAGGTGAGACACTGGGTGTCGGTCTGGCCCCCTAAGTTCGGGGTATGACAAAAGTGGTATCAAAGCAGTTCTATCCTAGGGAGTCTACAAGTCGTGTCTAGTAGAGTCTTGTTTATGGGTGTGTCGTGCACCACACTTATAAGCAGGAGGCTATAGGGCATTTAGGACTGTTACTCTTTCTTCTTACTCTAGATCGTGTGGTAGAGCTCACTTATAAGAAGTCAAATTTCGAAATTCTATATTATTCGTAATAAGACAATACCTACATTTGGAAAGACGGTTGGAAAGAGAGATAGTTGTGGAAGAGCTTAGTCAGAGGAATTCGATTTTTGTATGATGCCTACGATAAGTAAATATGAGGTCTTTTAGCAGATCATGGGTACACAGAAAGGTGTAAGCTTTCTGATAAGAAGCCTTAAGGCAAGAATACCTATCCGTGTTTATGGTGTAGGACAATGAGACATAAGGAGATAAGTACAAGTTTCAGCAAGTAAAAGAAGCAAGATGAAGAAGGGTATGAGGCGCCCAGTTAACAAAGGTTAACGGTGTTTATAATTCAGGCAGAGGAACATAAGCTTTTTGAGTTATATTCAAATGTAACAGAGGTATATACAATTGGCCGCACCCATTCCAGATATGCCCTATGGGGGTTAATAAAAATAGTATAAGAAGATATGATGGATGAATTGTTTGCGTTAGTTGACATTTTTGAAGGATATGGCAAATTTGCGAATAGATCTCCTTGTGAGACACCCAGATGGTACACTTTAAATAGTGCAGCTAGATATAAGTACTACAAAGACATGCACTATAAGCCTTGAAGGGATATATATTACCTGAGTACGGCTCGCGTCCCTAGTAAAGCGAGAACGTTAAGCAACTTGAAGAGCCACTGGATGGAGCAAAGGAAAGCTAAAAGCGAAAGGATGTCGTATTGAAGTTCTCATAAGAAAAGAGATATGCAGAAATATTAGCAGAATAATGGGAAGAGAGATAAGGAAACATTATGAATAAGGTGTGATACATGGATGAAAACGATAGAGTGTTACAAAACCTATAGTCAAATGAAGAAAGGGACGAAAGGTGATGGGCCTTAAGACAACAAAAGAGTATAGGCCAGAAGGTTATATCCTAATTTCGAAAAATAAGTTCGTGACTCCAACGCGACTACCAAAGAGGAGAGTTAACCCCCAGCGTAATAAATATTAGTATGGACTGGTAAACAAGATAAACTAAATATGAATTAGGGACTGAATGATTGGAAAGTACTCAGCATCATGGTAATTTCAGATTCTGTTCCGGCGGTAATAGAATGGACCACAGAAGAAGATTCATGATGAATTCTGAGAATGGTCATTCAGGGAGACGCTTCCCTAGAGCAAGCAATGTGAGCAAAGTTAAGCTTAAGAGACTGTATGTGCCAGTTATGCCAAGTGTAACCCTCTCGAGTAAGGGAATTTTCCATCCTTGGTACAGAATAATTGCCGCAAGGCGAGTAAGGATCATTGATGTTGAGAAACGACACCAAAACTGAAGAGATAAAACATCTATAGGTAGATCCTCGTGGCTTCAGCTTTTAGTACACCCCTAAATGGGGGAATATGGAGTGATGTGGCATTAAGTCAGAATTAAGTGGTTCTAGTGACTATGGAATGATAAAGGAAGAGCGCGATAAGAATGAGAAAGGGATGAGATTGTACTTATTCAAGTGTTACAGATATGCTATGATTCCAGAACATTATGTAAGCACGACACCAAGAAAAGAAAGTAAGGGTTGTTGCTCGTGATGTTTTTGATAAATAAGGAGTCAGTGTGAGAGGTAAGTTAAGACAAAGGAAATAACCCAAGAAAGATTATGAGGAATATTGATATGAGAATTGACCAACGAGTAGTTAGTAATTAGTCAGGAAGATCCCAGTTATGGCTAAACAGGAGGTTACAGATGAATCATCTGATCGTGTGAGATAAACATAATAGAATCCAACATGGAGAGTTCAGCCTCGAAAAATATCATTATAATACTTGAGAAATATTCAAACAAGAGTCAGGGTAGTTAAAGATACGTATGAATGTTTCGGGGATAAAAGAAAGTGCCACTAGGAAGGCAGTCAAAATATCAGTTCAGAAGCAACCATATAAGCACAAAAGCGTGGAAGTAAGCAACTACAGATGATTATAGAAAAGTAAGGACATCAGAAAAGGTCCGTAATAAGCTCACATCTGTACAAGAGTCAAGGGTTCTCCTTAATTACTACAACGAATGACTAGCTGAGGAAATAGGAAAGAAGGCTTCAACCTTAGTACAACGACCTAAAGAGGAAATGGTTGTGTAACCACAATCTCGCAACAACATTGTAAGCATTCCAAAGAAAAGTGGCACCTACCGTGACTAATGAACGGGAAGTAAGAGTTAAAAGTAATATTCGAGATCATATGAGTTGTATAATAAAAACTCTGGCAAGTGTGGACACTAAGATAAGCTAAGTATGGATGTAATGAGGCGGCAGAAAGACCAGGAAAAGTAATAGCTTACGTTGAAAGAAAGCTAAGATGGAACAAAAGAATTATTTGATCAATGATCCAGAGTTAGTACGTTATGGATACACTTAAGATTTTGGAGCATTATCAAGGCAGCATATTTGTTGACAATCATACAGCCATATAAGAATCCGATATAAGTTAAAAGAAAGAATTAAGCCTAGGGCATAGACATAGGATTGAATTATTAGAAGATTGTATCATGGATATTCCATAACGCCCATGAAAGACTAAGGTAATAACTGATACCATGAGCCATAGATTGGAAGATAGCTTAAGCCTACGTAAAGGCTGATCAGAAGGAAGAGAAAACTAAAGAATTACATCACCTAAGTAAATCAGGAGTCTGATTATTGGACCTAGAAAAGTTATAGAAGTTGTGCTGGAGAACATGACAAAATCGCTCTTAATATCAGACGTTCAAGAGAAATAACACAACAGCCATAATCTATAATGGCTCTACAAGGAAGCCAGTTAGAAGAAATACCAGCCTCATAAGTAGTCAGTACGAAGCTCCCACCGAATTGTGTACGTACCAGAGGTGCGAGTATTATAATAGAGCTTCAAGTTATGGACGTCAATTACACCTAGGTGGAAGGGAGGTTATGAAGGAGATAAAAGATATGATACGAAATTTTAAGTAAGTAACTTAAAGGTGAAGAAGATATGAGATACTCGAGTACAAAAGGTTGTGAATAGTCAAGACTTCAGATATAGTTTGGACTTTAAGTTTATTATACAGAGGAAAACTTAGTGAATATTTTGCAAATCTCAAAGAGTTAACATTCGAGGACGAATGTTCTAAAGGGGGGAAGGATGTTACATCCCGTACTTTAACGTTAGGATTCGTCAAAGTGATAACATATGAGTTGGAAGGGATTAAGGTTATACATGAAGATAGGGATGTAAGATCCTGTAAGTTTGAAGAATTTCGGAACTAGTATATATTAGCTGGAGATGTATTTTCTTTAAAGTAAACTATTTTCGGTAAAAGTTGATAGATACGATTTTATATGGTTGTGATAAGTTTTAAATTAAATACATGACATGTGGGAATTTATAAATGAGGTTATAAGAATATATATATAGTATTTTATCATAATAAAAGTTATCTTTTTTCCGTTATGAAAATTTATAGTACAAATAGAATTTCTTTATTGTAAAGATATAAATTATTTTCTCACAAGAAAAGAAGGTTATCTTTTTACCATTTTAAAAATTAAGCATACCAAAATTTTACTCTTTATATGAGATTAGAAAAAATATAAGTTGGGAAAATATATGTATTTTTACATGGATGTTCTAATGGAATAATTGCGTATGTGTTTAATAACTTGGTACATATCAAAATGAGGTCAAAAAGTTTATGTCGTGCATTAGTTAAAGTTTGGAATATAGTGAAAGAAAGAACAAAAACAAATGGAATTAGCTAAAGATGAAAATGGACCCTACCATAAATGCGGATGGACACCTTTTTACGTGGTTACATAATATGAAATGAGGAAATGACTCATTACTCTACATGCAAGGATTTTGACATGTATCTGCATTGATGTGTCATAATCTATATCTATTACATCCACGTTGTATTGTTTCATTATATTAGTGGTGTTGATGATTTGGAGATCCTACATATTATACTGTTTGGAATATGAATATCAATACACACATATATCCGAAGTATGTTGTGAGCTTCAAGATGTCTTCAAGATCACAAGGAGCTCCAATAAGGGAAGAAAGTAGGCGTGATGTCTCTGGAGTTACTTCTGAGGGATCTGAGGAGCAGTTGGACTTGAATAAATTGCCTTAAGAATTGTCCTTGCTAATAATATAAGGTGAAAAAGATTATTTGGTGGGAAAAGTAGCTACTACGAGTCCTATTTCCCTTACTACACCAATGTGGAGCAACACAAAGTGTGTCTGTTGGTACAAGTTGATAACGTCCAGTTGATTTCTTATGCACTCTCCTCTTCATAAATTGAGCTTTAACTTGAGATTGCATTTCTCTGCCTCGGGTTCACACAAGAAGTTGCAATATGAGGTTTGACAAGCTTTCCTCCAGCATAGGTTGTTGCGTATATATTATGAATATGAATAGACAGTCAGACCTTGCCAACTTGAATGAGTTGGAGTAAAGTTAGTTTCTCAGGGAATATATGGATTCTAAAATTTCGATCATTAAGAGAGCTAAAATGGTTGAATATCAAGCATGGTTGCATTTGATCTTCTCACTTACGGTGATCTTACTATTGGAAACACTATTGAGTACTATAATATACGTAGGTGTATTTGAACATATAGAAGCATAGGTAAGTATTGGGAAAAGAAAATGTGACGCTGATGGATTTTTTTTCGTAGAGCGTATGAGAACTCATGAACTATCGCTAGCCAGGAAATAAAGGTATGTTAAGGCTAAGCCCTTCTTTCATTTGGCATGATTTCGTCATTACATTCATATCTCCGAATTTACGTATATTTTGCTAGTCTCACAAATTGCGTATATTTTTCTAGTGTTGTAAGTTATAATATTCTCCTTATCGGGACTTCATATTCAGTTGAGTATTTACTTCTTCTAGTCAAGAGAGCAGAGAAGTTACATATATACAGTATTAAAAGTATTTTCATTACCACCGAGCTATAATCGATGGGCAAGCCCCTATTGGGCAACCTCTGATCAGATGGTGAGTTATATACCGAGCCTAATATGGTCGAGCGCTTATAAGCGAGCCCAGTTGGTCGAGATACAAAGCCTAATATGGCCGAGGGCTTATGAGCGAGCCTACTACGGCAGAGCAAATATACATGTATACCGAGTCGTATAAGGCCGGACAATTATTTTACTCACTATATTGGGAGAGTTGAGTCAGTATCAGCAGGTAAGCATATGTTCATATTATCTTTGACTTCCAGCTACTTGTAGTTATTATATTATCCGTTCAGTTTCATCTTTCAGTATATTGCCTTACATACTCAGTACAATACTTCGTACTGATGTCTCTTTTCGGGGGGCGCTGCATTTCATGCATGCAGGTCATACAGACAGACGGGTAGGCCTCTTCAATAAGTGTTGCCCGAGTTCAGCTTGATCGGTAAGCTCCATGCCTTTTAGAGTTTCTTTGTCTAAAGCCTTATGTACATCCTGTATATATATGTATATATGTTATGAGTAGGTCGGTGAGCTGTTCCGATCACAGTATATCCATCAGTAGAGGCTTGTAGACATATCCCATCAGTTAGAGTAGTATGTTCGGCTTCCAGGCCCTATATGTATATTGGGTTGGTTTGTCAGCTGTAATAATTATGACGGCCTTGTCGACCCAGTTTTATATTGATATTTAGTCAGCATTCGTAGTCGTCTTACAATGTCGTCCATGGCCAAAGTATGACATCATATATCTAGAGCCTCTTAGTTGCAAGTTGGTACGCAAGGATAGGTGAGGCACTAGGTGTCGGTCTCGCCCCTCAAGTTTGGGGCGTGACATTGTTGACATAGCTCGACAGATTAAGATGGTTCGTGGTCAGGAGAGGGTTGAGAGGGAGGCCAAGAGGCCTCGTGGTCAGGGTGGATTCAGTGGTGCTCCTTAGGGGGGGTCAGTTTCAGCACGGCAGAGGCGGTCCATTCAGGCATGCTCAGTCAGCTCACCCAGTTTATCATGGGGCATCATCGGGCCATGGTTCTCTCAGTTCTCATCAGGGCCATTCATCACTTAGTGCCCTTCCATCCTACAGTTCGTCCCGTGCTCCATCAGTTCATAGTTCTTCCATGCTAGGTTCTTCTACTAGTCATCCCGGTGCTAGGGGTTCCCTTTAGTCCCTATCTACAACACCAGGGGGTGCTATAAGTGTGAAGAGTTAGGGCATATATGGAGGTAGTGTCCTCGTTGTGATTGGGGGTTCGCCTCAACAGAGGAGTCAGCCATCGACTTTGGCACTCGTTACTTCACCATCCACCCAGCCAGCTAGAGGTGGAGGACATTCAGATAGAAGTCAACCTAGAGGGGAAGGTCGATTGGGTAGTGGTCAGGCCCATTTCTATGCACTCCCAGCTAGACCAGATACTATTGCTTCAGATGATTATAGGTATTGTCTCAATTTACCAGAGAGATGCCTCTGTGTTATTTGATCCTGGTTCAACTTTTTCGTATGTGACATTATAGTTTGCTCCTTATTTGGATACGGCCCATAAGACTCTTGTTTAATCTATTCGTGTATCTACTCCGGTGGGCGATACTATTGTTGTGGACCATGTATATCGATTGTGTGTGGTGACTATTGGGGGTCTGGACACCCGAGTGGACCTTCTGTTGCTTTTTATGGTGGATTTTGATGTGATAATGGGCATAAATTGGTTATCTCCGTATTGTGCTATTTTGGATGGTCATGCTAAGACAGTGACATTGGCTATGCCGGGTGTACCACGGATTGAGTGGTGAGGTTCGACTGATTTTGTTCCCAGTAGGGCGATTTCATTTTTGAAGGCCCAACGGATGGTTGGGAAGGGTTGTCTTTCTTACTTAGCCTTCGTGAGGGATGTTAGTGAAGACACTCCTACCGTTGATTCATTCCCGATAGTGAGGGACTTTTTGGATGTGTTTTCTGCAGACCTGCCGGGCATGCCACCGGACAAGGATATTGACTTTGGTATTGATTTGGTGTCGGGCACTCAGCGCATTTCTATTCCACCATATCGTATGGCACCGGCTAAGTTGAAAGAGTTGAAGGAGCAGCTTCAGGAACTCCTTGATAAGGGGTTTATCCGGCCTAGTGTGTCACCGTGGGGTGTGCCTGTTCTATTCGTGAATAAAAAAGATGGAATATGAGGATGTGCATTGATTACTGGCAGTTAAACAAAGTCACAATCAAGAAAAAGTATCATTTGCCTCGTATTGATGATTTATTTGACAAGCTTCAGGGAGCGAGGGTGTACTCCAAGGTTGATCTCGGGTCGGGGTATCACCAGTTGAAGATCAGGGACTCGAATATTCTTAAGACAGCTTTCAGGATCCAATATGGTCATTATGAGTTCCTTGTGAAGTCTTTTGGGTTGACCAATGCCCCAGCAGCATTCATGTATTTAATGAACATTGTGTTTCGGCCTTATCTTGACTCGTTTGTTATTGTATTCATTGGTGATATTCTGGTGTACTCGCGTAGCTAGGAGGAGCACGCTGAGCATTTGAGAGTTGTATTGTAGCTGTTGAGGGAGGAGAAGCTTTATGCAAAGTTCTCCAAGTGTGAGTTTTGGTTTAGTTCAGTAGCTTTCTTAGTGCATGTGATATCCAATGAGGATATTTAGGTTGATCTGAACAAGATAGAGGCAGTTCAGAGTAGGCCCAGACCATCCTCAGCCACAGAGATTCATAGCTTTCTTGGTTTGGCGGGTTATTACCGTCGGTTCATTCAGGGATTCTCATCTATTTTATCACCCTTGACCAAGTTGACTCAAAATGGTGCTCCATTCAGGTGGTCGGATGAGTGTGAGGCGAGCTTTCAAAAGCTCAAGACTGCCTTAACCATAGCTCCAGTGTTAGTTTTGCCATCAGCTTCAGGTTTATATACAGTATATTATAATGCTTCTAGAGTCGTTATTGGGTGTGTGTTGATGCAGGAGGGTAGAGTCATTGCTTATGATTCTCGTCAGTTGAAGCCCCTTGAGAAGAACTACCATGTTTATGATTTGGAGTTGGCTGGCATTGTTCACGCGTTGAAGATTTGGAGGCATTATCTCTATGGTGTTTCTTGTGAGGTGTTTACTTATCATCGTAGCCTCTAGTACTTGTTCTTGAAGAAGGATCTCAATTTGAGGCAGCGGAGATGGTTGGAGCTGCTAAAGGATTATGATATCACTATCTTGTACCATCCGAGAAAGGCTAATGTAGTGGCCGATGCCTTGAGGAGTAAGGCGGTGAGTATGGGAAGTTTGGCATATATTCCTATTAGGGAGAGACCTGCTGCAGTTGATATTCAGGCCTTGGCCAATCGGTTTGTGAGGTTGGATATTTTGGTGCCTAGTTAGGTCTTAGCTTGTTTGGTTCCTCGATCTTCAGTGTTTGGTGCATCAGAGAGCGCCAGTATGATGATCCTTATTTACTTGTCCTCAAGGATCGCGTTCAACACGACGATGCGAGAGATGTGACTATTGGTGATGATGGGGTATTGAGGATGCAAGGCTGGATATGTGTGCCTAATGTAGATGGACTTCGGGTGTTGATTCTAGAGGAGCCCCATAGTTCGCGGTATTCCACCCATCCGCGTGGCACAAATATGTATCAGGATTTGAGATAACACTATTGGTGGAGGAGAATGAAGAAAGATATAGTGGGATTTGTAGCTTGGTGTCTCAATTGTCAGCATGTGAAATATGAGCATCATAGGCCGGATGGCTTACTTCAGCAGATAGATATTCACGAGTGGGAGTAGGAGCGGATCACCATAGATTTTGTAGTTGGGCTCCCGTGGATTTCGAGGAAGTTCGATGCCATTTGGGTGATTATGGATCAGCTGAACAAGTCTGCGTACTTCATTTCTGTGTGTACCACCTATATTTCAGAGCGGTTAGCTGAGATTTATATCTGAGAGATTGTTCGTCTGCATGGGGTTCCAGTATCCATCATTTCAGACAGAGGTACTCAATTTACATAGCAGTTTTGGAGAGCCTTGTAGTGAGAGTTGCGTACTAAGGATGAGTTGAGCACAACTTTTCACCCTCAGACGGACGGGCAGTCCGAGCGCTTTATTCAGATATTGGAGGACATGTTGCGCGCTTGTGTCATTGATTTTAGGGATTCATGGGATCAGTTTCTACCGCTCGCAGAGTTTGCATATAACAACAATTATCAGTCGAGTATTCAGACGGCTCCATATGAGGCTTTATATGGGAGATGGTGTAGATCTCTAGTAGGATGGTTTAAGCCGGGTGAGTCTAGGTTTTTGGGTACGAACTTGGTGTAGGATGCTTTGAACAAAGTGAAAGTGATTCAGGAGCGGCTTCGTATAGCACATTCGAGACAAATGAGTTATGCAGATAGGAAGGTTCGTCATATGTCTTACATGGTTGGGAAGAAGGTTCTACTGAAGGTTTCACCCATGAAGGGTGTTATGAGGTTTGGGAAGAAGAGTAAATTGAGTCCTCGGTTCATTGGGCCTTTTGAGGTGCTTCGGAGGATTTGGGAGGTGGCTTGTGAGCTGGCTTTGCCACCTAGCTTGTCGAGTGTGTATCCAGTATTTCATGTTTTTATTCTCCGAAAGTATATTGGTGATACATCTCATGTTTTGAATTTCAGCACGGTTCAGTTAGACGGTGATTTAACTTATGATGTGGAGCAAGTGGCTATTTTGGAGCGGCAAGTCTGAAAGTTGAGATCAAAGGATATCGCTTCAGTGAAAGTGCAGTGGAGAGGTCGGCCCGTGTAGGAGGCTACTTGAGAGACCGAGTAGGAGATGCGGAGAAGATATCCACACATGTTTGAGGCTTCAGGTATGTTTCCTGACTCGTTCGATGACAAACATTTGTTTAAGAGGGGAGGATGTAACGACCTAGCCAGTCGTTTCATGAGTTACAACCCTGTCTCCCCTATTTCTTCTTCCTTGTGTGTTGTTCAGCTATATTTCATCATATCGTGTTGGTTGTGTTATGTTCGGAGTGGTCGTAGAGTGGAATGAGACAATTAGTCTCTTATTTGGAAGCTTAAGTTGAAAAGGTCAATTGGATGTTGACTTATATGTAGAAGATCTCGGATATGAATTTTGATGGTTTGGATAACTTCGTTAGGTGATTTTGGACTTAAGAGCATGTTCGGAATGTAATTTGGAGGTCCGTGGTAGATTTAGGCTTGAACTGGCCAAATTGGAAATTTGGCATTTCTCAGTCGGCAGTGGAAATCTTGATATCAGGGTTGGAATGGAATTCCAGAAATTGGAGTAGGTCCGTTGTGTCATTAGTGACATGTGTGTAAAATTTCAGATCATTCGGACGAGGTTCGATAGGTTTTGGCATCGTTTGCAGAACTCAAATGTTTGGAAATCCTTAGGCTTGAATCCAGGGGTGATTTGATGTTGTTTGAGTGTTCCTAAGGTTGGAATAAGTTTGAATGGTGATATGTAACTTGTTGGAAGGTTTTGTTGAGGTCTCGAGGGCCTCGGGATGGATTTGGCTGGTTGAGGGAAGGTTTGACTTTGAGTTGTTGCTGCAGATTTTGCTGCTTCTGTCTTTTCCGCACATGCGGATTGGGGACCGCAGGTGCGAGGTCACAGATCCCGTATGGAGACCGTAGATTTGAGTTTTTGTCTTCAGGAGAAGAACCGCGGATGCAGTTATTTGAACGCATCTGCGGCACCGCAGGTACGGTATCTGGGGCGCAGATGCGGTCCTGGACGTTTAAATGAAAACTATAGATGAGGTTGATTTGACCGCAGAAGCGGTCCACAGATGCGTGAAAGCGATCCGCAGTTGAGAGATGCCTAGGTAGAAGGTATTTAAAGGAAACCTTCGTGAATTTTGGGTGTTCTTCATAATTTCAACACGGTTTTTGGAGCTTTTGTAGGATTTTTAAGAGGAATTCAATGGGAAACTCGTTGAGGCAATGTTTTTGAACCTAAAACTCAAATCTATGGTGATTTTCAGCTGATTAAGAATGAAATTGGTGGTATTTAAGGGTGAAAATTGTGGGATTAGGGCTTGAAATTTGAGAGATTAAATTGGGGATTTGAGGAACCATTTGAAGTCCGATTTTGATGATTTTGGTACGTATAGACTCGGGAGTGAAAGGTGTTTCCAGTTTCATGATTATTGTCAAATTCCGAGATGTGGGCCCAGGGTTGGGTTTGGTCAATTTCCGGTTTTTTGAGTTAATTTGATAATTTTTGCATGGGCATTGTTCCTTTAGTGTGTATGTCACGACCCAAACCAATGGACCGCGACGGGCACCTGGTACCTTACTCAAATGAGTACCAACATAACATATCATTTCATGTCATAATATCATAAATAACTGAGCCGGAGAGGCTGTCGTGAAATAGGTAGAATACAATAGGTAATGCCAACTTATACATAAGACATGTGGGCCTCTAAGACCAAAATAACCACTTGAACACTAAACATAGGCCGACAAGGCCATACGATCTTTTACTTACATGACATCTGTCTACAAGCCTCTAAGAATACATAATTTTCATAAAGGGCCAGACAGAGTCCCTGTCACACCTCCTTTTTCCCATGCAACCCTATTACATGGTTGAGTTAGAAGAGTTTTTCCAATTAAAGTGACATTTTGATAAGGGATTATTTATTATTTAGAGTCGCCACTTGGAATTGAGTTTTGGTGTTCCAAGTCACCTTTTATTGAATCCCTTATCAAAAGGAAGATTTGACTCCTAATTCATGGTCTACGAAAACAGAAAATTGAGTAAGGAATTCTGTTGACCGAGGGGAAGGTGTAAGTCACCCCATGAGTCCCGTGGTTCTAGCACGGTCGCTTTATTGACTAATGTAAGGCTTAAATCAATTTTTAGCTATTCTTGTATTATATTGAGTATGACTTATTTATTACCGCTTAATTAACTTTTATATTTTTTATTAATTTCATTCACCAAGATGTTGTATGCACACAAGGTATTTATTTGAAATTAAATGTTAAACCAAGGTATGGAATGTACACATGGTTATAGCATAATTATTTTTAATTTAAAGGCGTCGAGACGCGGAATGCGCACATGATCCTTTTATTATTTAAGCATATCAATCCAAGGTTCAGGTATGAACACATGGGATAATATTTAAGGTGCATCTACACTTTTTTTAGTGTATTTAGAGTTATTTTCCTAAACTAATTTGAAATCATGGTGAGGTCATGATTTAACGAAATAGTTGTAGAGGAAGTGTAAAATTTAACTACTTGTAATATTTATCCCATCCAGGCTTTCAGTGCCTATCTTCTGATTTTTTTTTCATGCTAGTATTCACATCTAATCGTAATATTCTAGAGTGAACCATTTGGGTGTCTCACAAGAAGATATATTGGCACATTTGTAATACCCTTCGGAAATGTCAACTAACACAAACAATCCATTCACCATTTTGGGTTACTCTAACCCCAGTCGAATCTTGATGTTCTGTCTTTTTCTTAAACTACACCTGTTAGGCCCCATAGGGCATAATTAAGATGGGTACGACTAATTATACATACCTCTGTTATTGTTGAATATAACTCAAAAAGCTTATATTCCTCTGCTTGAATTATAAACACTGTTAACCTTCATTAATTGGGCGCCTCGTACTCTTATTCATCTTGCTTCTTTTACTTGTTGATACTTGTATTTATCTTCTAAATCTTTCATTGTCTTTCACCATTAAGGTGGATAGGTATTCTTGCTTTAAGGCTTCTTATCAGGAAGCTTACACCTTTCAGTATACCCATGATCTTCCAAAGACCTCACATTTACTTATCGTAGGCATCATACAAAAATCCAATTCCTCTAACTCAGCTCTTCCACAACTATCTCTCTTTCCAACCTTTTTTCCGGGTGTAGGTATCGTCTTATTATGAATAAAATAGAATTTTAGAATTAGAATTCTTATATGTGAGATCTACCACACGATCTAGAGTAAGAAGAAAGAGTGACAATCCTAAATGCCCAGTAGCCTCCTGCTTATAAGTGTGGTGCATGACACACCCATAAACAATACTCTACTAGACACGGCTTGTAGACTCCCTAGGACAAAACCGCTCTAATACAACTTTTGTCACGACCCAAACCGATGGACCGCGACGGGCACCTGGTACCTTACTCAACCAAGTACCAACATAACATATCTTTTCATGTCATAATATCATAAATAACTGAGTTGGAGAGGCTGTCGTGAAATAGGTAGAATACAACAGGTAATGCCAACTTATACATACGACATACGGGCCTCTAAGACCAAAATAACTACTTGAACACTGAACATAGGCCGACAAGGCCATACAATCTTTTACGTACATGACAGCTGTCTATAAGCCTCTAAGAATATATAATTTTCATAAAGGTTGGGACAGAGTCCCGCCATACCAAACAATACACATCTAGATCATACTAACCAAACAAGCAACTTCGAAGCAAATGGAGTGCACCAACATCTTCCGTTGAGCTTATGGCCTACTTAGAGGCCTCTCGACCTGTCTATCAGGACTTGCGGGCATGAAACACAGCGTCCCCAGGCAAAAGGGATATCAGTACGAATAATGTACTGAGTATGTAAGGCATATAAATAAGTACATAACAGACATGGAGGAAATATAGAGTAAATGTCTCCACCTGTAAGTCTGGATAACTTTGTAAATAATGAAATAATTATAGTGTCATGCATATGCGTATGAATGTCATGTCATGCATAGGTACATGTTTCATAACATCATCAGTCTCTGAAGGCGTCCCATCATATCATCTCGGCCACTATGCGCAAATTCATCAAAGTATACTAGCTGATCAGGTGGTGGTGCGTATATAATGCCATAACCTTTCTCATATCCCATATACATATATACATACATATATTCGCGTATATAACGCCTTCTGGTCATAGGTCAATGTACATGAATACAATACATGAAAAGTACGTTAATAAAATCTTTCGGAATGTTGTAAGACCATTTTGCCTTTGAGTAATATCGTAAAGTAAACTTTTTTCAACGTTCGTATTCTTCTGAGACCCATAAACAGATGATAGAATATTATGACTGATGCATATTCGAGAACATAGATATCTCTAATACTTCAATGAATAGAGTCATTTATGGAATTTGTGCATTTTCTCGTTTCATTTGTATCGTATAGATCATGCCAAAAAGAAAGAAGGGATAGCCTTAACATACCTGGGGTAGGGAAAAATTCGTATTATATACTTGGAAAAGGTTGCACCGTACTCCTTTAGAATCGCAAAATTTTACGTTGCTACGGTTCTAACAATTCTCGTTGGATTTGTTTGTGTTACAACCCATATCCACATGTGTTAGTTCATTCCATATATTAGTTAACATAAATCCAAGAAGGAATTATCTTTGAGATTATAAGAAGTCAATCCTATTGGTCTTAAGTGATACAAGAGTGCATAAGGGTGATTAACCAGTATTAGAAGTTAAACGAATCAAGGATGTTGTAACTCGCATTTTCAGGTAATCTAGCGGTGCTTAATACAATCAAGAGGTCATTTATTAAGGTATTTTAATCATATAATATCCGTATCATAAGTCTTGAAGTCAAACGAGTTATGAAACAAAAGTCGACAAAAGTTGTCGCAACTTAGGTTCATAATTTTACTTAAACATTAGGTCAAATATTTCTAATCTTTTCTCATAATTTACAAGGAATTACGGGGTTATCTACCCACCAAATTAAATATCTATGAGTGTAGTTTCCAACGCATTAAACCGTTCATCGATACGATCTCGGAGTAGATAGATATTCGCGTTTTCGCGAGACTGCGCCAAGCACCTCTCTATGGGGCCCACTAAGTCGGTTTAAGATATTTGGACCTATATAGGATGACTACAACCCATTTTAAGTCATTTCTTTTCACTATTTTCAGACCTTAGAACCCTAGGAACATCCTCTCAAGGTTCTCTCAAGATTCAAGACCCAAAAAAAGGGCAAACAACACAAATCAAGTGTCGGGAATTCCGTGGCGCTAGTAAGTCTCTTGTTCTTCTTGTTGTTGCTCATTTTTGTGTCGTTCCAGCTCGTGTGGGAGGTTGTTTTAAAGGGTTTATGTTCTGTAAATACTCCCTCATGTTCTTAATATCAATCCTAGGTGATTTCAAGCCTTCTAAAGTGATTCTAGTGCCGAAAAACACTAATTGATCGCTAGTTTCGTTTTTTTTGTTGTGTGGCAGCATTGGAGGGATATTTCATGGAAATTTAAGGTCAAATTGGAGTTGTTCTTTCTTTATAAAGGTAAGGAACCTCTTACTCTATATGTATTTAAGATTATCCAAGTTGCGGCTAAGCCATTGAAGCTAGAACTTGTGAGATATATATCGAAAGGTTTGGTAGTAATGTTATTGTTTTGTGGACTGTTTTGCGTTGTTGTTGGGCTGCGTATTTTACTACTATCTTGTGGAGTTTTGGAGGAGGAAGGGTGTGGAGAAACACCATATATATGTAGGGTTATGGACTGATAGTTATTCGTAACATTTCCAGATTGTTTGACACGACTATGGTGGTCGTCGTATGTATGGAGTGATTAGGCTGTGTGTGGACTATATTGGGAGGCTCAATATGTTTATTATTGATGTTGTTTGGGCTGTTTGGTGACTATTTTGAATGGTGTGAGGTCATATATATAGGGGAGGTGCTGTCCGTTTCATCGTAAAATAGGTTGTGGTCGATACATAATAGTTATGACGCTTAAATGATAACGATAGTATCGTTTCTCTTATTGTAGACTAAGGAGTTTTGACAATTGCATAGCTTGAGATTGGGGCAGTATATACAAGGTATGTGAGGCTATCCCTTTCCTTCTTTTGCACGACTCCGATTGTACATAATGTAATGAACGAGCTTCCAAAGATACTCTATTCTTAGAAGCTAGCAGTACTTACATTGTTTTCCCTCTTATGGAACGATTGATGTTAATGTTGCTTCTCTTATTCTTATGTTATCAATGTTATTGGTACTTCCTGATTCTTATAAGGTTCATAGTGAAGAGTTAGTCCTAATAACGTGTACAGAGGATACCGACCTTACGTCACTCCGAAAGGTTTAGAATGTGATTCCATGAGTCGAGCATGCATTATATATATGTATCTATTTTACTCTACCGAGCCACGCTATAGTTGGCCGGGTACGGCACCTATTGTGCAACCACTGATCAGTTTGGTTTTACCGAGCTCCACGTGGCCGGGTACGATTCTACCGAGCCTATTATGGCCGGGTACGATATGATGATGATGATACCCCCAGAGGCGAATGCTTTAAAGGTTTATGTATTTATACATATGTATCATGCATTTCATGTAAGTAGCCCTCAGAGGTACTAAGATGTTACAGGTGGTATATTCTTTATCCTTGCCTTACATACTCAGTACTTTATTCGTACTGACGTCCTTTTATTTGTGGACGCTGCATGTCGTGCTGCAGGTCCTGATAGACAGACAGGTGCAGCTCCCCCACCACAGTAGACTGTCCAGTTCAGCGGTGATTGGCGAGATCCCTTCTCCGGACTTGCCTTGGTCTTGGTATGCAATTTTTGTTATAGACATTATGGGTATGTCGGGGCCCTGTTCCGGCTATGTTGCAACACTTATGTTCTTTTAGAGGCTCATAGACAAGTGTCGGCTCATGTATAGTTTGGTATGCCTTGTCGGCTAGTTTTGTTGTATAGTCTTTCATAGTAGCGTGGTAGCTCATACCTTATATGTAGTTTCTTGATTGTCTGGTCATCCCCTGCTATGTATGTTCATGCCGTCATATTTTATTGCTGGTTGTCCATGATCCAGGTCTACCATTTATATTGATCTCGTCATCCCTAAAAGATAATAATGAAGGTTAGATGAAATGTACGTTGGTGCTCGGCAAGTGTGGTCGGGTGCTAGTCATGGCCCTCCAGTTTGGGTCGTGACAAACTTGGTATCAGAGCAAGTCTGTCCTAAGGGTTGTCTATGAGCCGTGTCTAGTAGAGTCTTGATTATGGATGTGTAGCGCGCCACATTTATAATCAGGAGGCTACATGACATCTAGGGTTGTTACCTTTTTCCTGAATCTAGATCGTGCGTAGAGTTGAGTCGTAAGTGTTTGTCTCTAATATTCACCTTGTTTTTTTCAGTGATGCCTTCGACTAGGAAGCAAACGATTAGTAGACGGCTTGATACAGCAGCGGGAGAGGGTACCAGTCAGGTGCCCCAAGTCAGAGCAGGACAAAGTGAGGCTCAAAGTGAGATGCCCTCTCATACCTTATCTACTCCATCTCCTCCAGAGGATATTAGAAGGCACCCAGCGCCTCCAGTTCCTCCGTCTGGCACTCCAGACCAGGATATGCAGAGTGCTTTGCAGTTATTGACTAGCTTGGTAGCTGCTCAGGCTCAAAGGCAGAATACAGGTGCTGCTGAGAAACCAGTTAGTACAAGAGTTGGTGATTTTATTAATTTAGACCCTCCAGTGTTTACCGGATCAGACCCCAAGGAGGACCCACAGACTTTTATTGACCAGGTTCATCGTACACTTCGGGTTATGCATGTTAGTGATACAGAGGCAGTAGAGTTGGCTTCTTATTGGCTACGGGATTTAGCAGTTCTCTGGTATGATAGTTGGGAGAGATCCAGGGGTCTGAACCCTCCTCCAGCTGTGTGGAAGGAATTTTCTGAGGCCTTTCTTCGTCACTACTTGCCAGTTGAGATACGACGAGCTAGAGCTGATAAGTTCTTGAACCTTAGACAAGGTAATATGAGTGTGCGAGAGTACAGTATGCAGTTTGATTCTTTGGCAAGGTATGCTCCACATATGGTGGCCGAGATGAGTGATAGGGTGCATATGTTCGTGAATGGGTTGGGACCACATCTGATAAATGAGTGTACGACAGCCTCCTTGGTGGAGGGCATGGATATTTCCCGTATTCAAGCTTATGCCCAGACCCTAGAGGATCGTAAGCGCCAACAGAGGGCAGTTAGGGAGCAGGATAGAGGCCAGCATAAGAGGGCAAGATTTGCAGGGTATTCTGATGACTTCAGAGGCCGCATCAGGCCACAGTTTTCGAGGAGTTCGGTGCCACCTGTAGCTAGTGCTCCTCCATAGTTTCAGAGGCCTCGATATGATCGATCCTATTCTGGTCCAGGTCAGAGTTCGCGGGCATCTGGCTCGCAACATCACAGGGATACTAGTCAGATGAGACCCCCAACACCACATTGTGATCAGTGCGGCAATGCCCACTTTGGACTGTGTCGTCGAGGTTCTGATGCATGCTATTTGTGCGGGCAGCCTGGCCATATGATGCGGGATTGTCCTAATAGAGGAGGTGATGGTATGGCTCAACCGACTGGATCTGTGTCTGGTTCTTCCTCATCAGTTCGACCTCCAGCACGGGGTTTTCAGCAGTCGACAGGTCGTGGTAGGGGTAGAGGTGCAGTGCCGAGTTCGAGTGGTGCTCAAAATCGAACCTATGCTCTAGTAGGTCGACAGGATCTCGAGTCGTCTCCAGATGTTGTTACAGGTATTATATCTGTATTTTCTTATGATGTATATGCGCTGATTGATCCGGGATCTACATTATCATATGTTACACCCTTTGTGGCTAATAAGTTTGGCATTGAACCTGAATTGATAAGTAAACCCCTTGCGGTATCTACTCCGATAGGAGATTCTGTGATTGCTAGAAGGGTATATAGAGGTTGCACTGTGATGATTTGTAGTCGTCAAACCTCGGCAAATTTATTTGAGTTAGAAATGGTTGATTTTGATGTGATAATGGGAATGGACTGGTTGGCCTCATGCTATGCAAATGTTGATTGTCGTACGAAGATGGTTAGGTTCCAATTTCCGGGTGAACCCGTCATTGAATGGAAAGGGAACATTGCTACACCGAAAGGTAGGTTTATTTCCTTATCTTAAGGCAAGGAAAATGATCTCAAAAGGTTACATTTATCATCTTGTTCGCGTTAGGTATGCGGAGGCGAAACCGCCTACTTTACAATCAATCCCTGTGGTTAACGAATTCCCAGATGTTTTCCCAGATGAACTCCCGGGCCTTCCTCCTGAAAGGGAGATTGAGTTTAGCATTGATATGTTGCCTGACACTCAACCGATCTCTATTCCTCCATACAGAATGGCCCCGGCAGAGTTGCGAGAGTTGAAGGTGCAGTTGCAGGACTTGCTGGATAAGGGCTTTATTAGGCCTAGCACTTCACTTTGGGGTGCACCAGTCCTATTCGTGCGGAAGAAAGACGGGTCGTTACGGATGTGTATCGACTATCGACAGTTGAATAAGTCTACTATAAAGAACAAGTATCCACTTCCAAGAATTGATGACATGTTTGACCAACTCCAGGGTGCCAAGTATTTCTCTAAGATTGATTTACGTTCAGGGTATCATCAGGTGAGGGTTAGGGAGAAGGATATTCCAAAGACGGCCTTCCGGACAAGATATGGGCACTTTGAGTTCTTGGTGATGTCGTTCGGGCTAACAAATGCCCCAGCAGCTTTTATGGATCTCATGAATACTATATTCAGGCCCTATCTTGATGTGTTCGTGATTGTATTCATTGATGACATTCTAATGTATTCTAATTCGGAGGTGGAACATGCGGGCCACTTGCTGATAGTATTACAGACGCTTCAGGATCATAAGTTATATGCTAAGCTCTCCAAATGTGAATTCTTGCTGAACTCAGTAGCATTCCTTGGCCATGTGATATCTGATGAGGGTATTAGTGTCGACACTCAGAAGATCGATGTAGTAAAGAATTGGCCGAGACCTACAACACCATCAGAAGTCCGCAGCTTCCTAGGGCTAGCAGGATATTATAGGCGGTTTGTAGAAGGATTTTCCTCTATATCATCACCATTGACTAAGTTAACACAAAAAGCTACCAAATTCCAGTGGTCTGACACTTGTGAACGTAGTTTTCAGGAGTTGAAGAATCGATTGACATCTGCACCAGTGCTCACTCTTCCTGAAGGAACAGAAGGTTATGTGGTATATTGTGATGCCTCAGGTATAGGTTTGGGGTGCGTATTGATGCAGCATGGGAATGTGATTGCTTATGCATCAAGACAATTGAAGAAGCATGAAAAGAATTATCCAACCCATGATTTGGAATTGGCTGCAGTAATATATGCTTTGAAGATATGGCGGCACTACTTATACGGCGTCCATGTTGACATCTACACAGATCACAAGAGTTTACAATATATCTTCAAGCAGAAAGAGTTGAATTTGAGGCAGCGTAGGTGGCTTGAATTATTGAAAGACTACAACGTCGAGATATTGTATCATCCCGGTAAAGCCAATGTTGTGGCAGACGCTCTCAGCCGTAAATCAATGGGAAGCTTAGTACATATTGAGGCAGGTAGATGGGGGTTGATTAAAGAGCTTCATCGGCTAGCCAATATGAGAATCAGATTGTTAGACTCTGATGACGGAGGTGTTACTGTACAGAATACATCAGAATCATCTTTGGTAGCCGAGGTAAAAGCACGACAATATGAAGATCCTATCTTAGTACGATTAAGAGAAAGCATTCAACAGTGTAAAAGTATGGCTTTTAGGATCGGAAAAGATGGGGCACTGAGATACCAGAGCCGATTGTGTGTGCCTAATGTGGCAGGGTTGCAAGAGAAGATTATGAATGAGATTCATCAATCCCGATATTCCATCCATCCCGGCTCGACAAAGATGTATCATGATGTCAAGGAGCAGTATTTGTGGGATAATATGAAGAAGTCTATTGCTGAATTTGTAGCCCAGTGTCCCAATTGTCAACAAGTAAAGATAGAACATCAGAAACCCGGTGGATTGCTTCAAAATATAGAGATTCCGACCTGGAAGTGGGAGGTGATTAATATGGACTTCATTATTGGATTACCTCGCTCTTATCATAAGTTTGACTCCATCTGGGTGATAATTGATCGACTTACAAAATGTGCCCATTTTCTGCCAGTGAAGACAACTTACGCGGCTGAAGATTATGCAAAGTTGTATATCAAGGAGATTGTTAGGCTTCATGGTGTGCCCATATCTATTATATCAGACCGAGGAGCTCAATTTACGGCTAACTTTTGGAGGTCTTTCCAGAAGGGTTTAGGCACACAAGTAAATCTCAGCACTGCATTTCATCCGCAGACTGACGGACAGGCTGAACGTACCATTCAGACACTGGAAGAGATGCTACGAGCATGTGTTCTAGATTTTAAGGGGAATTGGGATGATCATCTTCCACTCATAGAATTCGCCTATAACAATAGCTACCATTCCAGTATTAAAATGGCCCCATATGAGGCACTATACGGGAGGAGATGTAGATCACCAGTTGGATGGTTCGAAGTCGGTGAAACAGAATTATATGGGCAAGATTTGATTCACCAAGCTATTGAGAAGGTGAAAGTGATACAGGAGCGATTGAGGACGGCACAAAGCAGGCAAAAATCTTATTCTGATGTCCGACGTCGTGATCTAGAGTTTGAGGTTGGTGATTGGGTTTTCCTGAGGATCTCACCAATGAAGGGTATTATGCATTTTGGGAAGAAAGGTAAGCTGAGTCCAAGGTATATCGGGCCGTATAAAATTCTTCGACGGATTGGACAGGTTGCTTATGAGTTAGAATTGCCATCCGAATTGGAATTTGTCCACCCGGTATTCCATGTATCTATGTTGAGAAAATGTATTGGAGACCCTTCTCGAGTCATCCCTATCAAAGATGTACAAGTTACAGAGGACCTATCATATGAAGAAGTGCCAGTGGCGATATTAGATCGGCAAGTCCGCAAGCTGAGAACAAAAGATGTAGCTTCCATCAAAGTATTATGGAGGAAAAAAAATATGGAAGAAATGACATGGGAAGCAGAAGAGGAGATGAAGTCTAAATACCCTTACTTATTCCAGAATGAAGATAACAAGGATGCTGGTGGAAGACAAGATACATTGGAAGAAGAAACGGCTCTATGAGGTAAGCAATAATTTGAGAATACTCCTCCTTAATACAAAATGGTGATATGTAGATAATGTAAATACGCATAATGCTTTGTGCAGCCTTGTGAAGCCATATGTTGGGATTAATTACTTGCAAGTTTTGCTAGTGACCATTTTATAGGGGAAAATTGATCGGAAATTTCCATTGGAATCCACGATGATTTAAACTCCCCATAAACCCTTACATTCGAGGACGAATGTTCCTAAGGGGGGGAGGGTGTTACAACCCATATCCACATGTGTTAGTTCATTCCATATATTAGTTAACATAAATCCAAGAAGGAATTATCTTTGAGATTATAAGAAGTCAATCCTATTGGTCTTAAGTGATACAAGAGTGTATAAGGGTGATTAACCAGTATTAGAAGTTAAACGAATCAAAGGATGTTGTAACTCGTATTTTCAGGTAATCTAGCGGTGCTTAATACACTCAAGAGGTCATTTATTAAGGTATTTTAATCATATAATATCCTTATCATAAGTCTTGAAGTCAAACGAGTTATGAAACAAAAGTCGACAAAAGTTGTCGCAACTTAGGTTCATAATTTTACTTAAACATTAGGTCAAATGTTTCTAATCTTTTCTCATAATTTACAAGGAATTACGGGGTTATCTACCCACCAAATTAAAGATCTATGAGTCTAGTTTCCAACGCATTAAACCGTTCATCGATACGATCTCGGAGTAGAGAGATATTCGCGTTTTCGCGAGACTGCGCCAAGCACCTCTCTATGGGGCCCACTAAGTCGGTTTAAGATATTTGGACCTATATAGGATGACTACAACCCGTTTTAAGTCATTTCTTTTCACTATTTTCAGACCTTAGAACCCTAGGAACATCCTCTCAAGGTTCTCTCAAGATTCAAGACCCAAAAAAGGGCAAACAACACAAATCAAGTGTCGGGAATTCCGTGGCGCTAGTAAGTCTCTTGTTCTTCTTGTTGTTGCTCATTTTTGTGTCGTTCCAGCTCGTGTGGGAGGTTGTTTTAAAGGGTTTATGTTCTGTAAATACTCCCTCATGTTCTTAATATCAATCCTAGGTGATTTCAAGCCTTCTAAAGTGATTCTAGTGCCGAAAAACACTAATTGATCGCTAGTTTCGTTTTTTTTGTTGTGTGGCAGCATTGGAGGGATATTTCATGGAAATTTAAGGTCAAATTGGAGTTGTTCTTTCTGTATAAAGGTAAGGAACCTCTTACTCTATATGTATTTAAGATTATCCAAGTTGCGTCTAAGCCATTGAAGCTTGAACTTGTGAGATATATATCGAAAGGTTTGGTAGTAATGTTATTGTTTTGTGGACTGTTTTGCGTTGTTGTTGGGCTGCATATTTTACTACTATCTTGTGGAGTTTTGGAGGAGGAAGGGTGTGGGTAAACACCATATATATGTAGGGTTATGGACTGATAGTTATTCGTAACATTTCCAGATTGTTTGACACGACTATGGTGGTCGTTGTATGTATGGAGTGATTAGGCTGTGTGTGGACTATATTGGGAGGCTCAATATGTTTATTATTGATGTTGTTTGGGCTGTTTAGTGACTATTTTGAATGGTGTGAGGTCATATATATAGGGGAGGTGTTGTCCGTTTCATCGTAAAATAGGTTGTGGTCGATACATAATAGTTATGACGCTTAAATGATAACGATAGTATCGTTTCTCTTATTGTAGACTAAGGAGTTTTGACAATTGCATAGCTTGAGATTGGGGCAGTATATACAAGGTATGTGAGGCTATCCCTTTCCTTCTTTTGCACGACTCCGATTGTACATAATGTAATGAACGAGCTTCCAAAGATACTCTATTCTTAGAAGCTAGCAGTACTTACATTGTTTTCCCTCTTATGGAACGATTGATGTTAATGTTGCTTCTCTTATTCTTATGTTATCAATGTTATTGGTACTTCCTGATTCTTATAAGGTTCATAGTGAAGAGTTAGTCCTAATAACATGTACAGAGGATACCGACCTTACGTCACTCCGAAAGGTTTAGAATGTGATTCCATGAGTCGAGCATGCATTATATATATGTATCTATTTTACTCTACCGAGCCACGCTATAGTTGGCCGGGTACGGCACCTATTGTGCAACCACTGATCAGTTTGGTTTTACCGAGCTCCACGTGGCCGGGTACGATTCTACCGAGCCTATTATGGCCGGGTACGATATGATGATGATGATTCCCACAGAGGCGAATGCTTTAAAGGTTTATGTATTTATACATATGTATCATGCATTTCATGTAAGTAGCCCTCAGAGGTACTAAGATGTTACAGGTGGTATATTCTTTATCCTTGCCTTACATACTCAGTACTTTATTCGTACTGACGTCCTTTTATTTGTGGACGCTGCATGTCGTGCTGCAGGTCCTGATAGACAGACAGGTGCAGCTCCCCCACCACAGTAGACTGTCCAGTTCAGCGGTGATTGGCGAGATCCCTTCTCCGGACTTGCCTTGGTCTTGGTATGCAATTTTTGTTATAGACATTATGGGTATGTCGGGGCCCTGTTCCGGCTATGTTGCAACACTTATGTTCTTTTAGAGGCTCATAGACAAGTGTCGGCTCATGTATAGTTTGGTATGCCTTGTCGGCTAGTTTTGTTGTATAGTCTTTCATAGTAGCGTGGTAGCTCATACCTTATATGTAGTTTCTTGATTGTCTGGTCATCCCCTGCTATGTATGTTCATGCCGTCATATTTTATTGCTGGTTGTCCATGATCCAGGTCTACCATTTATATTGATCTCGTCATCCCTAAAAGATAATAATGAAGGTTAGATGAAATGTACGTTGGTGCTCGGCAAGTGTGGTCGGGTGCTAGTCATCGCCCTCCAGTTTGGGTCGTGACAGTTTAAGTTGTTAAGGTAATGTTTTAGAATCTCATTTTAGAGTTTTGGTAAAGAATTTTGTAGGAATCTGATGTCGTTTTTTTTTTTGAGAATGAAAATGTTCTTTTTGTTATTCAAAATCCAAGAAATTTTTTTTGGTCAAAAGGATAGACTTATATTACATATAAACTAACTAGATACATGAGAGTTTAGTAGATGCATAAGAGGCATTGTAGTTGCTAAACTAGGGTTTATAACCAAGCTTCCGCCAGGGAAAGCATTAGTAGACTGAAAATTAAAAGTAGATACTACACTATTATCACTAGAGTTAGTACGACTATTACACAAACTATTAGTAGCAGAGTGTTGTTGTGTTGAAGTACTGGAAGTTACTGGAATAAGTCTCCTTTGTAATACTCCACTACAATCGTTTTAATATGGAGACTCTGCAAAAGATGGTGGTGTGTCAAAAATTATGCACTTCTCCTATGCATGGATGGATCTATATTTAGCTAAAGTATCTGCAACATCATTCTGCTCTCTGTAGATAGCTAATATAGGAGGGCTATGCAGCTGTAGGAGGAGTAACCTACAATCGTTAAGTATGTTAGTGTATTGCATGGTAGTTGAGTTAAAGAAATCCAAGAACTTTGCTAAAGCTTCCCTTGTGATTGTAGAGGTTTAAAATGATTTTAGATAGTCTTTTTAAGTTCTTGGGTGTGGGTCCCGCTTATGTGGTGACTAAGTTACCATTCTTTCTTCATTTTCCACCTTATAACACAAATTTAAGAGTCATCAAATGGACTTTGACGTGCTGCCACATTGGGAGATTTAACTCCTTATCAAAAATATCTTAATTTACTCAATTAGCTTTGTTACATAATTAATCTCCCACTAGAAATCCATAATTACCCAATTTTTACGTAATTAAGAATTATCTCAAATTACTTAATGTACTATTCACATTAAATACACCTTATACACCTTACTATCATGGTCATATGCTAACTTGTATGGCACTAGTCCATAAATGCTGGGTATTTTATCTCGAACTGTATTTTATCCAACATGTCAAACTTGGACGAAAATTCATTTTCCCTGACTTGCTTCCCCTCTCACCTTCACGAATTTACTCATCACTTTCTTGAAATAGAATAATCCTTATAATCTCCAAATAATCTTTTACTTGCACTGATGTCAATTACCTTACGACAAATTCAACGTACAATACTACAGGGTGCAACATCTTCGTAACTTAATACTACAAAGTGTAACATCACCGTAATGTAATACTCCAGGGTGCAACATTGTCGTAATTTAATACGGCGAAGTGTAACATCATCGTAATGTAATACTGCAGGACATAACATCATCGTAATATTGCGGGGTGTTACATCATTCCCCTCTTTGGAACATTCGTCCTCGAATGTTGACTGATGCTCTTATCATTTTCATAACTTATACCTCTTGTGAATACCTTAATACTTTCCTTTCCATTTAAGTAGTTGCTCTGTGAATAAATCCAAAGTCTAGGTTATTCCCCCCTTTAGTATTTTTGCTCATATCATGACTTGTGGTCGAAATCTTTCTAATCTCGCAACTTCAGCTACCTCCTTTCATGCAGCCTGTATGACCCTGGCTTTGTAAGTGCTCTTATGCGATTCATTTTTCCTTTTTTCTTTTAGCTTTTAGTCAATATCTAGGCCTTACTTTGTAAACATATACAATGCTTACTAGGATGCATCTCTAGGCATCTATAGGTGTACTGAAGTTCTTCGTTCGATACTTTGTAGAAATTGCGAATATGGCCATATCTTATTTCATAGATCCGGTTATCTATTCGTATGGCTTTACTGCAGCTACATGGGTCAAACTATACCATAATTTTTTTACTTCAATTTATCGTTATTGAGGTATGCTTACCAAACTCCCAGTTACTTTTGTTGCCTATCCTTTAGGTATAAATCTCAATCCTTTAATGTTCCTTCATTACCGTTTGTCTTAAGAAGGATGGCGTAATCTCATTTTATACTTTGTAACTTGTATTTGTCCATTGTTGATTCACCTCAATGTTGTCACGACCCGAATTTCCACCCTCGGGAGTCGTGATGGCGCCTACTCGTGAAAGCTAGGCAAGCCGCGTAATATAGAATCCCTAACTCTTTTATTTAACCTTTTTGAACAATTTAAATCAACATGCGATTAATAATGAAATATCAACGATAAATAAATACATGTGGAAGACTTAATATGATAACTTAGCCAAAACCAGTACGGCAATACCAATATACGTCTCTACCCGGAATCCGGTGTCACAATATCACAGACTGTCTACGAATACTACATACAAATGTCTGAAAAGAAAAGTACAATCTGTCTCGGAATTAATGAAAATAGAATACATATAAAGATAGAAGAGAACGTTGGGCCTGCGGACGCCTGCAGGACTACCTCGGGATCTCTAACTGGACTGAAGGCAACCACCGAATGCTACGGTCCAAAAGCTGCCGCTCCGGGATCTGCACAAAGTGCAGAGTGTAGTATCAGCACAAGCGACCCTATGTGCTGGTAAGTGTCTGGCCTAACCCCAGCGAAGTAGTGACGAGGCTAGGACCATACTACTAAATAAACCTGTGCAATTATATAATATACAGCGGAAAATAAAACAGGAATAGACAAGTAAGAGTGGGAGGGGGTACATGTTGTGGGGGAATATCAGTACCAACAGTAAATTAAGAGAAAAGCATAAGAACAATTTAGAATTTACTTCAAAACAATAAGGAACTCATAATCAATCTATGAACACTTTATATTATCAATTGTTACGGCACGCAACCCGATCCATATCATTTATCACTGTTGCGGCATGCAACTTGATCCATATCATTTATCACTGTTGCGGCGTGCAACCCGATCCAATTACATTATTGTTCCGGCGTGCAACCTGATCCAAATATAATATTGTTGTGGCGTGCAACCCGATCCAAATATAATATTGTTGCAGTGTGCAACCCGATCCAAATATAATATTGTTGTGGCGTACAACCCGACCCAAGTATAATATTATTGCGGCGTGCAACCCAATCCAAATATACAGTTCAAAACCAATCACAACAAGAGTCCCGACAAAAGATCAATAAAGAAACAACACTACCCCCGCAAGGGAATCAACGGTATAAGTAAATACGTCCCGGCAAGGGAAAAATCAGCTATAACCAAACTTGTTCCAACATCTAACTACCTCAGCTAGTACCAATACTCAATCATAAGTAATTTTCACGAGGATAACCATAATCCTTGTTCAACTCAGAGAATCAACAACTTAGACATTCGTAGTATTTATTCAGAACACAACAATTTCAATTTAAGACTCACGGTCATGCTTGACACCAACGTATAGATATTCATCAACATGCCTATACATCGTACTTAACAAGTAACATGTAGAAAATAGGACTCAACTCTTAATCCCTCAAGCTAAGGTTAGACCAAACACTTACCTCGAACTTCCACGGCCAACTCATTCCTCAAACACCGCTTTTCCTTTAGAATTCGCCTCCAAACAACTCGTATCTAGTCCAAATTGATTTAACAACATCAATAAACGCTAAACAATCCAATTCCAATGCTTAATTATAGAATTCCCATCATTCTTCCCCAAAAGTCAAAAATCGACCCCGGACCCACTTGGTCAAAACACGAGGTTCAGACCAAAACCCGATCACTCATTCACCCACGAGCCCGAATATGTATTTAGTTCCAAAATTCGACCCCAAAACGAGGTCTAAATCCCAATTATGCAAAAAAGCCCTAACTCTACCCAAATCCCTAATTTTCTACCCTTAAGAGCATGATTTAGGCCTAAAAATCTAATGGGTGTTAATGGAAATTGAAGAAAATGAGTCTAAGATTATATAACTATGAATTTGTGGTAAATTTATCTTTCAAAAATCGCCCAATTTGGAGTTTGGAAGAAGAAGTTATGAAATTTTTGTTAAGTCTTGTTTTGGCTTCTATTTTAAAATCACTGGACAGGCTTTCATCGCGTTCGCGATGGGTCAGGCTTAGGTGACCTTCGCGTTCGTGTTCGTTGGCTCGCGTTCGCGAAGCTTCAGCTCCTAGAGCCTTCGCGTTCGCGGGCCAGTGGCCGCGTTCGTGTAGCACAAGATTCCCTTCCCCCTGCCCAGGCCATTAGCCTACGTGTTCGCGAGTGCCTGGATGCATTCGCGAAGGGTACTCCCCCCACAGCCTCGCGTTTGCGTCCCAAGCTCCGCGTTCGCTAATAACAAATTGACACTTGAGGAATTTGCTTTACGCATTTGCGAGTGGAACCACGCGAACGCGAAGCACAAAACCTCTGTGCACTGAGAGCAGCAAAAACCTGCAACTTTTTCAAGTTCAAAACTTTTCGAAACCCATCTGAATCCCACCCAAGCCCTCGGGGCTGCAAAACAAACATGTGTACTAACTCAAAAATATCATATGAACTTATCCGTGCGATCAAATCGCCAAAATAACCTCTTAAACAACGAATTTAGCATAGAAACCTAAGAAAATCTCAAAATTTCAAGTATGAATTTTTCACAACTACGTGTCTGAATTACCTCAAACGACTTCAGTTTCTTACCTATTTTCACAGACTTATCTTAAATCTCATATAAGACCTGTACCGGGCTCTGGAACCAAAATACGAGCTCGATACCATCGAGTTTCAAACACATTTCATTTCCAAAACTCATAAATAATTCTAAAAATAATTTTCTTTAAAAATTCATTTCTCGGGCTTGGGACCTCGGAATTCGATTCTGGGCATACACTCAAGCCCCATATTTTCCAACGGACCCTCCGGGACTGTCAAATCATGGGCCCGGGTTCGTTTACCCAAAATGTTGACTGAAGTCAACTTAAATCCATTTTACAGTCAAAATTTATTATTTTTCACAGATTTTCACATAATGGCTTTCCAGATACGCACCTAGACTGCGCACGCAAATCAAGGTAATGCGAAAGAGGTGTTTAAGGCCTTAGAATGCAGAATTCATTTTGAAACAAATAGGGTCATCACATATAAACAAAATTAAACTTGCAAATTATTTTCTTTTTCTCCAAAACTGAAGAGATGTTGATATAATATATAAGTTTAATCCTTTTATTGGATATGATAAAAACTTAAGTTTGCAAAGTACTGTTACTAAAATACATTTTAAATATATAAACAAAGTAATTCAACGTCAACTTTGTGCGTAGATACTAATTTTAAATTTTTAGATAATATTAAAAAGATTGCTATCTTAATTTGTTTTAGTCTCGACAACAAATTATTTAACTTAATTTAAGAGTATGGAAGTCATTTGGCCATCAATTAAGAATATAGTTACAATATGTAAAAGCACTTTAATTAATCGCAAATATTCTTTCAACGAAACCAATTAAGTTTAATTATGTTACGTATAGTCAGTCAAATAAGTTCTAGTTATACTCAGCATAGCTAGTAGTACATTGTTTGGTAACAAAAAGAATCAATCTCCTTACTCAAAATCAGCATAATTTGCACGTTGATTGTTGGTAAATTTGTTCCCTCTTATAAATATATATATGAAATAGGAATATGTATATTTTAACAATTCATGAACTAAAACTACTGAAATGATAAAGATGTCATCATCTATTCAGACTCATCCGTCTTAAAATAATGTCTAACAAAATATCCTTATATTATTGTATATAATTTAAAATATATTCGGAAATAGTAATAAGTGTAACTATCCAAAATTATACTTATAGAACTTTTACTAAAATACTTTACTTAAAAAAAAATACCACACTAACATAATCTCTGACGGTATCAAGGTTGTTGAACTTACGGGGTGTAACAAATGTTGATCTACAAACCACCACTTGAAGATTTGAATCTTCTTACGTAATACATTGCCGCTAGGGCTTACGTTGCATTGAGGAATATTTGAAGTGATTTCCATAATCGTATTTCATAGTGTCTCAATATAATTCACCTTATGGGGGGGGGGGGTATCCTAATCTCGTGCCGTCAGTGAAATTCTTTCTCCTTCTGTTCTTTTTTTTTTTTTCAAAATCATTATTCAAACGAAGGTCCAAATATTATTATTTATCTAGCACAATTACACCCCCATTTTTTTCAAATGATATTAGTCTTAGACTCCTTTGAGTTCATTCAGGCTATACTGAGCTTTCTATGACTTAGAGAAACCATTAGCTCGCTTCTCTTCATGGGCTTAATCCTGAGAACTTATCCATTCTCGTCACCTTCTTACTCGCCCTTTCGTATCCTTACTCTTGCCTTCCAAAACCTTGCCGCTTTGCCATACTTAAGCTCACGACCTACCCATATTTATTTATATTACTCGCAACCTTCCTTCAACTTGCTTGTATCATAGTTTTCCTTATGCCACTCTAGAATATCAATAGAGACATCACATCATCTCTAACTCTTTTTTACTATCTTAGTTAGCCTCTTCGATACCTAGAAACCATAGGCTATGAGATATGCTACTGACGATGCTGCTATCATTCCTGGATATTGAATCCCCGTGCTTCTAGCCTTTTATCCGAAGTATGGACTATTCACAACTTTCTGCATTTGAGTATCTCTTACGTTGTTCACCTTTACCTTACTTACTTAATGTCTCGCATCATATCTTCTATCTCCTTCATAACCTCCCTTCCACATAGGTATTATTCACACCACAACTTGAAGCTCTATTATAATACTAGGGAGCTTCATACTGACTTCTTATGAGGCTATTACTTTTTTTTAATTGGCTTTATCATAGAGTCGTTATAGACTATTGTTGTTGTACTATCTCTCTCGTACCTCTGATATCAAGGGAGATCCTGCAATGTTCTCGATCACGATGTTTCTATTTTTTTGGGTCCAATAATCAAACTTCTAATTTACTTGGGGGATGTAACTCTTTAGTTTCCTCCTTCTTCTGATCGTCCTTTACGTCGGCTTAAGCTATCTTCCGATCTATGGTTTCTTGTATTAGTTAATTTGTTTAGCCTTTCATGGGCACTGAGGAATATGCATGATACAATCCTTTAATAATTTAATCCTTCATTTATTACCTAGGCTAAATTCTTTCTTTAATGTATACCAGAATCTTCTACGGCTGTATATGCTGCATATATAAAACTCAGAACCTTAAGTCCATTTATAACGTAACCAACTATGGATCATTGATCGAATAATTTCTTTCGTTCCATTTTAGCTTTCTTTCAATGTAAGCTATTACTTTTTCTGATTTTTCTGCCCCTTGTTGCATCTACACTTAGCTTATCTTACTGCCCACACATGCCAGAATTTCCGCACAACTCATATGATCTCGAATATTACTTTTAATTTTACTTTCCGTTCATTAGCCATGGTAGGTGCCACTTTCCTTTGGAGTCCTTATAATATTGTTGTGAGACTGTTGTTACACGACCATTTGCTCTTTAGGTCGTTATGCTTAAGTTGAAGCCTTCTTTCTTATTTTCTCAACTAGTCTTTTGTTGTAGTACTTAGGGAGAACCATTGACCCTCGTAAAGTTGTGAGCTTATTACAAACCTTTGATGTCCTTCCTTGCCAATAATTATCCGTAGTTGCTTACATTCGTGCCCTTATACTTGTAGGGTTGCTTTTGAACTGACATTTTGATTACCTTCCAAGTGGAACTTTCTTTTATCCCCGTAACTCTCATACAATACCTTTAACTACCCCAACTTCTATTTGAATATATCTCAAGTATTATAATGACATTACTGCGAGGCTGAATTCTCCATGTTGGGATTTACTACATTCATCTTGCATGATCTGCTGATTTTTCAGTAACTTCTTGTCTAGTCATGACTAGGCTCTTCTTGAATCAACTACTAATTACTCGTCGGCCCATTATCATATCCATATTCTACGTAATCTTTCTTGGGTTATTTTCTTGTCTTAACTTACCTCACGTGCTAGCTCCTTATCTATCAATAACATCCCGAGTAGGAACCCTTACTTTCCTTTTTTTTAACTTCATGCTTACATAACGTCCTGGAATCATAGCATATATGTAACATTTGGATAAGTGCAATTTCATCCCTTTCTCATTTTTATCGCATTCTTCCTTTATCATTCCATATTTCCCCCTTCAGGGGAGTACTAAGACTTGGTGCCATGACAACCTGCCTATAGATGTTTTTCCTCTTCATCTTTGGCGTCCTTTCACATCATCAATGATCCTTATTGACTTGCAGTAATCTTTTTGTACCAAGGATAACAAAATTCCTCACTCTCGATGGTGACATTTAGTGTAACTAGCACATACAGTCGCTTAATCTTAAATTTGCTCACATTGCTTGCTTTAGGGAAGCGTCTTCCTGAATGACCATTCTCTGAATTTCTCATGAATCTTCTTCTGTTGTCCATTTTATTATTGCCGGCATGAAATCTGAAATTCTCATGATGTAGACCATTATCAAATCACTAAATCCCTAATTCATGTTTACTTTACCTTGTTCATCAGCCCGTATTAATCTCTATTATTCTGGGGTCTAGCTTTTTCTATTGGTAAGCACGTTAGAGTCACGAACTTACTTCTTAAAATGAGGATATGACTTCATGGCCCATATTCTTTTGGTTTCCTAAGACCTGACACCTCTCGTCTCTTCATTCACTTGACTAGACTCTTTAATACTCTCAATTCTTCTTTCTTTTTTTCCTACCGTCGTTATCCAAGTATCACACCTTATTTATAATGCTTCCTTATCTTTCTTCTGCTAATATTTCTGCATATCCATTTTCTTGTGAAAATATCAACACGACATTCTTTCGCTTTTAGCTCTCCTTGCTTTATCTGCTCTTCGGTTTGCTCAACGTCCTCGCTCTACTAGGGACGAGAGTCACACTAAGGTAATATTTATCCCATCCAAGCTTTCAGTGCCTATCTTCTGATTTTTTTTCATGCTAGTATTCACATCTAATCGTAATATTTTAGAGTGAACCATTTGGGTGTCTCACAAGAAGATCTATTGGCACATTTGTAATACCCTTCGGAAATGTTAACTAACACAAACAATCCATTCACCATTTTGGGTTACTCTATCCCCAGTCGGATCTTGATGTTCCGTCTTTTTCTTAAACTACACCTGTTAGCCCCCATAAGGCATAATTGAGATGGGTATGACTAATTATACATACCTCTGTTATTGTTGAATATAACTCAAAAAACTTATATTCCTCTGCTTGAATTATAAACACTGTTAATCTTCATTAATTGGGCGCCTCGTACTCTTATTCATCTTGCTTCTTTTGCTTGTTGAAACTTGTATTTATCTTCTAAATCTCTCATTGTCTTTCACCATTAAGGTGGATAGGTATTCTTGCTTTAAGGCTTCTTATCAGTAAGCTTACACCTTTCAGTACACCCATGATCTGCAAAAGACCTCACATTTACTTATCATAGACATCATACAAAAATCCAATTCCTCTGACTCAGCTCTTCCAGAACTATCTCTCTTTCCAAACTTTTTTACGTGTGTAGGTATCGTCTTATTACGAATAAAATAGAATTTCAGAATTTGAATTATTATATGTGAGCTCTAGCACACGATCTAGAGTAAGAAGAAAGAGTGACAGTCCTAAATGCCTAGTAGCCTCCTGCTTATAAGTGTGGTAAATGACACACCCATAAACAAGACTCTACTAGACACGGCTTGTAGACTCTCTAGGACAAAACCGCTCTAATACCACTTTTGTCACGACCCAAACCGATGGACCGCGACGGGCACCCGGTACCTTACTCAACCGAGTACCAACATAACATATCTTTTCATGTCATAATATTATAAATAACTGAGCTGGAGAGGCTGTCGTGAAATAGGTAGAATACAACAGGTAATACCAACTTATACATAAAACATATGGGCCTCTAAGACCAAAATAACTACTTGAACACTGAACATAGGCCGACAAGGCCATACAATATTTTACGTACATGACAACTATCTACAATCCTCTAAGAATATATAATTTTCATAAAGGTTGGGACAGAGTCTAGCCATACCAAAGAATACACATCTAGCTCATACTAACCAAACAAGCAACTCCGAAGCAAATGCAGCGCACCAACATCTTCCGCTGAGCTGATGGCCTACTTGGAGGCCTCTTGACCTGTCTATCAGGACCTGCGGGCATGAAACACAGCGTCCCCAAGCAAAAGGGACGTCAGTACGAATAATGTACTAAGTATGTAAGGCACATAAATAAGTACATAACAGACATGGAGGAAATATAGAGTAAATGACTCCATCTATAAGTCTGGATAACTTTGTAAATCATGAAATAATTATAGCGTCATGCATATGTGTATGAATGTCATGTCATACATAAGTACATGTTTCATAACATCATCAGCCTCTGAGGGCGTCCCATCATATCATCTCGGCCACTGTGGGCAAATTCATCAATGTATACCAGCTGATCAGGTGGTGGTACGTATATAACGCCATAACCTTTCCCATATCCCATATACATATACATACACACACACACACACACACACACACACATATATATATATATATATATATATATATATATATATATATATATATATATATGTGTGTGTGTGTGTGTGTGTGTGTATGTATGTATATATATATATATATATATGTGTGTGTGTGTGTGTGTGTGTATATATACTTAATAAATTAATTAGTAATCCCATCTGGTCATGGGTCAATGTACATGAATGAAATGCATGAAAATTACGTTAATATAATCTTTCGGAATGTCATAAGACCATTTTGCCTTTGAGTAATATCGTAAAGTAAACTCTTTTCAACTTTCGTATTCTTCTGAGACCCATGAACAGATTATAGAATATTATAACACATGGAATTCAAGAACATAGATATCGCTAATACTTCTATGAATAGATTCATTTATGAAATTTATGCATTTGCACCTTTCGTTTGTGTCGTATAGATCATGCCAAACAGAAAGAAGGGATAGCCTTAACATACCTGGGGTAGGTAAAAATCCGTATAATATTCTTGGAAAAGGTTGCATCATACTCCTTTAGAATCGCAAAATTTTACGTTGCTACGGTTCTAACCATTATCGTTGGAATTGTTTGGTTGCAAGAAGTTTGGTTGAAATCTTGTATGAATTTCTTTAAAGAATCACGTTGTTAAGTTAATGTTTTAGAATCTCATTGTAGAGTTTTGGTAAGGAATTTTGTAGGAATCTGATGTAGTTTGTTTTTAGAATGAAAATTGTGTTTTTGTTATTCAAATTCCAAGAACTTTGTTGAAGCATTCCTTGTGATTGAAGAGGTTTAAAATGATTTTAGATAATCGTTTTAATTACTTGGATTTGGATCCCACTTATGCGGTGACAAGCCACCATTCTTTCTTCATTAGCCACCTTATTACACAAATTTAAAAGTAATCAAATAGACTTTGACGTGCTGCCACATTGGGAGACTTAACTCATTATCAAAAATGTCTTAATTTACTCAATTAGCTTAGTTACATAATTAATCTCCCACTAAAAGTTCATAATTACCTAATTTTTCATGTAATTAAGAGTTATCTCAAATTACTTAAAATACTACTCCCTTGAATACATTTTATATACCTTACTATCATGGTCATGTGCTACCTTATATGGAACTAGTCCATAAATACCGGGTATTTTATCGAGCCGTATTTTATCCAACATGTCAAACTTGGACGAAAATTTATTTTCCTTGACTTGCTTCCCGTCTCACCTTCACGAATTTACTCATCACTTGCTTGAAATAGCATAATCCTTATAATCTTCAAATAATCTTTTACTTTCACTGATGTCAATTACCTTACGACAAATTCAACGTACAATACTACAGGGTGCAACATTGTCGTAACTTAATACTACAAAGCGTAACATCACTATAATGTAATACTGCAGGGTGCAACATTGTCGTAACTTAATATGGTAAAGCGTAACATCATCATAATGTAATACTGCAGGACGTAACATCATCGTAATATTGCAGGGTGTTACAGTGTATTAATAATGTGATACTGATTTTTGTTAGATTTAGAGCATTTGGAGGCCGAGTTGAGAGGCAAGGGCACTGCGGGCTATAGTTTTGTCTGGTTTGAGGTGAGTAATGATTGTAAATCTTGTCTTGAGGGTATGAAGTCCCGAATTTTACATCGTTTCACTACTTTGAGGTGATGCACACGCTAGATGACCAACGTGGGGTCATGGACCGTTGGGGATTGTGACTTGGTCCATCCTGTACACTCTATTTTGATATTATAAATGATATTTTGGGCTGAGCACCCTATTTTACTGTTAGCTCGAGTGGCTTAAGATGTTTCTGACTGAGTGAATTTGAGGGCCTGTGTTGTGAGGATATCATGGGATCGAGCTGTGCGCCACGACATATTGTACTGATTTGAGATATGTGAGAGGCTGAGGGCTTGATTTGTTATGCCACAAGATGGCTTGTTATAACGTTTGGGCTGTAGGAGCCCCTACGGAGTCTGCACCCCTAGTGAGCGCGGGTACCCTGAGTGAGTGATATGATGTTGCACGAGGGGCTGATCTTGATTCATGTTGTGCCTGAGGGGCTGATTAAGAGTGACTGTGAGGTAGCCTGAGGGGTTGGTTCTGATTGATGTTATGCCCGAGGGGCGGTTTATGATTTCCATCATTTTTACTCTAAACTTCATCGAATCTCTGTTGAAACTGATAGAAGGACATTTTTCGAAGGATTTTTTACTGAAATTGGATTTTAACAAAAATGATTTGAATTATATATATTGTTTTGGAAACATACTGTACTTACTATGGTGTTATGACATGGATTATGTGTTTTCTTACTGCTCAGTCTTCATTTACTTTTATTACTTACTATGTTGGCGTACTCACGTTACTCCCTGTACCTTGTGTGTAGATTTAAGTGTTGCGGATCATGATAGCAAGTGCTGATCTTTCATCCAGCGAGTCTTTCGGAGTCGGCAAGGTATATGCATGGCGTTTACAGCCTTGCTCTTCTCCCTCTAATCTCCCTTAGACTATTTTTAGTATTTTTCAAACCGTGATAGTCTTCGTTGTATTCAGACCTTAGTAGATGCTCGTGACTTGTGACACCCCGATGTCGGGCTTGTGTTTCTTTCCGCACGTGTTATTTATACTCATGTTATGGGATTTATTTAATTAATAGCTTAAAACATCCTTATTTTGAAATATTGGCTTGATTTGGGATTGTGTCGGTTGGCCTAGTTTCATGATAGCCGCCATCACGACCGGGTTGCTTTTGGGGTCGTGACATCGACGCTCTACACAAAATAATCACACAAGTGTAACAACATCATACAAACTAGCTCGCACAATCGGAACACTGAAATAACATCAAAACCCATGAATTGGACGCCAAAATGCATGAATTTACTCATGAACTCTAAGAATTTCTAAAAGACTTCGGCACGCGTGATTCCTGTCAAATCAACTCGGAATAAAGCTAAACTTTGCGTGCAAGTCTAAAATGACATTACAGACCTACTCCAACTTTCGGAACTGAAATCCGAACCCGATATCAAATAGTCCACCCTCGGTCAAACTTTCCAAAAATTTCAATTTCTAACATTTCGCCAAATGCCTCTAAAATGACCTACGGACCTCTGAATCCATTTTTGGACGTGCTCCAAAGTCTAGAATCATCATACAGAGCTATTTTCAGGCTCAGAATCCCAAAAGGATGCCTAGAATTTAAAAACCGACTTCAACCCAAAGTTGTGGAATTTGCTCAAATTGCCGACTTCCACTATTAGGCGCAGAAACGCCCCCGGGTCATCCAAAACCACATACAAACATACGCCCGAGTCCAAAATCATCATACAAACCTATTGGAACTGTAAAATCCTGATTCCGAGGTCGTTTACTCAAAATATTGACCGAAGTCAAGCTTGGCCTTTTAAGCCAACCTTAAGGAACCAAGTGTTCTGATTTCAACCCAAACTCTTCCAAATATCGAACCAACCATCCCCGCAAGTCATAAATCAGTAAAAACAAGTAAGTCAAGTTTTACTTAAGGAAACGGGGTTCTAGAAAGAAAAACGACCTGTCAAGTCGTTACAATATCCTTTCAACTATGATGCCATCAGATCAAAGGGCTGATAAATTTGCATCGCTAAGTTGGAATTCAGTTAGTTTTGTAGGGGAAAATAAGAGCAAGTCAATTCATAATAAGGACATATTTAGAAACGAATTCAAATAGAGGATTGTTTACCATAAAAATGGTAATAATAATTAAATTTGATTATGGGACTCTAAAAATACGTAATCTATTTTTATGCTAGTTGTTAAGCAGATGATGCTATGTGTGAGACTTAGAAACGAAATGAGAGCTTAAAATCGAGATGTTGATCAAACTAAGCATTGTCGATCGGGGCCTCAATCTTTCCAATTCGGGGGCCTCGGGGTCAAATTTGATTCTCGGCTGGGAGCTGATGACGTTCAAATCTACTACTAAAAAGTTAATGGGCACGGTCGCATGCAATATAATTTACCCAACTATGAGTCGGGGTCGAATCCCACAGAGAACAATATGTAGGTGATTAGGAATGTAAGAGAATTATGACTTGTTATGCAATGGAAAACACTAAGAATTGGTTTGAGAAAATATTTCTACCTAAATGCAGAAATGTAAACTAACCTAGAAAGCAAGTAAAATGATCAATGACTACAAGTATGGATGCATCGGGAATTACACTCAAGTAACAATCCAATGTATTTTATAATTTTACAAATATAAGCAAGTTTGTATTTATTAGCCACGGGTAATAATTCTATATTAGCTTCTTCCGAAAACTAACAAGACTTCCTAATTGAATTATCCATAAAACAATTAGAAGATTAAGAACACCCGATTATGGCTACAAATAGTTCAATCCTATCCCTAGGTAGAATCTATAAAATGAGGCTTAACGCCTCAAGTTCTTGTTAATTAATCTTTTCCAACCCCAAATTATCTTTTCCAAAATTAATTCAGAGTTAATGGGAGAGTCCTAGGGTTAGCTAATCCCTTTGGAAACATTAAAGAACAAGAATATTTAAAGAAAGAACAACTCACTTCATAAATAAATGAAAATCATTTAATACATAAGCACAACATGGTATTTAACCCACACTTTAAAGAATATTTTCATAAACAAGATTCAAGTGTTGGAAATACATACTACACACTTAAATATTCAATTCAAAGCAAGGAAATGAAGAAATAAATATAAATGGGTAAGAAATCCTTAACCACAAGCTTGAAATCTTCAAAACCCAAGTGTGTGTGCAAACCTTAGCTTCAAAACTTGTTCTCTCTAGTTCTAAGAACTGAAACAACAACAACAACAACAACAACGACCCAGTATAATCCCACAAGTGGGGTCTGGGGAGGGTAATATGTACGCAGACCTTACCCCTACCCCGAAGGGTAGAGAGGCTGTTTCCAGGAGACCCTCGGCTCAGAAAAGCAAAAGGAGATGATATATTAGTACCATAAAAATGCGTAATAAAATAACAACAATATATAAGAGATACGAAATATGAAATACCGGATACGAAATACGAAATACGAAATAGATGGCTGGTATAGTACAACTAGAAGGTAAAGCCCTGCATGAATAGACGACCACTGACACTCCTAGTCTAACTCCTAACTAGATAGTTTCTCTCACTTGTGCTGTAGAAGTATTCACACTCTCCCCTAACCTACAACCTTAATGCTCGACCTCCATAATTCCCTATCAAGGGCCATGTCCTCAGTAATCCTAAGTCGCGCCATGTCCTGTCTGATGACCTCTCTCCAATACTTCTAAGAACTGAAAATATGCCAAAAAGATGTCGAAAATATCTGCTAGGACGAGTATAAAAATGGTTTGGGGTTGAGAACATGTGAAATGCCTGAATTGCCCAGGTCTGATGCCCGTTGACCGCACCTGCGGAAGAATCCTCGCAGGTGCGTCTCCACAGATGCAGAGATTCAATCACAGAAGCAAAATGTCACTTAAACTCGGTCACCGCAGATGCGATCCACCAAGCGCACATATGCCACCGCAGAAGCGGTAATCTAACCGCATATGTGGTATCTTGCAAAGACCATTTTCGCAGATGCGGACTTTATCACGCAGAAGCGGAGTCGCTTTTGTGACCAACCTTCTGCATATGCGGAATCATAGGGGAGTTTTTTATGGTTTTCACCCTTTTTTGATCTATTCCATTCCAATTGAATTCAAATCACTTTATGGCATCATTTACCTGAAAACGTAACAAAACACACCATAAACGACCACATATTATAGTTAAAGGATATAAAAGCTAAAGAAAAGAGACTAGAATGAGTGGCAAAAATATGTCCAAAATATCTGCTAGGACGAGTATAAAAATGGTCTGGGGTTGAGAAAATGTGAAATGCCTGAATTGCCCAGGTCTGATGCCCGTTGACCGCACCTGCGGAAGAATCCTCGCAGGTGCGTCTCTGCAGATGCGGAGATCCAATCGCAGAAGGGAAATGTCACTCTCATCGTAGATGCGGTCCACTAAGCAAAAATATGCCACCGCAGAAGCTGTAATCTAACTGCATATGTGGTATCTTACAAAGACTCCCATTTTCGCAAATGCGGGCTTTATCACGCAGAAGCGGAGTCACTTTTGCGACCAACCTTCCGCGGATGCAGAATCACAGGGGCGTTTTGCATGGTTTTCACCCTTTTTTGCTCAATTCCACTCCAATTGAATTCAAATCACTTCATGGCATCATTTACCTAAAAATCTAACAATACAGATCATAAACGACCTCATATTATAGTTAAAGGACATAAAAGCTAAAGAAAAGAGACTAGAATGAGGGGTAAAAAGATGTCCAAAATATCTGCTAGGATGAGTATAAAAATGGTTTGGGGTTGAGAACATGTGAAATGCCTGAATTGCCCAGGTCTGATGCCTGTTGACCGCACCTGTGGAAGAATCCTCGCAGGTGCATCTACGCAGATGCGGAGATCCAATCGTAGAAGTGAAATGTCACTTAAACTCTGTCACCGCAGATGCGGTCCACCAAGCACAGATGCGCCACCGCAGAAGAGGTAATCTAACCACAGATGCGGTATGTTGCAAAGATGCCCATTTTCGCAGATGCAGGCTTTATCACGCAGAAGCGGAGTCGCTTCTGCGACCAACCTTCCGCAGATGCGTAATCACAGGGGAGTTTTGCATGGTTTTCACCCTTTTTTGCTCAATTCCACTGCAATTGAATTCAAATCAATTCATGACATCATTTACCTGAAAACCTTACAATACACACCATAAACGACCTCATATTATAGTTAAAGGACATAAAAGCTAAAGAAAAGAGATTAGAATGAGTGGTAAAATCATCACTCATCAACACCCCCAACTTAAAGCTTTTGCTTGTCCTCAATCAAATCAAAACCATCACTTCAATGAGGATTTACCATTTAAAACACAAGTGGTATTAGTATTATTTACAAATCACATTCTCCAATTAAGCACCATACTTATGGATTTGGTTGGTACTAATAATTAGGCTCAAGTATGTGCATCTTTCCCGAATGACTCCCTCATTTAAAAACAACTTTAAGAAATGCAACGGAGTTTCAAAATAACCAAGTGACAAGAATAAGCCTCAAGAAGTGACTCAAAAGCACTAGTACACTACATATGCTCAACTTACTCAATTTCACCAATCCTTCCTAATTCATGTGCCCTCACAAGAAAGAAAGTCCCAAAACCACTATATTTACAATACAACATAAGAGACAAATTTACAAAGACACTCACTCTCACAAAGAATTTCAAGTGTTACAACATCTCACACCATAAGCTTGCCCTTATTTTAATTCGTCGCATATTCAAGAACATTCGATTGGAGGTCCCATAAGGACTTTTTAGGCTTGTAATGTAGGTTTAGGGAAGGGTCAGATAAGCATTTATATACAAGTGACTTCACCCTCCTTGAACACTACTCACATTTGCTTTTCTTTTTGCACTTTGTTTCTTTTCAAACCACATAGCCTCATTGGCATCTAGTTACCAACATAGAACCACCTTAAATACCTCTAATTTTCTTCAAGGCTCCATATTTATATACATACATATATTTCTCTTTTTTTTATATACATATTTTTCTTTTGGATCTTGAATAATTTAACATGAACACTTTGAGGTATATGTTCCTACACTCAATGTACAACCTTACCAATTTCCACTTTGACACCACACCCCCAACTTAGGCTTTTAGCCTCATTCTAAATGTTCAAGGAGGGACGGGTTCAAAAGAGGGAATTATTTTACAAAAGGGAAAAGGTTTATAATGAGGTGGCCAAAGAAAAGGTTAAAGGCTCAAATAGGGTACTAGTGATATTATTTATGCAATGGTAGCTTGAAAGGCTAAAGAGGTTTTGCAAATAATACAAAAAATGTCTAAGATCATCCCTCCAACCAAATATACTATAATTAGCGTTGAAAGAACAACCGAGCAAGTTCTAGATGATAGAAATAAACACAAGATTTATTTTACAAAAACTAACACACATGGCACATGAATTAATCAAGACGGATCAATTTCATTTTCTAATAAGAGCATCTAGAGCAATATTATTCAAATTAGTGGGCAAAGAGTCACTAAAAGAGCCAAAATTTTATCACAAAAATTATTCTTCACCATGTAAATTACTTGTTTTAGTTCAAAATCAAAATTCGAAGGGGTATTCTTAATTCATATTTCACATACAAGAGACTAATTTTGTTAGTACCAAATAATTCAAAAGTCTCCTCCTAGCAAAACAAGACTAATTCCCTTAAGAAAGTTGTCAGCCCATCTATCATAGAGAAAACTCACCTGGTTCACTTCAAAAATGTTCCTTGGGAAAGAAGCGTAGAATGAAGAAAACCCAAGGAAATACTACTAAGGAAAAAAAACTAAAAGAACAAAACTACTAAAAGTATACTAAAATAAAAGCGACTAATACTAAAAACAACAAGCTACTAAAGAAAATAAATAATGAAATAAAGCTAAAAATAGACTAATCACAACAAGCTCAGCAAGAGCACCTGATACACAAAATAGCCCGGCAAGGGCGCACAATATCCAAAACAACAAAATAATCTCGGCAAAGGCACACAATATCCATAACAATAAAATAAGCTCGTCAAGGGCACACAATATCATAGTATGAATACAATATACTCCTGTAGCCACCCCTAACTAAAAACATTGCAGTGTCCTCACTCCACAACATCAAATATAAAACACAAATAGTTTAAGGGTCTCCCTGAAGTCTGCATAAGACTAACAGACTGTGGGATGACGGCTAATCAATGTTGTGCTGAACTCGTAGCCTCATCATCATCATCAGTCTCATCATCACCATCACCATCACCGGCAACTTCTAACATGAAGGAGTATTCCTCACTATCATCTTTATCCTCCGCTGGTATTTTCTTGCCTGGCTACCCCATTTGAAGATGGCCTTTATGCTCTCCACATTTTTATCATGAACTTGCTCTTCTTCTTGTTCTTCTCCTTCTCCTTCTTGAAGTCTGACTGGAGATCTACATGTGCCTTGGCCAAGTTGTTGTAGGCTGTCTCAAGTCTGGTAACTGATGCTGCCATCTTCTCATGAGACTCTTTTTGACTCTTCTGCTCATCTAAGTAACTCTTCATTTCTTCCTTGGAGAAGTACGAGGGCCCGGGCTGGGAGGATGAAGGACCACTCGGAAGTTGTGACACTAACTCTCGGATGGATGTAAGCTTAGAGTTTAGCACCCCAATGGTCCCTCAGGTGCAGCTGCCTGTGAATATGACTCTGAACCAGCAGTCGTGGTGGTGACCTTCCTTTTCTTGCTTTTGACTGCACTACCCTCTCCTGTCACTCTTAGTGGGTGCAAAGGTTTATCAGCTGGTAACCATGATCGGTGCTACGCACCTCAACCTCTGCCCTTATGCATAATTGTGTGATCAACGAAGGGAACATCAACCCTGCATCCTTGTGCCGCAAATACTCCCTTAGCTCCCGCAGGATATAGTAACCGACATTCATAGGAATGTCGTCCAGGATGCATGCAATGATCAATTCCCTAGTGTAGGAGACATATGAGACGTTTCCACAAGGAGACACCCTATTGCATAGGATGTACAACCACATTTTTGCTTCAGATGTGAAGTCAATTGACCTCAAACCTTTTCTCTTGTTTCCCCATTTTGCTCTCATGCTTGGAGGGTAGAGTTTGGAGACAATCCATTCCCCGTTGTTGCACTGATCTTTCTCTCGCTCCGGCTCAATTAGATAGTTATGAATCCCAAAGGTTTCATTTATCTGTTCTATCCTAAACCTTACCAATTTTCCTCTAATGATGAGTTGTAGGTTGGCAAAGTCTGTGCACTTAAGATTGTCATAGAATTCGCGAACCCACTCCTCATTAGCTTTGCATGGAGTAGAGATGAAGCCTGACCATCCGTAGGCATGGAGACGGGCATAGAAATCTAGGAGCTTCTCGGCCAATTTTTCCTCGTTGATCCCCTTTTCAAGCACTATATTTTTGGTGACGAGGTTGTCATAATATCTGCGCCGACAGTCAGCCGACATGAAGCGTGAGTTATCAAATGGTTCCTCAACTTCCTCCTCAATTTCATGTTGTTGTGGAGCACTTTCATTCATGTTCGGGTCCATTTTAGATCAAAGTACCTTCATAAAATCAAAACAATGTCAGTCAGGCAATAGAATCATGTTAAGCAATTTAAAACACTACAATTACGCCAAAGAATCAACTTGAACGGACCCGGGAAGAGCCCGTTGCAAAGCTACTGGAATTTGGCATTCTGCCCAGTTTTCGAATCTGCGGAACAGTAACCGCAGGAGCGGTTCCACTTCTGTGAACTTTTCACTACATCTGCGGTTCTGCTCAGATTGGCCAAAATTGCACCTGCGAAAAAATCATCGCAGGTGTGAGACCGCATCTGTGGTAAAAGTTCTGCATCTGGGTGTTTGTGCAAGGGTTCAAATGCCTAAATTGTTTTAACATTTTTCAATTCTTAAACACGATTTTGGTATCTAATTTATACTCAAGACTTCTAAATTAGTGCTCCACATGAAACTCTGATTTTATTGAGATCGATTTTGTTGCACTTAGCAAGAAATTTCTTTTAAACACTTTGTCGAACACCTTGCAAGATGTTTAAAATCACTCCTTCTTCACATAATTTGGGTACTCAGATTTCCCACAAATTTGTTTCATAGCAAGCAGCACACATTAACCTACTCTCAACCAAATTCCTCACCCTATAATTAGCCTAAATCAGAGGGTGTCTTGGGATTAGGGGAACACGGCCATGGCAGGCCTAAGAAAAGAAGAAGGAGAAAAGAGAAGACAAAAGGAGAGATGAGTGGATGAGAATCAGGAGGAAATATCTGTATCCTGTGTCAGTGCACTAGATTCATGAGCAGTGTATGTTTTGGAATTTGTTAGAGCTTGGGGAGTTAGGGCTGGGAGACAAAGGCAGAAAATACCTGAGAAATTGAGAGATCTATTTTTTAGCACCAGCCTGATGTTCGCTTCTGTGGTATATTACCAATTCTGTGATGCCGCATAAGCAGGGTAGGGAACGCATCTGCGTGACTGACTGCTTCTGTGGTGGAAAATCGCTTCTGCGCTACCGCATCTGTGAGCTAAATTCCGCAGATGTGGTTACACCAGATAACTGGTGCCCAGAATTGCAGCCACTGTTCTATGCCATTCCAACGTCCCAAACTCCTTAATTCAACTCCAAAAAAATTGAAACTTGGCAGATTAGTCAAAAATAATATACTAAGTTATTCTAAAAAAGAAAATTTTAAAAATGACTTAAAATTTTTTGAAAACCGATGGGTTGCGTCCCACCAATCGCTGCATTTAACGTCGTGGAATGACGCAACTCAACTTTACCACTTTTCTCGCCACTTGGATGATATAAATTGGGCACCTAGCTTGGAATCACGCTTGTGACCACGGGTGGTAGGGGTGGTAAGTAGATGATCAAGCCAAGACTTAATTTCTTCATTTTGCACTTCTTGGCTTTCATATGAGGAATGTCATTTTGCCTTCTTGTTCCCTCAAATTGTAAGATGTATGGTTTTTGCCTTTCCTCCTCGCAATACCTCCTTGACTCGTGTAGTTCAATTCTCATATCACCACACAATTCCAATGTTGAAAAATTCTTGGAATGTGACATCAAACCTCCAAATTGCAATTCTTCCCGGATTTTGACATCCTCTTTTTCCCCCGAACTAAAGTCAATTTCAACCAAATTTTCATTTACACCGGTTGACTCTAATTCCATATTTTTCTTGGAATCACTAACACTCATGTAGTTGGTTGGCGGATGTTCAATTCTTGATTCCTCAAAGTAGAGCTCACTTTCTTCCTTGAAATCGGACTCTTCTTGACTTCCTTCCACACTCTCAAGTTGGTGGGCATAGTGAGCCTCAACCAATATTTTCATTTGCTCTTCCAAAGTGTGGATATGTTCATCATTGTGATCCAAGCCTTGTTTCAAGTCCTCCAGTGCAAAGTTGTGCTTCTCCTTATTTTCAAGAATGGTCTCCAACATGAGCATCATCTTCTCATTTTGAGAATTTGAGAATTCTTCTATGTTTTGATCAAATGCCAGGGAAGGATTTTCGGCTTCCACATCTAAGGAAAATTCTCGACTATCATTAACTTTCGGGGATTTTTGGATGTCTAAAGCTTCAAGCATTTCTCCCATTTGTGAGTGCAACCTTGCAAGTGCCAAGTCATTTTGGAGACTATTTTCCAAAAGCTCCTCCAAGGCCTTTGCTCTTTGTTTCCTCCTTCAAGTAGACATTCTAACATGAGCTTTAACTCCCCATTTTGACCATGCTCAACTTCTTCCATTTTCATTGCCCTATCATTTTCATCACAAAAAGTAGAATCATCATAGTGGGCGCTTGGGGAAGGGAAGGAAAAATAAGCACAATCATCCTAATAACCATTTTGAAAACCACACTTATCACAAATACTCCACTCATGGATTTGACATTGTGCGCACAAGCCACCCCCGGGAGAATTAAAACAATTTTGCCACGAGTGTGGTCTTCCACAATAAGGACAAGGGTCATCAAAGTATGAACAACTACCATCCGACCAATTTTCATTATATGATGTCATTTTTCAAAAATAAGAAAATATACAAGAAACAAACAAGAAAAATACACCAAGGTAAGAAAAATTATTTACACAAATATTCACAAGTTTGGACGAAAGCACTTATGCTTATTTCTCAAACAACCTAAATTATGCCAAATTGTTTCCAGGCAACGACGCCAATTTTGATGACGTCCAAATCCACTACTAAAAAGTAAATGGATACGGTCGCATGCAATATAATTTATCCAACTATGAGTCGTGTTCGAATCCCACAGAGAACAATATGTAGGCGATTAGGAATGTAAGAGAATTATCACTCGTTATGCAATGCCAAACACTAAGAATTGGTTTGAGAAAATGTTTCTACCTAAATGCGGAAATGTAAAATAACCTAGAAAGCAAATAAAATGATCAATGGCTACAAGTATGGATGCATCGGGAATTACACTCAAGTAACGATCTAATGTATTTCATGATTTTACAAATATGAGCGAGTTTATGTTAATTAGCCACGGGTAATAATTTTATATTAGCTTCTTCCGAAGACTAACAAGACTTCCTAATTGAATTATCCCTAAAACAACTAGAAGATTAAGCACACCCGATTATGGTTACAAGTAGTTCAATCCTATCCCTAGGTAGAATCTATCAAATGAGGGTTAACGCCTTAAGTTCTTGTTAATTAATTTTTCCCAACCCCAAATTATCTTTTCCAAAATTAATTCGGAGTTAATGAGTCAGTCCTAGGGTTAGCTAATCCCTTTGCAAACATTAAAGAAGAAGAATAATTAAAGAAACAACAACTCACTTCATAAATAAATGAAAATCATTCAATGCATAAGCACAACAAGGTATTTAATCCATACTTTAAATATGAATATTTGAATAAACAAGATTCAAGTGTTGGAAATACATACTACACACTTAAAAATTCAATACAAAGCAAGGAAATGAAGAAATAAACATAAATGGGTAAGAAATCCTTAACCACAAGCTTGAAATCTTCAAAACCCAAGTGTGTGTGCAAACCCTAGCTTCAAAACTTGTTCTCTCTAGTTCTAAGAACTGAAAATATGCCAAAAAGATGTCCAAAATATCTGCTAGGACGAGTATAAAAATAGTTTGGGGTTGAGAACATGTGAAATGCCTGAATTGCCAAGGTCTGATGCCTGTTGACCGCACCTGCAGAAGAATCCTCGCAGGTGCGTCTTCGCAGATGCGGAGATCCAATCGCAGAAGTGAAATGTCATTTAAACTCTATCACCGCAGATGCGATCCACCAAGCGTAGATGCACCACCACAGAAGAGGTAATCTAACCGCAAATGTGGTATCTTGCAAAGACGTCCATTTTCGCAGATGCGGGCTTTATCACGCAGAAGCGAAGTCGCTTCTGCGACCAACCTTCCGCAGATGCGGAATCATATGGGAATTTTGCATAATTTTCTCCCTTTTTTGCTCAATTCCACTCCAATTGAAGATCAAATCACTTCATGGCATCATTTACCTTAAAATCTAACAATACACACCATAAACGACCTCATATTATAGTTAAAGGACATAAAAGCTAAAGAAAAGTGACTAGAATAAGTGGTAAAATCACCACTCATTAGGAGCTATCAGAGGCGATCGAAAGCGGTTACAAATAAATCAATGGCGGATCTTTATGGCCAATGATAAACAATAAATGATGAACAATGAATAGAACACAATAACTACGTGCAATAAATGAAATAACAAGATCAAGAGAATGTGTTAGAAAGTAGAGAGAATGTTCTTAGTATATGTGGTATGGAGCAACAGGGACCTACAAGTTGATATGGGCCCCCTTTATATAAGAGGGGGAATCCCATCATAGTACAAGTGTATTTATTGCAAATATATAGGGATGGGACACTTAGCCAACGCTATGATACAGGCTCAGACTAGCCTGACAAATTTTGTCGGCTCTAGTTTCTCACCTTGGGAAATGCCCACTTTTCCATTATAGCCATTGGTTTGCTTTTCCCTGTGGTCGGGCGTCGATAGCCCTAAAGGGTGAAGCTCGACCCTACTCTCGACCTTGCAAAATATGCTTACGAGCCATCATAATGACTGGAAATTGGACCCTCCGATTTTACCTATACAGATAGTCCCCACATTTTTTAGAGTGAAAGTGATAAGAAACGATCTTAAATTCCTGCCCCTCGGGTGCTTCCGTAATGATAGGATCCATAAAGTACCAAAAGACGTCGTACACACGGCCTCTGGAAGCTTTCACATTTATTACGGCAGTTGGCTGTCCCTTGGCATCCTTCAACGTGCGTGCGGGGCCTCTATAAATACTTCTCTTTTAGTTCTTCACAACTCACCGCACTACTAAGCCCCCAAAAAGGTTCCTTCTATCTTTGTTGTGGTTCTTTTTCAGAGACGCAACTCCCCTTTCACTTCCGGAATCTTTTAGGAATGGCGAAAACTTCTGCCTCTGCTTCTCAAGAGAGTGCGACCTCCTCTTCTTCGCTCCCATCTAAAGGCAAAACGGAAATGCCTCCTCATGCTGAGGAATGTGTTCAAAATTTTTTTGCAATGTCTTCCGATTTTGAGGCTGAGAGGCTTTCCTCGAAGCCTGGGCGTCGCGAGCCCGCATCTCAGTATATTAGCTTGGTATCAGACATTGAGAGGGTGAGGACTGATTGCCGCTGGTGGGCGTGGTGCATGTGGATATCCCCACTCAGGAGGAGGATATAACGACATACAAAGTTGGTTTTCTCAATGTGTATACTTAACCATTTACCCTTGGGCTGGTGGGGCCATCTCTGCCTTTGATAGACCCCGTGATTCTCGACTTTTGCCAATGGTACCAAGTGACCCTCGGCCAAATTCATCCTTTATTATGGCATACTGTCTACATTATTAGGTACTATACGAGCATGATTGAGGAAATGCACTTCACCCTCGATCACCTGATCAGGATGTACAGCCCTCATCTCTTATGCGGGGGCTTGATTAATCTCCACTGCCGAGCCCTAAGGACCCTTCTTGCCTGTACTGAAGAAGTTGGAAATGGAGCATGGATGAGCTTCTTTGTCCGGGTAAGGACTTTGAACCTGATCCCGGTGGAAATGATGATGTTCCCCAAAAGGTGGAACATGGAACGTAAGTAAATACACTATCTATTATTTCCTTGCCTCTTTGTAGGTACAATTTTCCATGTGCTTAACTTTTTCTACTGGTGCAGCTGTGGCAGTTCATCCTAAAGCGGTCGTGAATCTCTCAGGTTGGGTCAGCCGATTGAACTCGATTTGCCCATATTCCGAGCGGGTGTGGCATGACTTGTCTCAAACTCGATGGGAAGCTAAGGACCACGGTGATCTTCTGCCCTGTTGCAGTCGTACCTTTTAACCTGACTCGCTGTTGATAGCGTTCTTACTTCATGTGCTTACCTCTTTCATTCATGCAAGTTTGGGGGAGATTTCCTTAATGAAGGGGACACAACTTGGTGAAGAGAGTAATTCGGGACCCAATGAAGGGAAGAAAAGGTAGAGCAAGCCATCGGACTAACCTTCTAACCCAATAAGATCAAAGTGGAAGAAACCAAGGCCGGCCCGGTAACACCAACTCCGGGAGCAGCTGGAAGTCCCCGGTCATTGGCGAGGGGGAAAAGAATTTCTCGATAGTGCCCGAGGGAGGGGAAAACCTGACCGATCCTCAGGCAGTAGAGACGATGGCCATTGAGCCGGAGTTTGATGTAGTCGCGGTCCAACTTCGGAATGAGGATGTCATTGAGAAGGCATCGGGCAATATTATCGAGCTGGCCGATGGTTAGAATATCCCTTGAGATGGAACACATTCGGTAGGAGGTTCGTAGGAGCCCAGTTTTGGAGCCCTTCACGGATAGGAGATTGCCCTAATTGACTCTGCTAGTGCCGTTGTCGTGGAGTGATTCCCCTCATGGAACGATCCTACCCCCTAAGGGGATGCAAGATGTGCCGAATGAAGAATCCTCTAATATGAGGGTGCCTATCAGAGACAGAGAGTGCTACAAAGGCCTTTAGCAGCTCCCGAGGGAGTTCCTAGGCTCGATGTTTCACTCGTCTTTGGCGAGATGAGCAAGCTTTGCGAGCAGGTAGCTTTTAGTAAATCCTGCATTCCGTTCTAATTTTTGTCACCATAATCTTTGTCTTTCTAACTTGTCTTTTCCGTGGCTTTAGGCAAAGGTACTTTACAACTAGACTTTCGCCCGGTTTTAGGCTGAGGTAAATGAGCATGAGAAGGCTCACCTTATTGAATAGGTTACGTAGCTTCTGTTTGACTATTTTTCGAATGTTTGCCGGATCCCAGTGTTTTAATGTCCTGGATTTGATCAATGTAGTTTGAGAAGGAAGTTGCCCTACTGAGGGAAAGGCTCCGATCCAGAGATTCTGAAGTCCTCAAACTTGGACGGCATGTGAGAAAGATAACCACTGAGAGGGATACTCTTCAAGAAAGGATGGCCTCAGCCAGTCGTCAGCTTCAAGATGTGAGGGCGGATAATAACAAATACAGAGGTCTTCACTCAAAGTTAGTGGTTGCACTATCCGAGATTAAAACCGAAGCTAAGACACTTATATCTGCGCACAAAGAGGATGTCGCTGCAATAGACGCCCATACTGAGAGGCTGTCTAAGGGGGCCAAGAGGGTAAAGACCCTAGAGAAGAGAGTTGTTGCCCTGTTTGCCTCTAGAGATGTGCCGAGAAGTGGCTTAGAAGATGATGAGAACGGAAGCGGGGCGCCTCGAGGGTAAGACCCGGTAACTCCAAATAAAGGAGAGCTTACCGATAAAGCTAAGCTCAGGCAACACCTACTGAGGAGGTCTACTCATCTGTCTGTCTGAACCGGCACACATGAAATGCACCGTCCCTAGAAAGTGACGTCAATGCGAAATAATGTACCGAGTATGTAAGTCAATATATTGAAGCTGAAACCTGAACTGATAATATAATAACTGAAAACAACTGGAAGTCAAAGAAAATCTAAAGATATGCTCATCTGCTGATACTAACTCAACTCTCTCAATATAGTGAGTAAAATAGTTGTCCGGCCCTATAAGACTCAGTATACATATATATATTCTCTGCCGTAGTAGGCTCGCTCATAAGAGCTCGGCCATACTAGGCTCTGTATCTCGACCAACTAGGTTCGCTCCTAGGCGCTCGGCCACAACAAGCTCGGTATATAACTTACCATCTGATCAGAGGTTGCCCAATAGAGACCTGCCCATCGATTATAGCTTGATGGTAATGAAAATACTTTTAATACAATATATATGTAAACTCTCTGCTCTTTTGACCGGAAGAAAGAAATACTCAACTGAATATGGAGTACCCGATAAGAAGAATATGGTAACTTACAAAACTAGGAAAATATATGTAATTTGCGAGACTAGCAAAATATATGTAATTTTCGGGATACGAATTTTTCTCTATGCCTGATTATCAAACTTGTGTAATTACGAGATCATGCCAAATGAAAGAAGAGCTTAGCCTTAACATACTTTTTCCTGGAATTATTTGAACGAACCTACTTCTGCGAAATATGGACGAAATTCCACTTTGACAAACTTGAAATTTCGGACAAATTAATCTGCTTTTAACGTTTTGAACAAAATGTTGGCAAGGATTGAATTGTTGAAATCTTGAAATTGAATGAAATATCTATGCTCTCTCACGTTTTTGGTTTTAAAAACCAATGAATGCAAGTGTTTGGTTGATTTTCAATAAAGGAAAAATGTTTCTAATTTCTCATGGCTTTTGAACTTAAGAATGAAGATAACACTTCAAGTCTTAGGTTAGTCAAATTTTTGATTTGGCCATAAATAGCCACATGGCATAGATGGCTCATGAGTCATCTTAGCCTTGTGGCATTTGTGCCACATTTTCTTGGAGTAAGTTTTTGTTAATTTTTATTCATTTATTAGTTAATCGAGTAATGTTTTGTTACCCGGTAATTAATCTATTACCCGCATGATTTAAAAAATTTCACAAATTACTAAAAATTCTATTTATTTTCAAAATACTTCATGTATACTTTATATATTATACTACCGTGGTCATATGGTACCTTGCATGGTATTAGTTTATAATTATCGGGTATTATCGCCTGACCTGTATTTTATTCCAAATTGTCCATTTTCAACGAAACTCGTTTTCTTTAATTCGTGTACCCCTTTATCCTTCATAATACTTATTTATCGCTTGTTATAAATAGCGTAAGTACGTTAACGTCAAGATGATCTCATCCCCACATCTACGTCGGTTAACTGAAAATAAAATTATAACATACGAAAATGCGAGATGTAACATCCTCCCCCCCCCCTTAGAAACATTCGTCCTCAAATGTTCAACTCCCCGTGATCTATATAACTTTGGCAAGGTCGCCTTTGTAACACCACCACAACCAACTCTCCCCGTAGAAGCTTAATAATCCAATGAGACACAAGACCATAATTATGAATAAAAATAATGGCCTCTCATGACCAACAACAATAACCAACACAAGAATTTATACATGTACCTTATGATTATGACGTCTCAGACGGACCCTTCTCTAGATGAGGGAATAGGTAGGTATATCTAGACTTCATGTTTTCCTCAGCATCCCAAGTCATTTCTTACACATTGTTGTTCCTTCAGAGTACTTTAACGAAGGCTACCTCCTTATTCCGCAGCTTGCGGATTTGTCAATCTAGGATGGCAATCGGAACCTCCTCGTATGATAACTTCTCTATAATATGTACATCATCCGGGGACACTACTCGGGTAGGATCGCCAATGAACTTCCGTAACATAGATACGTGAAAAAATCGAATGGACTAACTCCAATTCCGAGGGCAATTCTAACTCCTAAGCCACTTGGCCCACTCTCCGAATGATCCTATAAGGCCAGAACAGTCAAATCACGGGTCCGGGTAATTTTGCCCAAAATATTGACCAAAGTCAACTTAAATTTACTTAAAGGCAAATTTTATCATTTTTTCATAGATTTTCACATAATGGCTTTCCGGCTATGCGTCTGGACTGCGCACAGAAATTGAGATGATGCGGAAAGAGGTTTTTATGGCCTTGGAACACCGAATTTATTTCTAAAACAAGTGATGACCTTTTGGGTTATCACACTGCTCCTTCAAACCTTTCCTCCCGTGTGTGAAAATTCTTCCAATGGATCGGATGGCATTATATCCTAGTGATTGAAAACGGATTGTAGGAAAGCTTGCCCTGAAGTAGCAGCTCTCAAACTAATTGAGAACCCCAATGCCTCAATGACAGGAAGGTATGCCTTGACATTGTAAAGAGGTGTTCCGGGCCTCTACAACTCCTCAAACGCGTGCCCACGTCTCTCGTTTAGAACACTATAGATGCTACCAAGAGCTTGCGTTGGAGATAGAATCTCGACGAGGTAAATAGGCTCCAACAAGCGAGGTGTGGCAGTAAGTTGCGACCATACACACTCACGGAAGTATACATGGTCGTCAAGTAATAGAGTAGTGAGTAGAGTATCATTCCCATGAAGACTTATGCTTAAATTTTGACTGATTCAAACTCAAACAACTTATTAATTCAAGAGATTTCTCCCAAAATATACAAGTGACTAATTATCAACCAAATATATAAGTGACTAAAACTATCAAGTAATGAAATAACTAGAAATCAACCATAACACTTAAGCAATTTCGGATAACAATCACTAGGAGATGATATTCCAGGTCACAGGTTAGCTAAAAATTATATTGCATTCTTGGCTTAAAATGACTAATTAATTTATCTGGATTGTTGATTGAGAGGGTTGATATTACTCATAAGAATATGTCGAGTTCTTACTCGCCTATTCAAGCTACTTTAATGCCTATACGTCTATGGAATTAAGATTAACAAGAATATTTCAACCAAGAAGGGCAATTAGGTATATTTCTATCCTAATTGCTAATTCGTTCCCCGATGCCTGGATTCAAGAACCTGCTCTATTTAATTCTATATGCAATCCAGAATTCTCACTTTCGAGTTCAATTCTAGATTCATAGATAGTATTTCACTGTTAGCTACTCCGCAAAATAATTAAAAACAAAATTACATAAACAATCCAATATGATAAAATAAAATTCGTCAATTTAAACTTCAAACATCAACATTCATATATCACTCATGACCCTAGAACAATAGGGTTCTCAGCCACTTATGTTCATACAATCATCAAAAATAATATTTTCAAACATAAAATCAATGAATACTAGAAGATTGGAAGAATTGCTTAAATTCGTGCTCCCGAGTGTTTTGTACTTTTGTTACTCTCTCAAAGTCATGTCCTCCCTCTCAAAATAGGTTTAGGTTGGCTTTTATATGAGTTTGGGGCGTCTTAGGGTCAAAATAACCAAGTCCTAGTCGAATTAGGATGTGTTTGCATTTTGAGCGTCCAGGGCAGCATGGGGTGCTGGCCCTGGCGCTCAACTTCTAAAGGTTTTGTAAAGTGCGCCACAGGCAGCGCCTCACGCTGCCTACCTATGGCCCTCAAATGTGCTCTTTTGACTTTTCATCCCATTTTCGCTCCATTTCGCGCACTTTCGTTCCAAATCTCATCCGAATGATTCCTACATATAGAAATACCACAAATTAGCACAAATCATTATATACATGTGTGTAAGCACGTGATTTTTGCTTCACGGACAATTGCTCCAAAAGAAAATAAAAATAGCGGCAAAGGGCTTCGCTGTACAATTTTTCGGTCTTTCCGTGACATGTTTTGTTAATCGTTTGTGAGTCTGTCCATTTTTGCATTTAATCATTAACAAACAAAAATACAAAATATGCATGTTAGGATGATTAAACCATAATTCGGTCAGTAAAAGAAAATTCAAAATATATATATATATGTGTGCATCGTTCGTTCTAGGCTTTTAGTTAACTTACTTAAATAATTTTTGTGATAATTGTGTTAAAATGTTGCATTGTTGTTTAGTTTTAATTTCGTTATTTTGTTATTTATTATTTTTATTTTTGTTTTAAAAGAAAAAATGAAATTAGAAAAACAAAAGAGAAGGAAATCGGTTTGGGCCAAAAATTAAACAAAATAACTGGCCCAACCAGCACGCAGGCCCAGTCCAAATCCGGTTGCCCAGACACCTCCTGAAACGACACCGTTTCAGGCCAATCCATCTCAGCCGTTCCAATCAATCCAATCCAACGGTCCAGGATCATTTTCAGCAACCCGTGTTCAAACCCGACCCAATAACCAATCCGATCCAATCCCCCACTTAAACCAAACGACCCCGTTTAGCTACAAAACGACCCCGTCCCATTTCTCAACATCAGATCTAAGCCGTTGAGATCATCTGATCTAACGGCTCAGATCCGATCAACCTCACCATATATAAACCTTCCCTTACACCCCACGCCCCCTATCCGAACCCCACCCCTCACTCGTCTCCTTCCCTGAACCCTGAAACCCCCAAACCCTAGCAGCCGCCCTAGTCTCCTTCGCCATTAAAGCCGGCGGCACGAACGCCGGTGACCACCCCCTGAACACCCTAAGACCCCCTCACTCCCCTGAACACGAATCCACTAACCACGAACCTCGAATCATCTCCTATCGTCTCGAATCTGGATTTGAAGATTCGAGACAAAACTCGATCTACACCAAACCACCCCATCTTCATACCAGACACCCCCTGACCTTCCTAGTGACCAAACCAAACTTGGTTTGGTCCGAATCTACCCACAACTCCTAAAAATCCAGATCTGGAAATCCAGAACTGGAAACACATGCACCTGGGGAACCCGGCCAGTTTTGACATAGGTTTGAGGTCTAATAGACCTTAGTCAAGGTGTTCTCATGTGAGAACACCCTGACTAAAGTTTGTTCGGCCTCAAAAGTTCGAAGTCGAGTTTGATTTGGGTCTGTTTGGTTTAAACGTTTTGGTAAGTTTTCCGTTCTTTTGTTTTATTTCCAAATAAGTTGTCAGCATATCTCTTTGTGTTTGTTTGTTATTTTGTTATTTTTCATCCAGATTTCTTTCATCTCTGTTAAAGACCTTTTATTTGGTCGTTTGTCTTCTATTTGTATTCTGAATGTACTCTGTGATGAACCTGTTCGATTAGATTGGTCGTCAAATGAATAAACTTATATAGGTCCCCAGTTATTGAACATAGAATTGTCTGATGCCCTTTAGGTCCCTAAACGTATTGTTTATGTGAGCGATCGATTATTACCTGCTATAATTAGTATAGTCGACTCGATAAATGTCGTCGATTAGTTTTCTATAACTAATGAATCGAAGGAGTTAGGATTGTCACATAACTAATTAAACTCGGACACTGGCTGGATGACCTAGTAATGTTTGAAATGGTCTGTTGGCATTATAAAAATGACTAAAAGGGTTCAGTCTAGGCAGTCCTGAGCTCGAGCTTTCATCAGTGCAAAAAATGCCCTAATGCTGCAATAGGCAGGGGCAGTAATAATCAAGGTTGACAGGGGTAATCTGGGGTGCTAAAAAGAACAGAAGTAATTAGTTTAAGTGAGCTGACAAGTAGGGTACTAACTTAGGATTAAACTAATACCAATGGGGAACAAGACACAAGGGTATGGGGGCTCAAAATGAATAAACAAATGAGCCCATAATTCTGGATTAAACAAAAACCAGGCGTGGGGAATAAAGGTAGCTGACACCAAGCATGCTTAGGATGGGCTTAAAGGGTATGGGCATTCTGCCAATTGGCAGGCAGGGCAGCTCAGCTGTAATGGTGCATTTGGCCTATAAATAGGCCATTGGACAACTAAAACAGGGGCTGAAGTTTATGGGTCTGAGGCTGGACTTTTAGCTTTCAGAGAGAAAAAAAAGGGCTGTAAAATTTTAGTCCAAAGAGAGGTCTAGTGAGTTCAAAGAAAACTGAAAAAACACAAGTTAGCTTCCAATAAACACTGCAACCAAACACTGCCTGAAAAGTTGTATAAGAGTGCATATTGGTCAAGCTGTCTTGGCCAAGTTCTTGGTTTGCATTGGTTGAGCTGTTTCTGGTTATTCAATTGGTAGTGTTGCTGCATTGAATACTCTGTTGTTGCTGTTTGTTTCATCCTTCTTTTCTGGGTTCATTGGTTTGGTACTCGACTATTTGTTGGTCCTCTTTGTTCTGGGAAATATTGTTGGTCGTCTGAGGTTTGTGGAAAACATTTGGTTTGGTTTGTTGCTGTGCTGTTGCTGTGTATCTGCTGCTGCTGTGTTTGTGGCATACTGCCCAACTGATCATTCTTTTCTTCTTTTCGTTCTCTATACCAGGTACATGACTAATACTCTGTCAAATGTAATTGGAAAGTTGAGCATGAATACAAAAGAAAAGACCTGAAGAGTGACTTTTATGCATAAATTGTTACATTAGACATCATGTATTGTATAATGATTGTCATTTTTGTTTGGACAATAGAAACAGCCTACATACTAAGTATATCAATGTAGGTTAACGAATGCTAGCTTTGTATGTATACTGCTAAGTGAGAATACGCCCAGTGTAATAAGTTGTATTTCAAACTTAGTCTGATGGTATAGTATATTCTCTAATGTAGGCCAAATAGGAAAGCTATCCATTTTAGTTAAAGTTCTTTCTCCTTCTGCCATATTGTCCCATAAACTGATAAACTCATTTCACAAAATAAAGAATCAGTTCAGGGCCTCGACCTCATGAAGGTCGAGCCCAAATCGAAGCAAACTAAGTAGGCCCGCGTAGAACAGGCGAAGGCCCAGGTCTGGTCCATCGCGCATGGGCTGGATTTGGGCCCAGAATTGTTTGTTCGGCTGATTGCATATACAGCCCCATTTCTGAAATTTTTTTTAGCTTTTCTGAATGTCATTACAAATAGCTTGCAAGCATTTAATTAATTAGGACTATATACTGTTTTCAATTGATAAGGACAAACGCGATAAGAAACGTAGTTGCTATAGGATAACCTTTTAAAATAAGAACGAGATGAGCCTCGATAAAAATAAACACAACGTGCAAATGCGGGGCCCTTGTTAAATGTATATTGTTGGAGCATTTAGTTTCCGGGATGGGTTGCTTAGCAAATCTCACAACCCTCCCTAAATAACAACACGTTAGTCTCTTTAGGATACGCTTTAATAAAACCTTACCTTCTTAAACTCGGGTGCACATTTATGTGACCCAAATCCAAATCCCAGCCGAGTCGAGATATATCAATAACCACGGGTGCATTGATGTAGCGTGGTTCGAGATATGTTTTCACGACGTTGCAAGTCCTATAAAAATAACGGTGAACGATAAAAGCGGATAAAAGATAAAATTGGCACATAGGTTCATAATTGTATTAAAATCAGATAAATAAGCCGAATATAACAGTTGAGCGACCGTGATAGAACCACGGAACTCGGGAATGCCTAACACCTTCTCCCGGGTTAACAGAATTCCTTATCCGGATTTCTGGTACGCAGACTGTAATATAGAGTCATTATTTTCCTCGATTCGGGATTAAAATTGGTGACTTGGGACACCCTAAATCTCCCAAGTGGCGACTCTAAAATAAATAAACTAATCCCGTTCCGATTGTCCTTTAATTGGAAAAACTCCCTTGCGCCCTCTCGGGTGCGGAAAAAGGAGGTGTGACAGCTCTGGCGACTCTGCTGGGGATCTTAAAACCCAGAACCAATAGTTCAGGGTTAAGAAGTCGAGCTTAGAATAATTGTTATTATTTGGCTTTATTTATTATCTGATTATTACATGTTTTGAGCCTAATGTGCTAAGTGCTGCCTTTACCGCTTTGATATTATTTGAACTGTATATAAACTGTGCCGAAACCTTTCTCTTCTTGCCTCCGGGGATGTGCTCACTGGTTGAGACTCCCTATTCTGTTAGTGTCATACCCTAAATAAAAGAGGTTCGGAAAGTTTCTAAGCCGGCTGGCCTTTTGGTTCCCGGAAAGGAGCTCCTTCCTCAACTCGAGTTGTCCGCTCGGGTACACTGTCTAGAACACCGACCCAGGTTTTGAACATAGAATAACGTGACTTCATGCCGGATCCCTAGTAGGAACGCTTATTTGCATCACGTTGCATTTGACTTAGGGGACTCAACACAGGGGTTGGGTCCGTCTAGGACTAGCAACCTGATATGAAAAGACCATTCTGGTGCATCCCACTGTTTTCCGTGCATTTATTTGTCTCATGCCCGCATGCTGACCGGTGTTTGAATATTTGGAATATTGTGAAAAAAAAAGGGAAATAACGGTTAGGAATTGATTGTTTATTGTTGAAAAAAAAAAACAAATACTGTCAAAACTCTGCCAAAATTTTGAAAAGTCGTTGTTCTGCCTTTCATAATAAAAAATATATCAATAGAAATATAGAGTTGTCTTGTCATAAAAATAAAAAAAAATCTTATTTTAAAATTTTTTTTATATAATAAAAAAAAAGTCTTGTGTGGTCTTTACTTTTATTATTTGTTACAAATATATGTATATATATATATATATATGAAAAATTCAAAAGTTTTGCTTTATTTCAAAATGTATATATCTTTATTTATGGCAAAAGTATTTATCTTGTTAAAGGTCTAGAAAAGTCCTTTCAGGCTCCCAGTTTTTCGAAAAAAAAAAAAAAAAAAAATCCAAAATATTTTCCGTTATTGACTTCTTTAGAAAGTTTTATATATATATATATATGAAAATTCAAAATTCACAAAAAATCGCATATATTTTTGTTTTTAGCAGGATAAGTGTCGTTTGTTAAAATCTTGTTAATAAATGTGCAGAATGAGCACGATTCCGAATGAACCCTTTTCAATCATGAATAAAATTCCCCTCCAATTGCGGCTCTGGTGGAATGATTTGGGCAAAGAGGGGCATGACGAAATCAAGAAGTATCTGAAAGGCCTCACGAGTTTGTTGGATATCAGGCCACGAGGAGATATCATAAGGGCACTAGTCCCCCACTGGGATCCTGCGCACAATGTCTTCCGCTTCTCAGATTTCGAACTTACCCCAACTTTAGAAGAAATAGCAGGGTATATCGGCAGCACTGAGACTCCTTTGAGGCACAAATATCTGATTGCTCCAAGAGCTGTAGCAGTACACCGGTTCCTGGACTCCTTAAAGATAGTCAGAACAGTTCATAACCCTGACTTGGCAAAAGGTTTTTGCAGCACGAGTTTCATATATCAAAGATATGGTCACATAGGAGGATTCGACAAGCCAGAAAACCAGTTGTGCAGCAAAGGTAATCGCCAGAAGTGGGAAGAACATAGACGAATTGCTTTCATGATAACTTTCTTAGGACTACTAATATTCCCAAGAAAAGATGGGAATATTGACATAAAGATAGCAGGGGTCGTCAGTACGTTGCTCACACAGAGTGATAGTACGTTGGCGCCCATGATAGTATCTGATATATTCCGGGCACTCACTTCTTGCAAAGCCGGAGGAAGCTTTTTCGAGGGTTGCAATTTGTTGTTGCAAATGTGGATGATCGAACACCTATGTCACCGAGCCCAGTTTCTGAGCCATGGATCCGCTGGAAAGACCTGCATAGAGGAGTTCTATACCAGAGTTGATGAAACCTACCTACCAGAAGGAGTTGTAGCATGGACCTCATATTTCCAAACCCTCAACGCCAGTCAAATACAGTGGGCGCTAGGATGGTTACCGATCGACGAAGTCATATACATGCCAGCAGCCAGGCCCCATTTTCTTTTAATGGGACTTAAGAGCATTCAACCATACGCGCCGCATCGGGTTTTAAGGCAACTTGGGAGGTATCAGATAGTGCCGAAAGACGAGGATCTGAGCATCCAGGTAATCGAGATCAGTCCCGACGGCCAGTTTCCTGAAGCAAGGGTTCGTCAAATTTGGAGCCAATGTCAATACTTAGAAGCAAATACTTGTGTATTGAATCGAGCAAAAGGGGAAGTTTCGCCCAGGTATCAGGCCTGGTACAAAGGGGAGACATCATCTGGAAGACCGACCAAAAGACCTCACCTGCAAGAATTTGCCAAATCTTCACAAGAACAGTGGGGCTGGTTGGCCAAAGAGCAGGAATATCTTGTCAAAGCAGGCAAACTGAAGCAACAAGTTCAGGATATGAAGTTTGAGTGCCAATTACAGTCTGCTGCCCACAAGGGAGAAAAGAACAAGTTAATCAGAGAAGGCGAGATCCTCAAAACTCAGATCCGGAGAATGAAAAAAGAGGCTAATAGCCAGCTAGGAAGCCGGGCAGATAAAAGATTGATAGCAGGGTTAAAAGATCAGGTTGCGGAATGCCAGGAAGATTTGGAAAAAGCCAGGGCCAGCACAGCAAAATTGCGAACCAAGTGGGCAAAGGGTGCGATGGCTCGGAGGCAGCACCTGCAACAAGTCATAAGGGAGTATGAACTGAGCATCGGGACATTAAGGGAAACGAATGCCTCTCTTCGAGAAAGGATCCTCAAGCAAACACGAAATGCCCAAGACGACAGAAGGCATTATTACGATGCAATGACCAGAATGGAAAGGCAAATGGAGATGTTCCAGGATCAGCTTGCCAACAATGCGCAAACACTGGGATTGAAGAACCAACAGATAAGGCATTTGTTCGCAGAAAGGGACAACATCCGGGGAAGGATTGATGAAATAGGGCATTACATCTACATGAAATGCTTGGCATATGAGCGAACACCTCGGAAGACCCTCCTTGTTTCCATCATGGGTTGCGTCCGCCGGATTATGAACGAATTGAAGAGCTTGCAAAGAGACCTTACACCTAGAGCCGCAAAAAGGCCGGATGATGCCTCACGGCCCCTTAAATTGGAGAATTAGTTTTGGTCAAGTCCTGTTTATTTGGCTTGGGTTGTTTTTCCATATGTTGTTTTCTTTTTCGTTAAACCGAGTTTGAAACCGTCGAGTTTGTACTATTGCTATTCCTTGCTTGATGTAATTTGTAATAGCAAAATTTTGAGAATGAATTCAATGATTTCACAAAAATTGTGTGTTTTTACTTTAAGGCAGAACTACGCCTGGTCTGATTCACGCGGGGACGTGATACGTAGGCAATCCCCATAAGATTCGACCGCTTTTAATAAATAAAGAAAAGAAAATGTAAATAAAATAAGACGCGGGGTTTCGCAGAATACTCTAAAAGAGACAAATGAACAAACCGGGATGACGCATGTGGTTTGAAGCAAAGCATGTAGAAACGGTTAACTGCCTAGGTGCATTGCATCCTCTATGTGTTATGATCAAATCTGTTAAGCTCTAACACTAACAAAGTTTGTTGTTGTCTGATAACCAGACAGTTAGTTGTTAAAGAATTCTGGCAACACATTCATACCAAACCAGATCCAAAGGACCGGTAGCAACAAGCATGACTACTTCAGAGAATAGTAATGAGGAAGAAAGGCCGATGAGCCAGTTGCTAAAAGAGGCAATGGAAAAGATTGAAAGGATGGGACTAGAGATGCATGCAATGCAGCTAGCCCTGGCCAAAACACAAAAGAGCCCTGAGACACTGGGACACATGCCGGAATACCCTCACTCTGGCCCCTCCACAAGCCGCCCAAATCCCCTCTATCATCAAGAAAGAAGCCCTCATGATTCCCAAGCTCCACCACCCCATCAACCTCTCCCAACACCCAATATTCCCATTTTTGTGGGACCTGCATCGGCCCCTTTGCAACGAACGACCAGTGAGCCATTGTTTCAGGCTCACGATACACAATTCTATCCCCCTGAACCTACATTCCATGCACCCGAACCACAGGCTTACAATCCCCATTTGGAAGTCCCGGCAGAGGTTGAGAAGCCGGTTAAGGCCCTTGAACAGGATGAAGTGTTAAGAAAGTTCAAAAGCCTGGAGCAATCCTTCAGAAACTTGCACGGGCTGGGCAATCAAGTCAGCGTGGCATACAAAGATCTGTGCCCTTTCCCAGATGTCCAACTCCCGGTTGGGTTCAAGATGCCCAAGTTTGATTTATATGAAGGGCACGGTGATCCCATGGCACATTTGCGGGGATTCTGTAGCAAAATGAGAGGGGCAGGAGGCGAGGATGAGCTTTTGATAGCTTACTTCGGCCAAAGTCTGAGCGGATCTGCACTGGAATGGTATACCAGGCAGGATTTCAGCAGGTGGTACACGTGGGATGATCTGGCACAGGCTTTTGCAGGTCATTTCCAGTACAATCTAGAGATAGTCCCCGACCGTCTCACATTATTGAGAACTGGGAAGAAACCCGGGGAAAGTTTTCGCGAGTTCGGGTTCCGCTGGAGAGAACAAGCAGCTAGGGTCGATCCTCCCATGAGAGAGGGAGAGATGGTAGACTACTTTTTGCAGACATTGGATCCAACCTACTTTGGTCACTTGGTGACAACGGTTGGAAAATCTTTCAACGAGGTGGTCAAAATAGGGGTCATGATAGAAGAAGGTTTGAGGTCGGACAAGATCTTAAACTATTCGGCACTTAAGGCCACAACCCAGGCTATTCAAAGCGGCACGGGAGGTGCGCTAAGAAGAAAGAAAGAAGAGGTTGCCACGATCGAGGCAGGCAGTTGGCCCAGGGCTGGCAGGCCACACTACAACCAACCCAGGCCTCACAGGTCAAACTATCCATACAACCCACCACAAAATTTCTATCCACCTCGAGAACCGCATTGTTCCGTACACCAAGCCCAGATATACACTCAGCCCCCGGTTCGCCCACAATGGCGCGCACCGGCTCCCCAGAACATATATGCACCACCACAAAACACTTACCCTCCACCAAGGGCATATAGAAATCCTTCAGGGGCAGGTTTCCGGGGAAATCCAGATGCCAGAAATGACAGGTTGCGGAAGCAAAGAACCTTCACCGAACTGGGAGAAACCTACACCGCTGTGTTCCACAAGCTGCGACAATTGGGTTTGGTTAGTCCCGTCCATACTCGGGAACCAAATCCCCCACCTCAGAATTTGGACCGTTCAATCAGTTGTGAATACTGTTCAGGGATGCTCGGGCACGATACCGAGAAGTGTTGGAAGTTAAGGCATGCCATACAGGATCTTATTGACACCAATAAGATCGAGGTCCAGACACCGGAGGCTCCTAACATCAACCAAAACCCGCTGCCAGCGCACCACGAAGCTCACATGATTGAGTTGGTGTGTGAGGGAGGTGAATTAAGAAAACCCTCACAAACAGTGATGATGATCCAAGCTGCCCCAAAAGAAGTCTTAACCAGGGGAGGAACAAATGTACAGTCGCAGGGAGAAGGTGTCAAGCCGGTAGTAATATGGGGGAAGAACCCGTCCGTCATAACAAGCAAACCCGAGCCAAGCAAATTGGTAATACCAGGGATCCTGCCCACACCGGCAGTCATGTTGAAAGGGGTATGTAGAGAACGGGTGACCATAAAGCCGGTGGTCCAACTGCCTGTGCTTGACAGCAGGGCTGTGCCCTGGAAATATGAAAAAGCAGTGGTAACGTACCAAGGAAAACAGGTGGAAGAAGTCAGTTGTGAAGCGCAAGGTTTGACTCGATCAGGTCGATGTTTTGCTCCGGCGGAGTTAAGAAAAACCAACCCAGTGGCAACCAAGAAGCCAGTGTCAGAAGAAGAGGCTGAAGACTTCCTGAGGAAGATGAAAGTACAAGACTATTCTGTGGTTGAGCAGCTGAGAAAAACACCTGCCCAGATCTCACTATTGTCATTACTCCTCCATTCCGAGGAACATCGTCGGGCCCTGTTAAAGATATTGAACGAGGCTCATGTACCCAGTGAGATTTCTGTAAACCACCTGGAAACCATTGCTAGCAAGATTTTCGAGGTGAACAGAGTGACATTCTCAGATGATGACCTGCCGGTGGAAGGTACGGAGCATAACAAAGCTCTATACCTAGCTGTCAAATGTGAAGACTCGGTGGTAACCCGAGTATTGGTGGATAACGGCTCAAGCGCCAATATTTGTCCATTGTCCACCCTGGACCAGTTAAAGATTGACCGTGGAAGAATCCGGGAGAATAGCATCTGTGTCCGAGGGTTTGACGGAAACGGAACAGCCACTGTGGGGGATGTTGTACTTGAACTAACCATTGGCCCGGTCCTGTTTACCATGGAATTCCAGGTATTGGACGCCACGGTATCTTACAACTTGCTGTTAGGACGACCCTGGATTCACGCAGCTAAAGCGGTGCCTTCCACCCTACATCAGACAGTGAAGTTCGAGTGGGAAAGACAAGAGGTCGTGTTGCACGGTGAGGATACAACATACACCATGGGCGGAATCATTGTGCCTTTCATAGAGACCAGTGATGACAAGGGTCCTTGGGTCTACCAGATTCTCGATACAGGGTCGGCCAACAAAATCTCTGAAGGAGAAATCATCCCGCACCCTAGGGTAGCTGCCGCAACAGTCATGATGGTATCGGAGATGCTGGGTAACGGATTTGTGCCGGGAAAAGGCCTGGGAGTTGAACTTCAAGGGATAGTCCAACCTGTTTCCCTTCCTAAGAATCTGGAAACCTTCGGGTTGGGGTTCAAACCAATCGCAGCAGACAGGAAGGAGGCGCGAAGAATGAAGAAGAAGGTCTGGTTTCTGCCTAAACCAGTGCCACGCCTCTCAAGGCCTTTTGTTAAAGCAAGTGCCAAGGGGTCAGCGATCCCAAAGATTCGAGGACCTTTGATCGGTGTAAATGAAGACCTGAATCAGAGTTTTGAGAGACTATTCGCAGATGTCAGTATGGTGGAAGCTGGAGAGGGTTCCAGCAGGGCAGAGATACAATTTGTGGGGCCTGAGGCCAAGACCAACAATTGGACGATTACTCCTCTCCCTGTCCGAGGGGAGTCTTGGTAGTAGGCTTTGATTAATGTTTTGTTTGTTTGTTTGTTTGATCGGATTATCCAAGGGTGTAATCCCAATTTTACTTTCGTTTTGTAAAAGTGTGAACCCTTTTTATCCTGCAAATTTAATAAAGTTCTTTTCTTTTGTCCCATTTTAATTTCTGGTTTTGTTTTCTTTCTGAACAGTTCTCTTTTTACTGGTCCTAATGACATGGCATGCACAACGGATCTTCGACCTAGTCTAATAAATCAATCTGAATCTGACTCAATGATGCAAGAGGTCGTTTGTGATAATGAATCCGAATGTGACGAAAGGGAAGCCTTCGAAGAAATAAATCGAGAACTATGCCAATTTGAAGAGAAACCCAAGCCTAACCTAAATGACACTGAGGCTGTGAACCTAGGAAACGCTGATAACATCCAAGAGACCAAAATTAGCATCCACATTGAGCCGAATGTCAAAGCAGAATTGATCGAAACTCTCAGGGAATTCAAAGATGTTTTTGCATGGTCATATGATGATATGCCTGGATTGAGCACCGATTTAGTGGTTCACAAATTGCCCACTGACCCGGCATACCCTCCGGTCAAGCAAAAACTAAGGAAATTTAAAACAGAAATGAGTGTAAAGATCAAAGAAGAGGTGATTAAGCAATTACAATCTAAGGTCATTCGGGTCACTCGGTATCCCGAGTGGCTGGCCAATGTGGTACCAGTCCCAAAGAAGGATGGAAAAATCAGGGTGTGCGTCGACTACCGCAATCTCAACAAAGCAAGTCCCAAGGACAATTTCCCGTTACCCAACATTCATATCCTGATCGATAATTGCGCTGGGCGCGAGATCGGATCCTTTGTGGATTGCTATGCGGGTTATCATCAGATCCTAATGGACGAAGAGGATGCTGAGAAGACAGCGTTTATTACGCCATGGGGAACCTACTGCTATCGGGTAATGCCGTTCGGGTTAAAGAACGTCGTGGCAACGTACATGCGAGCAATGACTGCCGTGTTTCATGACATGATACACAAAGAAATCGAGGTGTACGTCGATGATGTGATCATCAAATCTTGGCGTCAAGAGGACCATGTGGCAGACCTAAGGAGATTTTTCCAAAGACTCCGAAGGTATGATATCAAGCTTAACCCGGCCAAATGCGCATTCGGGGTTCCATCAGGAAAGTTGCTAGGATTCATCGTCAGTCGACGGCGGATTGAGTTAGACCCATCCAAAATTGAATCCATCCGAGATTTGCCACCGCCAAGGAACAAAACAGAGGTAATGAGCTTGCTGGGTAGACTCAATTATATCAGCAGGTTCATCGCTCAACTCACAGCAACTTGTGAGCCCATATTTCGGCTACTGAGAAAGGATGCTGCAGTAGGTTGGACGGCAGAGTGCCAGGAGGCTTTCGACCAAATCAAAGGGTATCTGTCTAATCCACCCGTATTGGTCCCGCCTAAGCCCGGGAAACCCCTAATCCTTTACCTGACGGTCTTGGAAAATTCATTTGGTTGTGTACTGGGGCAACATGATGACACAGGGAGGAAGGAGCAGGCCATCTACTATCTTAGCAAGAAATTCACAGTGCATGAGGTCAAGTACACTCAACTCGAGAAAACATGCTGCGCCCTGACTTGGGTAGCTCAGAAGTTGAAGCACTACCTGTCTTCATATACTACTTATCTCATATCCCGCTTGGACCCATTGAAGTATATCTTTCAGAAACCTATGCCCACGGGGAGGTTGGCAAAATGGCAAATTCTGCTCACAGAATTTGATATCATCTACGTGACAAGGACGGCCATGAAAGCCCAGGCACTGGCAGACCATTTGGCAGAAAACCCCGTTGATGAAAAATACGAGCCCTTAAGAACGTATTTTCCTGACGAAGAGGTGATGCATACGAATGAGTTGGAATTACCCGAGGAATCAGGTTGGAAGCTTTTCTTCGATGGAGCTGCAAACGCAAAAGGGGTTGGAATAGGGGCAGTACTCATTTCTGAAACAGGACGGCATTATCCTGTTACGGCCCAACTGCGCTTCTACTGCACTAACAATATGGCCGAATATGAGGCTTGCATTCTGGGTCTGCGCTTGGCTGCTGACATGGATGTCCAAGACGTCTTGGTCTTGGGAGACTCGGACCTCTTGGTACATCAAATTCAGGGGGAATGGGAAACACGAGATCTAAAGCTCATACCATACCGACAATGCTTGCATGATCTGAGCAAGCAATTTCGATCGGTGAAGTTCAAACACATCCCGAGAGTTCACAATGAGGTTGCAGATGCCTTAGCCACCTTAGCATCAATGCTGCACCACCCTGACAAAATGTATGTTGATCCTCTGCATATCCAAGTCCGTGATCAGCACGCCTACTGCAATACCATAGAAGAAGAAGCAGATGGCGAACCCTGGTTTCATGATATCAAGGAATACCTCAGAATGGGGATATATCCAGAACATGCCTCGGGAGACCAAAAAAGAGCCCTTCGGCGTTTGTCGAATGGTTTCTTCCTCGGTGGAGGAGTGTTGTACAAAAGAACCCCGGATTTGGGATTGTTGAGATGCGTAGATGCCAGTCAAGCAATGACGGTTATGGAAGAGGTACATGCGGGAGTTTGCGGACCACACATGAGCGGATATGTATTGGCAAGAAAGATCCTTCGAACAGGGTGTTATTGGCTCACCATGGAACGCGACTGTATCACTTTTGTGAGGAAATGCCATCAGTGCCAGATACATGGAGATTTGATTCATTCTCCGCCAACAGAGTTACATACGATGTCAGCACCTTGGCCGTTTGTGGCCTGGGGCATGGATGTCATCGGGCCCATCGAGCCAGCAGCATCCAACGGTCACAGGTTCATTCTAGTGACCATTGATTACTTCACCAAATGGGTTGAGGCTAAAACCTTCAAGTCGGTAACCAAGAAGGCAGTGGTGGACTTTATTCACTCCCATATCATCTGCAGATTTGGGATCCCAAAAGTGATCATCACGGATAACGGTGCGAATCTTAATAGCAGCTTGATGAGAGAGGTATGCCAACAATTCAAGATTACACACCGCAATTCCACCCCATATCGTCCTAAGGCAAATGGAGCAGTCGAAGCAGCCAATAAAAATATCAAGAAGATACTGCGAAAAATAGTGGAAGGGTCCAGACAGTGGCACGAGAAATTGCCCTTTGCTTTGTTGGGCTACCGCACTACCGTCCGGACTTCCATAGGCACAACTCCTTATTTGTTGGTGTATGGGACTGAGGCCGTGATACCAGCGGAGGTCGAAATTCCGTCCCTCCGAATTGTCGCTGAAGCCGGGATTGATGATGATGAATGGGTCAAAGCTCGATTGGAACAGTTGAGCCTGATAGATGAGAAAAGATTGGCAGCAGTGTGCCATGGTCAGCTGTACCAGAAGAGAATGGCAAGAACGTATAATAAAAAGGTGCGCCCCAGGAAGTTTGAAGTAGGGCAGCAGGTATTGAAGAAGATCCTCCCACATCAGGTCGAGGCGAAAGGCAAATTCGCCCCAAATTGGCAAGGGCCTTATATTGTGACCAGAGTCTTGGCCAATGGTGCCTTGTGTTTGACAGATGTCGAAGGTGGATGTGTCGACATGGCTATCAACTCAGATGCAGTCAAGAGATATTATGCGTAATTTCTTTAAATTATGGCAATTTTGGTTTATTTGTTTGTGTTTGGCGTTTGTTGAATAATGAGATGACGGAGGCAATTCTTTCTTCTATCCAAACACTTTTAACCTTCGCTTTCCCCTTTGAGCCTTGAGCAAATTCTTTCAATACCCCTCTTTTGGAATCACTAATGGGAAAGATATAAAAAAAAAAAAAAAAAAAAAAGAAAAGAAAGGAAAAGAAAAGAAAAAGAAAAAGAAAAGGAAAAGAAAATGAAAAGAAAGAAAAGAAAAATCAAGGAATAGAAAACCGTGGGAACTACGTTTGACCTGATTCCTCAAAGAGGATACGTAGGCGCCTCACGGCTCGGTCATAGTATGCATCATAGCAAATATAGGATGCATAATGTACATAGTGTGCACAATATAGCACAATGTGCGTAACGCACGTAACTCAACATAAGCATAAAAAATAAAATTCCCCAAGCAAGAAAACTGGGGCAGAGGTTATGTTTTAAGTTCCAACAAAGGTTAGATTCCAAAAGTTGTAGCACATCACCCTTCAAATTGTTTTCATTTTTGTAGCCTTTCTTCAATCCCACACCAAAACCAACGTCAACATCCAAAAGACCTCCCGATCAATGTTCGAGAGATGCCAAATCCGGAAAATAAGGCCGAGAATAATACACCAAGCCCCAGCAAAGAAGAGGATCGTAATATGGGGAACGAATTGATTAGTCAAAGGAATCTCCAGAAAAGAGGGTCGTATCTACAACACCCCGATTCCTCGAAAGAAATAAAATGAGAGAGTCTCATCGGTGAAAACCTTCGCAGGCACCGAGAGGCGACGTAAGATGAGGGATATAAAATGAGAGAGTCTTATTGGTGAAAACCTTCACAGGCACCATAAGGCGCCGGGAGATGAGAGAAAAGAGAGAGTCTCATTAGTGAAAACCCCTCGAAGGGCACTATGAGGCGACGAGACAGATCAGCGAAGCTACCACATTTGCAACAAGATGAACATCCATTTATCATCCCCAGCAAGTCAGACCGTCGGACAAATTGATTGATACAAATAGACTGGGTCGGGAATCTATGGTGCACGTCATGATCACGGGGACCAATTGTGTCCTCCAGATAAGTTCTTTGGATTGTCTCCTCCCACAAAAATATTGGTTCAGAAAGTTTTTCTTTTTTCCATATCTTTATTTCTTTTCCTAAAATGTGTCTTGAAAGGATTTTTCAAAGCTTACTACCAGAAACCAAAGGAGAATTCATCCAAATGCCGGATGATACAAACAGTCGTAAAGGCCGGTCCCAGGCAATGCAGGGATTGTGCCCGGAAATTTTGGAAGAAGTAAGCTCCAAAAGGGAGTGGTTTCGGGAGTTAGAAGCAGACCCCCACATCATGTGTTTAAAGAGAAAGAAGAAAAGGGGATAAATTGAAAACCGATCCCCAGCAGGCGAGAGACCCCCAACAGGCAACTTTGCCCGCCAACCAATTATGGGGACAAAGAGCAAGAAAAGGGGAAGAAAGGAAGACCATCCGCCAGAAAGGCACCCTCTACCACCACGATAAAAACTAATTAAATCCTTCTGTCTGCTGCAGGAAAGCAAAGGATTGACGAGAACAGCAACGCCAAGGGAGTCACCAAGACCGGGGCAGAAAATTTTCTGCCGGTTGTCGAAAATTTTCTCGGAAGAACGAGGAAGCAATTTTAATACTTTTAAGTTCTAGGTCGCCCACCAGTATAATGCGGGAATACTTTTAAGTTCTAGGTCGCCCACCAGTATAATGCGGGAATACATTTAAGTTCTAGGTCGCCCACCAGTATAATGCGGGAATACATTTAAGTTCTAGGTCGCCCACCAGTATAATGCGGGAATACTTTTAAGTTCTAGGTCGCCCACCAGTATAATGCGGGAATACTTTTAAGTTCTAGGTCGCCCACCAGTATAATGCGGGAATACTTTTAAGTTCTAGGTCGCCCACCAGTATAATGCGGGAATACATTTAAGTTCTAGGTCGCCCACCAGTATAATGCGGGAATACTTTTAAGTTCTAGGTCGCCCACCAGTATAATGCGGGAATACATTTAAGTTCTAGGTCGCCCACCAGTATAATGCGGGAATACATTTAAGTTCTAGGTCGCCCACCAGTATAATGCGGGAATACTTTTAAGTTCTAGGTCGCCCACCAGTATAATGCGGGAATACTTTTAAGTTCTAGGTCGCCCACCAGTATAATGCGGGAATACTTTTAAGTTCTAGGTCGCCCACCAGTATAATGCGGGAATACTTTTAAGTTCTAGGTCGCCCACCAGTATAATGCGGGAATACTTTTAAGTTCTAGGTCGCCCACCAGTATAATGCGGGAATACTTTTAAGTTCTAGGTCGCCCACCAGTATAATGCGGGAATACTTTTAAGTTCTAGGTCGCCCACCAGTATAATGCGGGAATACTTTTAAGTTCTAGGTCGCCCACCAGTATAATGCGGGAATACTTTTAAGTTCTAGGTCGCCCACCAGTATAATGCGGGAATACTTTTAAGTTCTAGGTCGCCCACCAGTATAATGCGGGAATACTTTTAAGTTCTAGGTCGCCCACCAGTATAATGCGGGAATACTTTTAAGTTCTAGGTCGCCCACCAGTATAATGCGGGAATACTTTTAAGTTCTAGGTCGCCCACCAGTATAATGCGGGAATACTTTTAAGTTCTAGGTCGCCCACCAGTATAATGCGGGAATACTTTTAAGTTCTAGGTCGCCCACCAGTATAATGCGGGAATACCTTTAAGTTCTAGGTCGCCCACCAGTATAATGCGGGAATACTTTTAAGTTCTAGGTCGCCCACCAGTATAATGCGGGAATACTTTTAAGTTCTAGGTCGCCCACCAGTATAATGCGGGAATACTTTTAAGTTCTAGGTCGCCCACCAGTATAATGCGGGAATACTTTTAAGTTCTAGGTCGCCCACCAGTATAATGCGGGAATACTTTTAAGTTCTAGGTCGCCCACCAGTATAATGCGGGAATACTTTTAAGTTCTAGGTCGCCCACCAGTATAATGCGGGAATACTTTTAAGTTCTAGGTCGCCCACCAGTATAATGCGGGAATACTTTTAAGTTCTAGGTCGCCCACCAGTATAATGCGGGAATACCTTTAAGTTCTAGGTCGCCCACCAGTATAATGCGGGAATACTTTTAAGTTCTAGGTCGCCCACCAGTATAATGCGGGAATACTTTTAAGTTCTAGGTCGCCCACCAGTATAATGCGGGAATACTTTTAAGTTCTAGGTCGCCCACCAGTATAATGCGGGAATACTTTTAAGTTCTAGGTCGCCCACCAGTATAATGCGGGAATACTTTTAAGTTCTAGGTCGCCCACCAGTATAATGCGGGAATACTTTTAAGTTCTAGGTCGCCCACCAGTATAATGCGGGAATACTTTTAAGTTCTAGGTCGCCCACCAGTATAATGCGGGAATACTTTTAAGTTCTAGGTCGCCCACCAGTATAATGCGGGAATACTTTTAAGTTCTAGGTCGCCCACCAGTATAATGCGGGAATACTTTTAAGTTCTAGGTCGCCCACCAGTATAATGCGGGAATACTTTTAAGTTCTAGGTCGCCCACCAGTATAATGCGGGAATACTTTTAAGTTCTAGGTCGCCCACCAGTATAATGCGGGAATACTTTTAAGTTCTAGGTCGCCCACCAGTATAATGCGGGAATACTTTTAAGTTCTAGGTCGCCCACCAGTATAATGCGGGAATACCTTTAAGTTCTAGGTCGCCCACCAGTATAATGCGGGAATACCTTTAAGTTCTAGGTCGCCCACCAGTATAATGCGGGAATACTTTTAAGTTCTAGGTCGCCCACCAGTATAATGCGGGAATACTTTTAAGTTCTAGGTCGCCCACCAGTATAATGCGGGAATACTTTTAAGTTCTAGGTCGCCCACCAGTATAACGCGGGAATACTCTTAAGTTCTAGGTCGCCCACCAGTATAATGCGGGAATACATTCAGCTCTAGATTTTGGAATCAGTCGCCCCACCTGAAGACGGAAGGGTACAACAGAGATCCCCAAACGGGAAACAATGAAATCCCCAGCACCAAGAAGCAGACAACTGCAGAGGCAAGCACGCCATTCAAAAGGAAAAAGGAACAGTTTGGGAACGTTGTAGCATGCCTAGTATAACAATTCTGATGAAAAGCCATACCACTGAAGAAACCATTGGAAGATTTAAAGAAGAAAGCCGTATCCCCAGCAAATCAAGCAAAGTGATGAGAACTGACAGTCAGAAAAGGTGAAGGACCAGCATCATCTCCAAGTTCACAAAATAAAGGCGTCAGAGGAAAACGTTAGCCGACAAGAAAGCAAGGCAACAAGAACAAGTCGAAGATGGATGAGATCTCATACTCTAGCTTAACTTCTTGTTTTTCCTTTTAGAGCAATGTAACAGGGAGATCGGTTGAGCAGTAGCATCCTACAGCAGCATGCAACAGCGCACAACAGCAGCAAGTAATACAGTCGCACGGTAGTCCCAGCTACCAAAATTTCCCGAACTACATTGACCTGATTCCTGTTCAGCCCAGGATATGTAGGAAACCCCTGAAGCAAAGGTTCGGTCAAATCTTTTTCAAAAAATGCTTCACATGGAGTAGTCGGACGGGCAAAAATCGCTCGCTTTATCTTTGCACGAAAACCCTTCGTGTCTTCGTGCAAAGAGGGGCAACTGTAAGCACGTGATTTTTGCTTCACGGACAATTGCTCCAAAAGAAAATAAAAATAGCGGCAAAGGGCTTCGCTGTACAATTTTTCGGTCTTTCCGTGACATGTTTTGTTAATCGTTTGTGAGTCTGTCCATTTTTGCATTTAATCATTAACAAACAAAAATACAAAATATGCATGTTAGGATGATTAAACCATAATTCGGTCAGTAAAAGAAAATTCAAAATATATATATATATGTGTGCATCGTTCGTTCTAGGCTTTTAGTTAACTTACTTAAATAATTTTTGTGATAATTGTGTTAAAATGTTGCATTGTTGTTTAGTTTTAATTTCGTTATTTTGTTATTTATTATTTTTATTTTTGTTTTAAAAGAAAAAATGAAATTAGAAAAACAAAAGAGAAGGAAATCGGTTTGGGCCAAAAATTAAACAAAATAACTGGCCCAACCAGCACGCAGGCCCAGTCCAAATCCGGTTGCCCAGACACCTCCTGAAACGACACCGTTTCAGGCCAATCCATCTCAGCCGTTCCAATCAATCCAATCCAACGGTCCAGGATCATTTTCAGCAACCCGTGTTCAAACCCGACCCAATAACCAATCCGATCCAATCCCCCACTTAAACCAAACGACCCCGTTTAGCTACAAAACGACCCCGTCCCATTTCTCAACATCAGATCTAAGCCGTTGAGATCATCTGATCTAACGGCTCAGATCCGATCAACCTCACCATATATAAACCTTCCCTTACACCCCACGCCCCCTATCCGAACCCCACCCCTCACTCGTCTCCTTCCCTGAACCCTGAAACCCCCAAACCCTAGCAGCCGCCCTAGTCTCCTTCGCCATTAAAGCCGGCGGCACGAACGCCGGTGACCACCCCCTGAACACCCTAAGACCCCCTCACTCCCCTGAACACGAATCCACTAACCACGAACCTCGAATCATCTCCTATCGTCTCGAATCTGGATTTGAAGATTCGAGACAAAACTCGATCTACACCAAACCACCCCATCTTCATACCAGACACCCCCCTGACCTTCCTAGTGACCAAACCAAACTTGGTTTGGTCCGAATCTACCCACAACTCCTAAAAATCCAGATCTGGAAATCCAGAACTGGAAACACATGCACCTGGGGAACCCGGCCAGTTTTGACATAGGTTTGAGGTCTAATAGACCTTAGTCAAGGTGTTCTCATGTGAGAACACCCTGACTAAAGTTTGTTCGGCCTCAAAAGTTCGAAGTCGAGTTTGATTTGGGTCTGTTTGGTTTAAACGTTTTGGTAAGTTTTCCGTTCTTTTGTTTTATTTCCAAATAAGTTGTCAGCATATCTCTTTGTGTTTGTTTGTTATTTTGTTATTTTTCATCCAGATTTCTTTCATCTCTGTTAAAGACCTTTTATTTGGTCGTTTGTCTTCTATTTGTATTCTGAATGTACTCTGTGATGAACCTGTTCGATTAGATTGGTCGTCAAATGAATAAACTTATATAGGTCCCCAGTTATTGAACATAGAATTGTCTGATGCCCTTTAGGTCCCTAAACGTATTGTTTATGTGAGCGATCGATTATTACCTGCTATAATTAGTATAGTCGACTCGATAAATGTCGTCGATTAGTTTTCTATAACTAATGAATCGAAGGAGTTAGGATTGTCACATAACTAATTAAACTCGGACACTGGCTGGATGACCTAGTAATGTTTGAAATGGTCTGTTGGCATTATAAAAATGACTAAAAGGGTTCAGTCTAGGCAGTCCTGAGCTCGAGCTTTCATCAGTGCAAAAAATGCCCTAATGCTGCAATAGGCAGGGGCAGTAATAATCAAGGTTGACAGGGGTAATCTGGGGTGCTAAAAAGAACAGAAGTAATTAGTTTAAGTGAGCTGACAAGTAGGGTACTAACTTAGGATTAAACTAATACCAATGGGGAACAAGACACAAGGGTATGGGGGCTCAAAATGAATAAACAAATGAGCCCATAATTCTGGATTAAACAAAAACCAGGCGTGGGGAATAAAGGTAGCTGACACCAAGCATGCTTAGGATGGGCTTAAAGGGTATGGGCATTCTGCCAATTGGCAGGCAGGGCAGCTCAGCTGTAATGGTGCATTTGGCCTATAAATAGGCCATTGGACAACTAAAACAGGGGCTGAAGTTTATGGGTCTGAGGCTGAACTTTTAGCTTTCAGAGAGAAAAAAAAGGGCTGTAAAATTTTAGTCCAAAGAGAGGTCTAGTGAGTTCAAAGAAAACTGAAAAAACACAAGTTAGCTTCCAATAAACACTGCAACCAAACACTGCCTGAAAAGTTGTATAAGAGTGCATATTGGTCAAGCTGTCTTGGCCAAGTTCTTGGTTTGCATTGGTTGAGCTGTTTCTGGTTATTCAATTGGTAGTGTTGCTGCATTGAATACTCTGTTGTTGCTGTTTGTTTCATCCTTCTTTTCTGGGTTCATTGGTTTGGTACTCGACTATTTGTTGGTCCTCTTTGTTCTGGGAAATATTGTTGGTCGTCTGAGGTTTGTGGAAAACATTTGGTTTGGTTTGTTGCTGTGCTGTTGCTGTGTATCTGCTGCTGCTGTGTTTGTGGCATACTGCCCAACTGATCATTCTTTTCTTCTTTTCGTTCTCTATACCAGGTACATGACTAATACTCTGTCAAATGTAATTGGAAAGTTGAGCATGAATACAAAAGAAAAGACCTGAAGAGTGACTTTTATGCATAAATTGTTACATTAGACATCATGTATTGTATAATGATTGTCATTTTTGTTTGGACAATAGAAACAGCCTACATACTAAGTATATCAATGTAGGTTAACGAATGCTAGCTTTGTATGTATACTGCTAAGTGAGAATACGCCCAGTGTAATAAGTTGTATTTCAAACTTAGTCTGATGGTATAGTATATTCTCTAATGTAGGCCAAATAGGAAAGCTATCCATTTTAGTTAAAGTTCTTTCTCCTTCTGCCATATTGTCCCATAAACTGATAAACTCATTTCACAAAATAAAGAATCAGTTCAGGGCCTCGACCTCATGAAGGTCGAGCCCAAATCGAAGCAAACTAAGTAGGCCCGCGTAGAACAGGCGAAGGCCCAGGTCTGGTCCATCGCGCATGGGCTGGATTTGGGCCCAGAATTGTTTGTTCGGCTGATTGCATATACAGCCCCATTTCTGAAATTTTTTTTAGCTTTTCTGAATGTCATTACAAATAGCTTGCAAGCATTTAATTAATTAGGACTATATACTGTTTTCAATTGATAAGGACAAACGCGATAAGAAACGTAGTTGCTATAGGATAACCTTTTAAAATAAGAACGAGATGAGCCTCGATAAAAATAAACACAACGTGCAAATGCGGGGCCCTTGTTAAATGTATATTGTTGGAGCATTTAGTTTCCGGGATGGGTTGCTTAGCAAATCTCACAACCCTCCCTAAATAACAACACGTTAGTCTCTTTAGGATACGCTTTAATAAAACCTTACCTTCTTAAACTCGGGTGCACATTTATGTGACCCAAATCCAAATCCCAGCCGAGTCGAGATATATCAATAACCACGGGTGCATTGATGTAGCGTGGTTCGAGATATGTTTTCACGACGTTGCAAGTCCTATAAAAATAACGGTGAACGATAAAAGCGGATAAAAGATAAAATTGGCACATAGGTTCATAATTGTATTAAAATCAGATAAATAAGCCGAATATAACAGTTGAGCGACCGTGCTAGAACCACGGAACTCGGGAATGCCTAACACCTTCTCCCGGGTTAACAGAATTCCTTATCCGGATTTCTGGTACGCAGACTGTAATATAGAGTCATTATTTTCCTCGATTCGGGATTAAAATTGGTGACTTGGGACACCCTAAATCTCCCAAGTGGCGACTCTAAAATAAATAAACTAATCCCGTTCCGATTGTCCTTTAATTGGAAAAACTCCCTTGCGCCCTCTCGGGTGCGGAAAAAGGAGGTGTGACATTATGCATCTCAAATCTACGAGGCATGAGCACAATGTGAGGTACTATAAATCAAAATTTGCATACATTAAGCCAAATACGCGATGGGAATAATCTGGCCAACACCCCTGTAAATGGCATTCGAATGAAGAACGACATCATAAACATCAAAAAACCTTCCATAGAAGCCCACTGGAAACCAGCAACAACAGAATCCTTAATTTCATTCAGGTATTGGACTCCTTTACACATATCAACCATTATATAGGGACCAGTTGTTTCAGGACCAAAGCACGAAATTTTATTGGCAAGATCCGTGTCCCAACCAAACTCAGACAAGATCTTACAATGAACCTTGGGATAAACCCTAGGGCCAATTTGTTCATCGTCAATAGCCTCAGCAACTCCTTCCTCCAGTGGCCTAGCTTCCATATACAAACAGTTTTGCTTGTTTAGAGACATACTCATCACCATCCGACTAGACTTCTCAAGGACAATCTCATAGAAGGACACAACAGCATCAGATACTATAATTCTAGCACCGCCCATAAAATCTTCCTCCAAATCCTTCTAGCAGATCTTGAGGTAGAGTTCTCCAGCAACAACAATTATATGGTCCCTAGACTCTTCAGCGGTATAAAGAACCATAGGATCAGACTTGGACAGACGTTTCAACCCTTCTACTAGGTAGCTTGGGAAGATCAGACGCAACGTGGCACTCCACAACAATACGTATGACAGGTGAGACAGAAAACTTCATTGCTCTGATTGGATGGGATTCGACTTCCTTTTCATTCGTCAATGTTGCATTTTTGTTAATAAACTGACCAAACAAGGCAACAGTGCTATCACAAGGTACATCCTCAACAGTTTCCTGCTTCTTACCCATCCATATAAGAGTTCTCTGGATACTCTTCACATATAAGTGTTTTTCACCAGGTAAGTAGTTAGTGTAACAACCCGACCGGTCATTTTGCTTTTTAGAACCTCGTTCCCCCAAATAAAACTTCCCGTGCTTGCTCTATATGAATTACGGCCTGTGGGGATGGTTGGTTTGGGTTTGGAAGAATTTGGATTGAAATAGGCTCACTTGATTCCTTAAGATTTTTTTAAAAGGCTAAGTTTGACTTTGGTCAACATTTTTAGCAAACGGACCCGGATTTGTGTTTTGACGATCTCGGAGGGTCCATAGGAAAATATGGGACCTAAGTGTATACCCGGAATCGAATTCTGAGGTCCCTAGACCGAGTAATGAATTTTTATTGGAAATTGTTAAACTGAAGTTCTAAGGATTTAAAGAAACTAAATAATGATTGATCATATGGGAATCGGGCTTGTATGTTGGTTCTAGAGCCCAAGACATGTCCAATATAACATTTAAGATTTGCCCGCAAAATTTGGTGTCAATCCGAGTAGTTTAAGTGTGTTTCGTCTCGTTAGAGGAGAATTAAGAATTTGAAGTTCATAAGTTTGATTCAATTGGTTTTAGGGGGTAATTCTTAGGTTTAGCATTGTTTTGGGCATTCCGAAGGATCAAGTAGGTCCGTTTCATGATTTCAGACTTGTTGGTATAGTCGGGCGGGGCTCCGGAGCCCCGAGCGTCAATCGGACGAGGCTCGAGTGAAGTTGGAAAAATTGGAGAAGTGTTGAAGTTTCAGTTGTTGTCATAACCGCACCTGCGGTTGGCTAGCCGCAGGTGCGAGACTGTAGAAGCAGTCCATCTCTCGCAGATGCAGCCAAGCCAGGCAAGGCCCAAAACCGCAGAAGCGTCCATTCCTCCGCAAAAGCGGCTGGCAACTCGCAGATGCGGCCTAGAGGCCCAGGTGAAATTTCCGCAGAAGCGAGATCCCTTCCGTAGATGTGGTGGCCGCAGGTGTGGCCCAGGACCGCAGATGCGGAAATCACTGAAGCAGTGAGCTTCATTTAAAATGAGTTCTAAGTTATTTTTGCCATTTTTCACTCCTTCATTGGGCGATTTTAGAGCTTTTGAGAGAAGACTTCCACTTAGCATCTTGAGATAAGTTTATCCCACTTATTCCTAGTTTAATACTTGTGTCTTAGGTCGATTAAACACTAAGATTAAGGTAAAACTATCGGGTTAGAGCAAAACCTAGGGTTTTGATAAACGTTAGATTTTTCCATGGAATTGGTTATGAAGTGAAGTAGAAATCATATATTATTGATCCTTAGGTTACAAAGAACAACTTTCTTCGAAAAATTTTGGAATACGGGCACGTGGGCTCGGGGTCGGATTTTAGGAAACTTGTGTTTAAGGTTGGGAAATTGCTTTAATAGTTAGAATGTGATCTTGTGAGCTTGTATTGACTAGTTCTTACCCTATTTAACTTATTTTGGATCGTTCGGCTCCAAATTGAGAGTTCCGGCTCGTTCTGAGTATTGGAAGTGCACCTTGGAGCGAGGTGAGTCTCCTTTCTAACCTTGTAAGAGGGAATTGTCCCCATAGGAGTGATAATTGTATAATTTGCCACTAAGTGCGAGGGCTACGTACGCACTAGGTGACGAGAGTCCGTGCGTAGCTACTATCATGTTAATTGTCCGGGTAGTTTAGGACCCGTATCATGCTATATTTGCAAATGTTATATGTCTTCTTGCTAATGTGATCAATGCTAGATAATTGGAAATAAACATAAGTGAACATATGTTGCGTTGAGCACTTGTATGAGTTAATTTGAATATAAATTCGCTTTCTTGCATTTTTCTGTTGATAATTGATATTTGTAGATCGGTTTGATCGCCTCAATAGAAATAGATGCATCTATGGTTCGCGCCATTTGACCCTCTGGCAGTGCACAATTTCTTTTATGTTGGATCGGGCTGTTGACCTTGGCATAATATGCGCATGATATTTATGTGAATTATTATTGATGACTTGCCTAATACATGGTTTGAATTGTAAAGGATTAACAGTGATATTAAAATGACATGACTTAGAAATCCTTATTTCAACTGTTATATAATTGTGACCATCATGCCTAGCATAACATCATATTATATTATTTGACCCTAGTAGGTATCAAGTCGACCTCTCGTCTCTACTTCTTCGAGATTAGACGGGATACTTACTGGGTACATATTATTTATGTACTCATGCTACGCTTCTGTACTTAATTGTACAAGCTCTGAGGCAGGTACATCTGGCTCTTAGACCGATGCGCGTCCCTGATCATAGTCTGAGACTTCCACGGTGAGCTGCTTCCCTTCCTGTGCTGATCTGCAGCTTGATGGAGTCTTTCTTACTTTTGACTGTCTATTCTGTTTCAGACAGTAAGATAGATTTATTATTTTGTATATTCTACTAGTTGCCCACAGCTTGTGACACCAGGTCTTGTCACACACATTAGTAGACAGTTCTTTTGGGGTTGTATAGCTATTATTGAATATTGCTTATTATCACCTATTTTAATTGCAAATTAAGAAAAATGTTGTAACTGTTTGGTAAGTAAAATAAGAATTCACTAATATTTCCGCATTGGCTTGCCTGACAACAGTGTTGGGCACCATCACGACCTGAAGTGAAATTGGGTTGTGACAGTTAGAACTAAGTGTTTGATGTAGTATGGGTCATTGTTGACAGGTTGACCAAGTTGGCGCACTTTATTCCGGTTGTGACTACTTACACTTAAGAGAGATGGGCCCAGATTTACATTTGGGAGATAGTTAGGTTGCACGATGTGCCCATTTCCATTGTATCAAATAGGGCCCCCCAGTTCACTTCCCATTTCTGGAGAGCCGTTCAGAGTGAGTTGGACGCCCGTGTAGAGCTTATCACAGCATTTCATCCTCAGACTGACGGGCAGTCGGAGCGGATAGTTTAGATTTTGGAGGACATGCTCAGAGCATGTGTGATTGACTTTGGAGGACAGTGGGATCAGTTCTTGCCTTTGGCAGAGTTTGCTTACAATAATAGCTATCAGTCCAGCATTGAGATGGCTCCATTTGAGGCTTTATACGGTCGGTAGTGTCATTTTCCTATCGGGTGGTTTAAACCTAGTGAGGCTAAGTTATACGATACAGATTTGGTGCAAGATGCCTTGGACAAGGTAAAGTTGATTCAAGAGAGGCTTCTCAATGCTTAGTCCGGACAGAAGAGTTACGCGGATTAGAAGGCGCGTGATGTATCATTCATGATTGGCGAGAAGGTCCTTATGAAAGTGTCGCCAATGAAGGGTGTTATGAGGTTTGGGAAGAAGGGAAAGCTGAGCCCAAGGTTTATTGGCCCATTTGATGTGTTGAGGCGAGTTGGGGAGGTTGCTTACGAGCTTGCTCTACCCCCCAGCTTATCAGGAGTTCATCCGGTTTTCCACGTGTCCATGCTCCGGAGGTATCATGCCAACTTGTCCCACGTGTTGGACTTCAGTACTATTCAGCTGGATGAGAGTTTGGGTTATGAGGAGGAGCCAGTTGCCATTGTTGATAGACAGGATTGCCAGTTAAGATCCAAGAGGATTTCAGCGGTGAAGGTCCAATGGAGGGTCCAACCAGTCGAGGAGGCGACCTGGAAGTCCAAGGAGGACATGTGGAGCAGATATCCACACTTATTCGGCACCTTAGGTACTTTTCTATGTCCGTCCGAGGACAAATGTTTGTTTAAGAGGTGGAGAATGTAACGACCCGACCGGTTATTTTTCTTTTTAGAACCCCGTTCCCCCAAATAAAACTTCTCGCGCTTGCTCTATCTGAATTATGACCTGTGGGGATGGTTGGTTTGGGTTTTGGAAGAGTTTGGGTTGCAATAGGCTCACTTGATTCCTTAAGATTTTCTTAAAAGGCTAAGTTTGACTTTGGTCAATATTTTTAGCAAACGAACCCGGATTTGTGTTTTGAAGGTCCCAGAGGGTCCGTAGGAAAATATGGGACCTGAGCGTATGCCTGGAATCAAATTCTGAGGTCCCTAGCCCCAATAATGAATTTTTATTGGAAATTGTTAAACTGAAATTCTAAGGATTTAAAGAAACTAAATAATGATTGATCACATGGGTATCGGGCTTGTATATTGGTTCTGGAGCCCGGTACAGGTCCAATATAACATTTAAGACTTGCCCGCAAAATTTGGCGTCAATCCGAGTAGTTTAATTGCGTTTCGGCTCGTTAGAGGATAATTAAGAACTTGAAGTTCATAAGTTTGATTCAATTGGTTTTAGGGGGTGATTCTTATATTTAGCATTGTTTCGGGCGTTCCGAAGGTTTGAGCAGGTACGTTTCATGATTTCAGACTTGCCAGTATGTTCGGGCGGGGCTCGGGAGCCCCGAGCGTCAATCGGACGAGGCTCGAGTGAAGTTGGGAAAAATTGGAGAAGTGTTGAAGCTTCAGTTTCTGTCATAACTGCACCTACGGTTGGCCAGCCACAGGTGCGAAACCGTAGAAGCGGCCCATCTCTCGCAGATGCGGCCAAGCCAGGCCAGGCCCAAAATCGCAGAAGCGGCCATTCCTTCGCAGAAGCGAAGCCGCAAAAGTGGCTAGCAACCCGCAGATGCGGCCAAGCGGCCCAGGTGAAATTTCGGCAGAAGCGGGCTCCCTTCCGCAGATGCGGTGGCCGCAGGTGCGGCCCAGGACCGCAGATGTGGAAATCGCTGAAGCAGTGAGCTTCATTTAATACGAGTTCTAAGTTATTTTTGTCATTTTTCACTCCTCCATTGGGTGATTTTAGAGCTTTTGAGAGAAGGCTTCCACCTAGAATCTTGAGGTAAGTTTATCCCACTTATTCCTAGTTTTCCACGGAATTGGTTATGAAGCGAAGTAGAAATCATATATTATTGATCCTTAGGCTATAAAAAACAACTCTCTTTGAAAAATTTCGGAATCTAGGCATGTGGGCCCCGGGTCGGATTTTAGGAAACTTGTGTTTAAGGTTGGGAAATTGCTTTAATAGTTAGAATGTGATCTTGTGAGCTTGTATTGACTAGTTCTTACCCCATTTAACTAGTTTTGGATCGTTTGGCTCCAAATTGAGAGTTCAGGCTTGCTCTGAGTATTAGAAGTGCACCTTGGAGCGAGATGAGTCTCCTTTCTAATCTTGTAAGAGGGAATTGTCCCCATAGGAGTGATAATTGTATGATTTTCCACTAAATGCGGGGGATACGTACGCACTAAGTGATGAGAGTCTGTACGTAGATACTATCATGTTAATTGTCCGGGTAGTTTAGGACCCGTATCATGCTATATTTGCAAATGTTATATATCTTCTTGCTAATGTGATCATTTAGGATATGTTAGAGAATTGGAAATGAACGTAAGTGAACATATGCTGTGTTGAGCACTTGTATGAGTTCATTTGAATATAAATGTGCCTTCTTGCATTTTTCTATTGATAATTCATATTTATGGATCGGGTCGATCGCCTCTGTAGAAATAGATGTATCTATGGTTCGCGCCATTCGACCCTCTAGCAGTGCACAATTTCTTTTATGTTGGATCGGGCCGTCGACCTCGGCATAATATGTACATGATATTTATGTGAATTATTATTGATGACTTGCCTGATACATGGTTTGAATTGTAAAGAATTAACTATGATATTAAAATGACATGACTTAGAAATCCTTATTTCAACTGTTATATAATTATGACCATCATGTCTGGCATAACATCATATTATATTATTTGACCCTAGTAGGTATCAAGTCGACCTCTCGTCTCTACTTCTTCGAGATTAGACTGGATACTTATTGGGTACATATTGTTTATGTACTCATGCTACGCTTCTGTACTTAATTGTACATGCTCTAAGGCAGGTACATCTAGCTATCAGACAGGTGCGCGTCCCTGATCATTGTCCGAGACTTCCACGGTGAGCTACTTCCCTTCCTGTGCCGATCAGCAGCTTGATAGAGTCTTTCTTACTTTTGACTGTCTATTCTATTTCTAATAGTAGGATAGATTTGTTATTTTGTATATTCTAGTAGTTGCCAACAACTTGTGACACCAGGTCTTGGCACACACATTAGTAGATAGTACTTTTGGGGTTGTATAGCTATTATTGAATATTGCTTATTCTCACCTGTTTTAATTGCAAATTAAGAAAAATGTTGTAAGTGCTTGGTAAGTAAAATAAGAATTCACTAATATTTTTGCGTTTGCTTGCGTGACAACGGTGTTGGGTGTCATCATGACCTGTAGTGAAATCGGTTCGTGACAGTTAGGACCCATGATCCTGACCTTTGAACCGGTTGAAACCTTACCAGAGAACACACGGCCAAAAGTAAAGTATCTACCCTTGTCTGGTTCTAGAATCATTTTCGACACATAGAGCATAAGCGGTCCCTTAGGGCCACAATTCCTGATAGCTTTAGCAAAAACATCATCAAGTGGATTCGTATAAGCTCTTAGCACGGTATCTTTGAGCCTGGGCAGGAGATGGAAGATAAAAAATCATCATTTCCAGAAGAGCGATACTTGTGGGCAACCAGGTCTACATCACACGCTTTGTCAGTGCCTTGTCCATCAAATCTTTTTCTTTGGATTTTATGGCCACAACTTATCTTTTTCGTTGTTCAAGCAAGTGTTGGAAATCTGCTTGATCGGTTGGTAACAGAATTGAACAAACCGCGCTTGCTTGTAGGAGACCCAGAGTTCTTGTTGGTCCACTTCTTGGTGACAGGATTAAAGATGTTCTCGCCCTAAAGCCTTTTCATCATCTTTGACTCATCCACTCCAAACTTGGAGGCATACATCATGGCAAAGTTAGTGAGGGTAAAAGCCCAACCATACAATCCAACCCTTTCTTGGGGTAAACCTGAACATCACCGATAACATCTGCATTCGCAATAACTCTTCTAAATGTCTGATAAGCCTCCTCGCCATCAACCTGGAGTTGGAGGAAACATCTGTCCATCTTGTTAACAGTCAAAACAGGATGAAATCCTTTCTACGAGTGCCTGACGGAGCACTGTTTTTGTTTGGACATAGACGCCTTCCACACAATAAACCACAACAAGCACAGCATTAGTAATACGTAGAGCAGCAATCACTTCATATGAGAAGTCAACATGTCCAGGAGAATCAATGAGGTTAATAAGGTATTTATTCCCTTGTCTCTCTCCCTTGTAATTTTTCAACAATTCATCGCTCATCTGATAGTAAAGTGAAATACCAGTGGATTTGACGGTAATACCGCTCGGCCTCATCTGCACATATAACTGCAATTCTGACATTACCAACAACTTTCAGAGCAATATTATATCAGCAGCAGCCACCAGTGAATCGGTCAGGGTAGACTTTCCTATTAGATTCAAGACATTATCAGAAAAGTATATGGAATCTTAATATAATGAACATTAAGTACCACCAAGAACCTCTAAGGTGGCAAAACTCGAATGACATGAAAAAATGCGAAACTACCAGTATTGTCAAAGGTAAAAAGCGCTCCATGTCTATTGGGCTTTAAGCACAAAGCGCAATTAAAGTATGGTCTTTAGTTTTTAAGGCACAATGAAGATGAAAAAATAAAAATGTTTGTGTATACAAGACAAAAGTAACAAGTTCATTCATAATTGTTCTCTTAACAACTAGTAATACACTTATTTGTCGATTACATTTGTTGTTCAGTACCGCTCAATTCAATATAGAAATTATGGCCAATGACGTGCAAGCTTTAGTGCCTAACCTACACTAAAGAGTAGCTATAGCAAGATGAAGCGCCCTCCCGATGCTTTTTCTGATCTTCAAGGCCTAATCGCACCTTAAATGAGCCTTCGAGCATAATGAAAACCACCCCTTTTAAATCATTAATAAAGCGGACAGCATTAACCCAATACAAGACAATCTTTTTACGTGTAAATGATAGAAGACTTGTGACGACCCGGCCGGTCATCTCATGAGTTACCGCTCCGTTTCCCCCATTTCTGCTTCTTATTGCTTTGTATAATGGTTCTATATGTGATCGGGTTTATTGGTTAGGGTTCGGAAGGGATTTGGTAAGGTTTGAGGCACTTAGTCTCTTTTGAGAAAGGTTAAGCTGGAAAAGCCAATCGGATGTTGACTTATGTGTTAGAGGGCTCGAATGTGAATTTTGATGGTTCGGTTAGCTTCGGAAGGTGATTTGGGACTTAGGAGCGTGATCGGAATGAGTTTTGGAGGTCCGGAATAGATTTAGGCTTGAATTGGCGAAAGTGGATTTTTGGCGATTTCCGGTTGGTAGGTGAGATTTTGATATAGGGGTTAGAATGGAATTCTGAGAGTTGCAGTAGTTCTGTTGTATCATTTGGGATGTGTGTGCAAAATTTTAGGTCATCCGGACGTGGTTTGGTTGGGTTTTTGATCAAAAGAAGAATTCGTAAGATTTTGGAAACTTAGGCTTGAATCCGATGTGTTTTGGTTGATTTGATTTTGTTTGTGGTGTTTTGAAGATTGGTATAAGTTTGAATAAGGTTTTGGGATATGTTGGTGCCTTTGGTTGAGGTCCCGGGGGCCTCGGGTGAGTTGGATCATTTTAAGTTAAAGAAAAGTTGCAGATTTTGGTTTCAGCTGTTGCAGGTATTTTGTTCTTCGCGTTCGCGAAGGGTCAGGAAGGGAGGCGTCAGGTTTGGTCTTCGCATTTGCGAAGGGTAGTCCCGCGTTCGCGAAGGAGCGGAATGGTAAGCATCGCATTTGAGAGAGGCCTGGCTGTGTTCGCGAAGGTTGGTAAAGCTGAGGCATCGCGTTCGCGGTGGTGAGATTGCGTTCGCGAAGAAGAGTTATGGTCAATGGAATTTTTGTGCTTTGCGAACGCGAGGCATTGACCACGTTCGCGAAGAAGGATTTTAGGCCTGGGCAGAAGGTTTAAATAGTCGTCTTGTCTGCGAATTTGGGATTTATTTCTTCCATTATTGGTCGTTTTTGGAGCTTTTTGAAGGAGATTGAAGAGGGATTCAAAGGAAATCACTTGGAGGTAAGAATTTTGGACTTAAAACTCGATTCTAATGTGAAATCTACTTAATTAATCATGGAATCTAAGCCTAAAATTGAGGAATTAGGGCTTGAGATTAACAGACCTTAAAGTGAGAATTTGAGGGGCCATTTGGACTTCGATTTCAGTGTTATTAGTATGTATGAACTCATGGGAGGATAAGGATTCCATTGATTTGATTTTTATCGAGTTTCGAGATGTGGGCCCGAGGGTCGGGTTTGGCCAATTTCGGGATTTTTTGTATTATTTGATTATTTTCGCTTGGGCTTCGTTCCCTTAGCATATTTTGACGCCGTGATTCTGATTTTGGATAGATTCGATGCGAGTGGAGGCCGATTTGAGGGGCAAAGGCGTCGCGGGGTAGTATTTTCATCGGTTTGAGGTAAGTAACCATTGTAAATCTAGAACTAAGGGTACAAAACCACGGTATTTGACTTGTTTTGATAAATGCGGTGACGCACATGGTAGGTGACGAGCGTGTGGGCATGCACCGGTAGGGATTGTGACTTGGTACGTTCCGTAGCGACTATTAAGCCGCGTATTTGATTTGGAATCTTATATTATTCTGTACTTTAGTCATTTATACTGTATTATGGGTTGTATGTCATGTTTGGGGCCTTGTGCCGACCTGTTGAGGCCCTTAGGGGCATATTTACTATTTTTCCTAACTTTATTTGTTGAAAGCATATCCCAGTCATGTTTTACCTATTTAAAAGTTTAAAACTGGTTTTATCAATCCACTTCTAATTGTGAAGACTGTTTGGGCTGAGCCGCAACGATATTTATATGGATCGGGTTATATATATATATATATATATATATATATATATATATATATATATATATATATATATATATATATATATATATGTATGTATGTATGTATCTGGCTGCGCGCCGCAGCGATATGACGTTTGGGCTGTAGGAGCCCCTCCGGAGTCTGTACACCCCCAGTGAGCGTAATCGACTATTATATATGGATCGGGCTGCACGCCGCAGCAGGTACTATGATTTCTATTATTATGAGATACTAATAAGCCGAGTGCTGAGAGTGAGTACTGTGTGATAAGAGTCGAGTCACGAGTGACTGAGAGGCTGCCCGAGGGGCCATGTTCTGAGTGATACCTTGCCTGAGGGGCCCAGTTATGATATTTTCACCAATTTCACTCTTCTTTTAAAACAAGCCTCTATTGTAAGAAATTGCTAAGTATATGATTTCAAGTATTTAAATTGAAATTGATGATTTTTCGACGAAAATGGTTTTAAACTGTGGAATTTGATTTGTTTTCTGGTTGTCTTTTCATTCATATGATTTTTAACTGCTCGTCACTGCTTTCAGACCTTATTTACTTTAGTTACTTACTGAGTTGGCGTACTCACGTTACTCCCTGCACCTTGTGTGCAGATCCAGGTACCCGAGCATTAGAGTGAGGGTCCTCAGCTGATCCAGAGTTTGCCGGAGTTGCCAAGTAGCTGCATGGCGTTCGCAGCCTTATTTTCTCCTTCCTATCTTGTTCTTTTCCGCATTTTCTAGACTTATGATGTATCAGACAGTCAGTTATGTATTAGAGGCTCTAGACTCGTGACACGAGATACTTGAGGCTGTGTAGTTTCATGTTTACTTGAATTCCACATATATTTTGTTGCTTTAAACACTTATAATGAAAATTTGGTATTTAAAACCTGTGTTAGAAAATGGCTTATTATAAGGAAAAAGGGTTGTGATCAAATGTTTGGGTTGACTTACCTAGTAATGTGATAGGTGTCATCACGACTGGTATTTGGGGTCGTGACAAGACTGGTACATGAAATTGAAATAAAAAGATTATTTATGGGTTCCTCACCATGGTCAACATGAGCAATAACTGATGATTTATCCTAAAATCATCGGTTTAGCTATTATTTTTCCAAAATTTTAAAGTGATTGTGCGTAGATAGATGCAAGAAAATTGAAATCTGCGTGATTACTATGACAACCAATTCTCATCTAGTTTATCTAATGTTCGACGGTGATGTAATTTTTTCATACAATTAGATCATCTAAAAGCCAACTACAAGTAACTTTTATGGCAAGCCTGATAGGTAACTAGCCAAATATGGTAAATAACATGTTACAATGGTAAAACAAAACTACAATAATAGTATAAATTTTACTTGCCAATAAAACAGTTAATTTAGTTGTATAAATTGTAGGATGCCTTACGTTAACAGGGGCGGATACACCTTAGCGCAAGTGGTGTCACGTGACACTGCTTGATCGGGAAATTTTATTAACTATGTATATATTATTAAAATCCAAAAGCAAAATAACTTTTAAATTAAGAAGTGACACCATTTCTTAATAATTGCTGTGTAGTTCATTCGGTCAATAGCTTCATATTCGAAGGATAGGTCGCAAGTTCGAAACCAGTAGCTATGCATTTTTATATAATTGTCTAGTATTTTCTATAAAAGAAATATTTAGTATTATCTTCAATGAGGTTGTTGAGTACATTTTAAAAAATAAAAATTCACTTACTATTTTTGAGTTGTGTTTTATGAATATGATTCTAACAATATTTTTAATATGATGTTATTATAGAGAATTATTATTTGTTCACACTCTTTAAAATCGTGACATCGCTTATAAAAAAAATCATGCGTACGTCACTTCTTACATGCATGAACTTACAACAGACTGCTACAACTTCATAGCCGTAATTTCTTTTCCTACTTAATGTTTTCAGTATTAAAAAAAATGTTAAACCGTAAGAAAAGATAATTTCGTTTTTGAAAACCTAGGAATGAAAAATGTTTTTATAAGAAATATTTTACTACTTTCATCAACCTTTTCAGCATAAAAACAGATATGCTTAAAGAGAAAAAATAAACATATTAATCCGAGTCCTTTTCTCTTTCTATGATGGCCAACTATACAAGTCAAAACAAACGTACTAGTAGCAATGAATCGTCAGAGATAGTGCACAGAAGAGAAAATGTCTTACTATATCGTTCAAACTCTCTAAAAATATCGATGGGTGCATGTTTATGACGCACAACTAGTATACCATATTTCTTTATATTATCTACAAAATTAATACATAATATTTTCTGTAAAAATTATTTCAAGATAAAGTAATATTTGTTTAATACACCTAAGGTTTTTAATCCCAATCTACAAAAAACTCATACTAGAACTGCTAATGTGCTTCTTCTATTCTCAATTGATTTTGTCAAGATATGCTGAAACTGTCACTAATAACACTTAGCTACCACATATAATAGATCAATAAATTTTTAGAGACAGAGACTACACTATTAAAATTTAAAGCCACCATTAATTATTTTCCTACCATTGTTTACAAATTCAAAGAGGATATTGCTAGAACATCGTTTACAATCTCACAAAAACTTGAACTTTGAAATATTCAATGAAAAGAAGTCTTTGTCTTTTTGTTGGAATCATTTACAAAACCTTTTTACATTCCCATGCCTCAATTATTCAATGAATAGTTAATTCCATTATGAAGTCATGTGCATAGACAGTTTAGTTTTAAGTTGGATAAAGTTTTGTCTACAATTTTAATCTTATTTTTAAGTCTTTGTCTTTCTTTCTTTTTTAATAATTGAAGGACACTAATGTCTCAAGAAAAAAGACCTCCAAGTCTTCTTCAAAACCATATCATGGTCCCTATCTGGGTCCATAACTCCATATACAATAATTCATGATATGGTAGTATCTATATACTCTATTCATTCAAATTTTCACAATTTCTAAACATATTCATGATATGGTATGCTTAATTATCACTACAATGAGCAGTGGAAAAATATATAATGCAAAGGCAACACATACCTTACAGAAATTTATCATTCCCTTTCTACACTCTCAAGTAGCTTTCCTCTCTTGCCTCAATTATTCAGCTGAGTAATGAATATACAAGAAACAATACTCTATTACGAAGACTTCTGTTTTTTTTTTGTTGGGTATAAAATCTTACTTTTAATAGCAAAGAGAAAACAAGGACAATTATGCGTTTTTTTTATTTCTCTGTGTCAGCTGCAAACGGTAGTTAAGTAGCAAATATAGCCGTAAGAATTACAAGCTTGAAATTAGGGATTGTTTGGTAAGGTGTATAAGAACAGTATCGAATATGGTGTATTAGTAATGCTGAAATTAATCCTTATCGACTGTTTAGTTTGGTGTATTAAAGATTTTGAAAGGACAATCATGACTTTATACATACTTAACTATGTACCAAAAATCATGATATTGTTAATGTCATGATTGTTATATGTAAGAGAAGTATCGTTCAATACATATTGGTTTTAGCATAGAACTTGTGAAATTAAGACTATTTTTTTTAAGATAGAAGCATTAATCTCCAAACTAAACGGGCCCGATTAATCTGGATTTTTGTCGTGTTCGGAATTCACATGCTCAACTCATTTGTATTCACGCTATGAAAAGCCTCGTATGAATGTTTTAGCGCTTCCTACTAAAGAAGACTCCATTGTAAAACTCGAAATTGAAACATTTAATTTAGTAAAGACCGAAAAAACTTTACTGCTCCCTCGTAACTTTGGATAGTTTTTGTGCAATCTGTCTCTTCTTTTGTAGGATTCTTTTAAATCATTTTTTAATCCTTTATACTCCACTACTCAAGGATTGATTGTGGTTCTCCATCTAGAAAACATTCTTCATCTGGAAATGAAGAATGTTTTTAGAAGAAATATTTTACTACTTTAATGAACCTTTTCAGCATGAAAACAAAGATTCTTAAAGAAAAAAGGAAAAAGAGAAAAAAAATAAACATATTAATCCTTGTCCTTTTCTCATTCTATGATAGCCAACTATACTTGGCAAAGCAAACGTAGTAGTAGTAATGAATGGTCAGAAATAGTCTATATAAGAGAAAATATCTTACAATGTTGCTCGAACTCTCGAAAAATGTCGTTGGGTGCATGTCAGTTCCTCCAAAAGTAGTGGATATTTGTAGGATCCGATACGGTGCGGTAGCATTTTGGAGAATCCATGCAAAGTAAATTTTGTCTATAACACACAACTAGTATACCATACTTCTTTATACGTCAAATAATGTTTTCTGTAAAGATTATTTCAAGATAAAGTAATATTTGTTTAATACACCTAAGGTTTTTAATCCTTATCGGTAGAAAACTTATACTAGAACTGCTAATATGCATCTTATATTCTCAAGCTCTAATAGTTTCGAAAACATGATATCAAAGAATTTCAAAATTTAGATTTGTCAAGTTATGCTGAAACTGTCACTAATAACAACTAGCTACCACATATAATAGATCAATAATTTCTTTAGAGACAGAGACAACACTATTAAAATTTAAAGCCAACCTTAATTATTTTCCTACCATTGTTTACAACCTGAAAGAGAATATTGCAAAGAAAATTATTTACAACCTCACAGAAATTTGAACTTGAAAAAATGATAAGATAAGGAACATTATTTTCCAGAATGTATAGTGTAGAGTATCTCATAGGAATTTCAGCAATAATTTAACAGTCATTTAAATTTCTAAAACATTTTCATGATATGAGCAAAATGCACAGCTAACACATACCCCATAGCAATTTACATCATTTCCCAAACAGCTTGCCTCAATTATTCAAGCTAGCATATACTTTGCGCATTCTTGTTCATATTACTCTTAGCTTTGAACAGGTAAAACTAGCACTATTTTTAAGATTGAAATATTAATCCTCTCCAAGTTCTTAATCATTTTATGATTTTCTTGTCTTGCTTTGCAGCTTTCAGAAATGGAGATTGGCTTAGCAGTTGGAGGTGCATTTCTATCTTCAGCTTTGAATGTTCTCTTTGATAGGCATGCTCCTCGGGGCGAGCTGCTGAAGATGTTTCAGAGGGGAAAGCATGATGTTCGACTCTTAGAGAAGCTAAGGAGGACTTTGTGTGGTTTCCGGGCTGTGCTTACTGATGCAGAGAATAAGCAGGCATCTAATCCAAACGTGACTCAGTGGCTTAATGAACTCCGAGATGCTGTCGACAATGCGGAAAACTTAATGGAAGAAATCAATTATGAAGTTCTGAGAGTTAAGGTGCAAGGTCAGCATCAAAATCATGCAGAAGCAAGCAACCAGCAGGTAAGTGACCTCAACTTGTGCTTGAGTGATGGATTTTTTCTTAACATAAAGGAGAAGTTGGAAGGCACCACTGAAACATTGGAGGAGTTGGAAAAGCAAATTGGTAGGCTTGGCCTAAAGGACTATCTTGTTTCTATTAAACAAGAAACTAGAGTACCTTCAACATCTTTGGTTGATGAATCTGATATCTTTGGTAGGCAGAATGAAATTGAGACTTTGGTTGACCGTTTATTGTCTGTTGATGCCGATGAAAAAACGTATAGCTATAGTGTAATTCCTATTGTTGGAATGGCGGGGGTTGGCAAGACAACACTTGCTAAAACTGTGTACAATAATAAGAAGGTGAAAGACCATTTCGACTAGAATAACATATGATGCTTGGTTCTGTGTGTCTGAACCATATGATGCTTCTAGAATAACAAAAGGATTACTTGAAGAAATTGGTTCATCCAACTTGACGGTTGATAACAATTTTAATCAGCTTCAAATCAAATTGAAGGAAAGCATAAAAGGAAAAAAGTTTTTTTTTGTGTTAGATGATATTTGGAATGACAACTACATTGAGTGGGATACCTTGAGAATTCCTTTTGCACAAGGAGAAATTGGAAGTAAGATCATTGTGACGACACGTAAGGAAAGTGTTGCCAAGACAATGGGTAATGAGCAAATTAGCATGGATACTTTGTCTAGTGATGTCTCTTGGTCTTTATTCAAAAGACATGCATTTGAGAAAATGGACACTAAGGAACATCTAGACCATGTAGAAGTCGGGAAACAAATCGCAGCTAAGTGCAAAGGTTTGGCCTTAGCACTAAAGACACTTGCTGGTTTGTTAAAGTCCAAATCAAAGATTGAAGAGTGGAGAAGCATTTTGAGGAGTGAAATATGGGAGCTGAAAGACAAAAGCATATTACCAGCGTTGATGTTGAGCTACAATGATCTTCCCGTGCATTTGAAGCATTGCTTTTCCTACTGTGCAATATTTCCGAAAGATTATCCATTTCGGAAGAAACAAGTCATTCAGTTGTGGATTGCTAATGGTCTAGTACAGGGGTTACAAAAAAATGAAACAATTGAAGATTTAGGGAACCTATTCTTCCTCGAGTTGCAATCAAGATCACTTTTCGAAAGGGTCCCAAATTCTTCTAAAATTAATGCAGAGGAATTCTTAATGCACGACCTTGTGAATGATTTGGCCCAAATTACATCTTCAAAACTTTGCATTAATTTGGAAGATAACAAAGGATCTGATATGTTGGGAAGATGTCAACACCTATCATATTCAAGGGGATATGGTGGTGAATTTGAAAAGTTGAAACCTCTCTACAAACTGGAGCAGCTGAGGACATTGCTTCCAATCAACAATATCTATGGTCGACCTCTAAGCAAGAGGGTGTTGCATAATATATTGCCAACACTAACATCCTTAAGGGCACTATCATTGTCTCGTTATGGGATTGTGGAGTTGCCGAATGTCTTGTTTTTTGAATTTAAGCTCCTAAGATTTTTGGACCTTTCTTGGACAGAGATAAAGCAATTACCAGATTCTATTTGTGTACTCTATAACTTAGAGACACTTCTCTTATCATCTTGTGAATTCCTTGAGGAGTTACCACAGCAGATGGAAAAGTTGATAAACTTGTGTCACCTTGACATTAGTGGTACTTCTCGCTTGAAGAGGCCACTACATCTGAGCAAGTTGAAAAGCCTCCATGTGTTATTGGGAGCTAAATTTCTTCTAGGTGATCCCAGTGGTTGGAGATTGGAAGATTTAGGTGAACTACATAACTTGTATGGATCTCTATCTATTCTAGAGTTGGAAAATGTGGCCGACAGAAGCGAATCTTTGAAGGCAAACATGAGAGGAAAGGAACATATTGAAAAGTTATCATTGGAGTGGAGTGTAAGTACTGCGGACAGTTCACAAAATGAAAGAGACATACTTGGTAAGCTACATCCAAATCCAAACATAAAAGAACTTGAGATCAACGGATATAGAGGGACAAACTTTCCAAATTGGCTAGCTGATCATTCATTTTCTGAGCTAGTGAAATTGTCTCTAAGCAACTGCAACGACTGTTATTCCTTGCCAGCATTAGGCCAACTTCCTTCTCTGAAATTCCTTACCATTAGAGGGATGCATCGAATAACAGAGGTGACTAACGAATTCTATGGTAGTTCGTCCTCCAAAAAGCCTTTTAACTCTCTTGAGCGACTTGAGTTTGACAAGATGCTGAAGTGGAAGCAGTGGCACATACTAGGGAATGGAGAAGAGTTTCCTATGCTTCAGAAGCTTTCAATTGTTAATTGCCCCAAGTTGATTGGAACGTTGCCTGAAAATCTTTGTTCTCTGACAAGTTTGACAATTTCAAAATGTCCGCAACTCAATCTAGAGACACCTATAGAATTTTCAAGTCTAAAAGAGTTTGAAGTTGAAGGTTCTCCTAAGGTTGGAGTTCTTTTTTATCATGCTGGACTGTTTTTATCTCAACTTCAAAGAATGAAACAGATTGTTGAATTATGCATAAGTGATTGTCACTCTCTTACCTCCTTGCCTTTTGGCAGTATGCCAAATACCTTGAAGGAAATAAAGATAGAGCATTGTGGGAAATTGAAATTGGAGTCATCAGCTGGAGGAAGTAACATGTTTCTGGAGAATTTGGAACTGGAAGGATGTGATTCTATAAATGAGATATTACCTGAGTTGGTCCCACAAGCACGCTATATGAGTGTAAGCAGTTGCCACGACCTTACCATGCTTTTCATTCCCAATGGGACTGAATATCTCCTAATTAATGAATGTGAGAATCTTGAAATACTTTCGGTGGCTCAAATGACGTCGTTGAGTACTTTGGATATTTGCCAATGCGAGAAGCTGAAGTCGCTGCCAGAACATATGAATGAACTCCTTCCATCTCTTAAGGAACTGAAACTGCAATTTTGTCCAGAAATAGAGTCCTTTCCTGAAGAAGGATTTCCCTTCAATTTAGAAGTCCTTAAAATCTGGTATTGCAAGAAATTGGTGAATGGGCGAAAGGAGTGGGGTTTACAGAAACTCACAGAGTTATACATCAAACATGATAGTAGTGACAAAGAGATTCGTGCTGGTGAAAATTGGGAGTTGCCTTCCTCTATTCGAACTCTTTCGATAACCAGTCTGAAAACATTAAGCAGCCATGTTCTCAAAAGCCTCTCCTCTCTTGAATATCTATGTACTTATAATTTACCTCAAATGCAGACACTGTTGGAAGAAGGGCTTCCCTCGTCTCTTTCTGAGCTAACATTAGATAGCCATGATGAGCTCCATTCACTACCAACCGAAGGTCTTCGACGCCTCACCTCGCTTCAACGTCTAAAGATCAAGTACTGCCATCAACTCAAATCTATTCGAGAATCAGCGCTGCCCTCCTCCCTCTCTGAGCTGACCATCTGGAGTTGTTATTGTTGCGGAAGCCAAATGTATATAGTGTGAATAAGTCACAACTACTATACCAAAAATTATGACAGCCACCAAATAATAAATAAGACAATAAAGCAACAATAAAGGGAACACCAGAATTTACGAGGTTCGGCTAATTTTGCCTACTCCTCGGACACAACCAATATTTTATTTCACTCCAAAAATACAAGTGAAATAATACTAAAGAGAGAAGATACAAATGCCTTAAACAGATGAGAAGGCAAATGAGAGGTGTGTTTAAATCCTAAACATTAAGCCTTCTTTTATAGGGGGGAAATCCCCCTAACCCTTCTCTTCCCACCGATGTGGGACAAATAGTTTTTCCAAATTCAACAAATCTCCACCTTGGCAAAATTCCACATCTTCAATTTTCTCTCAATAACAAATTTTGATTGTGTCTTCATCTTCAATCTTCAGTTTTCAACAATGTTGATCAAATCCAAACAATGTTGAAACTTGACCGCAATCACCACCTTTGTCAGCATATCAGCAGGATTCTCCGTAGTATGAATTTTCTTCACTGTGACTCCACCTACTTCTATGATTTCTCGTATGAAATGATACCGAACATCAATGTGCTTCGTCCTTGCATGATAAACTTGGTTCTTCGCTAATTGAATAGCACTTTGACTATCACAAAAAATTGTGATACCTTTTTGTTCAACACCAAGCTCCTTTAGCAATCCTTGAAGCCAAACTGCCTCTTTCACAGCCTCTGTAATAGCCATGTACTCTGCCTCTGTTGTAGACAAAGCAACTGTTGACTGCAAAGTAGACTTCCAACTAACTGGTGCCTTTGCAAAAGTAAACACATAACCAGTAGTTGATCTTCGTTTGTCCAGATCACCCGCAAAATCTGAGTCACAATATCCAACTACAGACTGATTGTCTTCCTGCTCAAAAACTAACCCGACATCTACAGTATTATGAATATACCGTAGAATCCACTTCACAGCTTGCCAATGCTCCTTCCCTGGATTGTGCATATATCTGCTAATAACTCCAACAGCTTGTGAAATGTCAGGCCTTGTGCAAACCATTGCATACATCAAGCTACCAACAGCATTTGCGTATGGTACCTTTGACATATACTCTCGTTCAGCTTCATCCATTGGCGACATAATAGTACTTAGCTTAAAATGGGAAGCAAGTGGAGTACTAACTGGCTTAGTCTTGTCATCTATGCCAAAACGTTGAAGTACTCTCTTCAAATATTCCTTTTGAGATAAACAAAGTTTCTTTGAACGTCTATCTCTAATTATCTCCATGCCAAGAATTTTCTTTGCCTCACCCAAATCCTTCATCTCGAACTCCTTCTTCAGTTGAATCTTCAACTTATCAATTTCTTCCGAATTCTTGGAAGCTATCAACATATCATCAACATATAGGAGAAGATATACAAAGGAACCATCTTTAAGCTTGTGCAAATACACACAATGATCGTATTTGCTTCTCTTGTACCCTTGCCGCAACATAAACTCGTCAAATCGCTTGTACCATTGTCTAAAAGATTGTTTCAATCCGTACAACGATTTTTCAAGTTTGCACACCATATTTTCTTTTCCAGCAACTTTGAATCCTTCTGGCTGAGTCATGTAGATTTCCTCCTCCAAGTTTCCATGTAAAAACGCAGTTTTTACATCCATCTGAACTAGTTCCAAATCCAATTGTGCTACCAAAGCCAACATAATTCTAATGGAGGAATGTTTTACAACTGGAGAAAACACTTCATTATAATCAATTCCCTCCTTTTGAGCATATCCTTTGGCCACCAATCTTGCTTTGTAGCGAATATCTAATTGGTTAAGAAATCCTTCTTTCTTTGCAAATACCCATTTGCATCCAATTGCTTTCTTTCCCTTCGGGAGATTGGCCAATCTCCATGTATGATTCTGATGAAGGGATTGTATTTCATCATTCATGGCAATCCTCCACTTATCTTCTTCTGAACTTTGGACAGCGTCTTTATAAGTAGTAGGAACATCATCAGCTATAATTGAGGTTGCACAAGCAACCGTCTCTATGAGACGAGCAGGTTTTGTTATTGTTCTTTTTGGCCTGCTGGTTGCTATTGATTCAAGTTGTTGTTGAGGTTCATGAGTTGGAATCTCCTCTACTGGCTCTCCTTCTAGAGGGTAATCTTCATTTGTTTCCTCCTCTGCTTCTTGTGTAGGAAAAATAAATTTTCCCTCAAACTCCACCTGCTTAGAAGCACCTTTATTTTGTTTGGTGTCTTCTGTTACCTTATTTACCATAGCAGATTCATCAAAGATAACATCTCTGCTGAATATTACTTTCTTTGTCATAGGACACCATAAGCGATATCCTTTGACTCCAGAAGTAATTCCCATAAAAATAGCCTTCTTTGCCCCTTGATCCAATTTTGACTCCGTCACATGATAATATGCAGTTGAGCCAAACACGTGCAAAGAGTTATAATATACAGCAGGTTTTCCGTACCATTTTTCAAATGGTGTCTTGCCATCAATAGCAGCAGATGGTAGACGATTAATGAGGTGGCATGCATATGTAATTGCCTCAGCCCAAAATTCTTTGCCCAAGCCAGCATTGGACAACATACACCGTACCTTCTCCAGCAAGGTCCGGTTCATACGTTCTGCCACTCCATTCTGTTGTGGTGTATGTCTAACAGTGAAGTGTCGGACGATGCCATCATTTTCACAGACCTTATTGAAATGATCATTTTTGTATTCACCTCCATTGTCTGTGCGAATATACTTGATCCTCCTGCCTGTCTGATTCTCCACCATCGTCTTCCATTTGAGAAAAATTCCCAACACTTCATCTTTGCTCTTCATTGTATACACTCATACTCTTCGGGAAAAATCATCAACAAAGGTTACAAAATAGTGCTTCCCACCCAATGAAGGTGTTTTGGAAGGACCCCAAATATCAGAGTGTACATAATCCAAAATGTCTTTAGTATTATGGATCGCTGTACCAAATTTAACCCTTGTCTGTTTCCTTTAACACAATGCTCACAAAACTCCAAGTTGCAAGCCTTGACTCCTTTTAACAATCCTTGATCTGATAGAGTTTTCAAGGATTTTCCTCCAGCATGTCCCAAGCGCATGTGCCATAGCTTGGTTGCTTCTGCCTCTTTGTCGTCACTGGATGTCACTGTCGCTGTCCCAATAACTGTACTGTCACAATAGCGGTACATATTATTATTCTTCCGATTAGCCTTCATTACCACTAGTGCACCGGAACATACCCTCATCACTCCATTTTCTGCAATGATTTTAAACCCTTTTGATTCCAAGGCTCCCACAGAGATGAGATTTTTCTTCAAATCTGGTACATATCGAACATCTGTTAATGTTCTGATCATTCCATCATGGTTCCTTAATCGTATTGAACCAATGCCATATGAGGTAAGAGGGCTGTTATCCGCTGTGTGGACGACTCCATATTCTCCTTCTTGAAATTCCACGAACCAGTCCCTGTTGGGACACATATGATAGCTACAAGCCGAGTCCATCAACCATATGTCTGATGATGTTGATGACTCTGTTGTAACTAATGAGAAGTCTGAATCATCACAATCAGCTACATTTGAATCCATAATAGCCTTTCCATTGTTATGTTTGGCCTTATTCTTCAACTTCGGACAGTCTTTCTTCCAGTGCCCTTTTTTCTCGACAAAAGGCACATTCATCTTTGCTGGGTCTGGATCTTGACTTGGATCTTCCCTTCTTTGTCCTCGTTTGATTTTGAGGACGACCCCTCACAAACAATGCTTCTCCTTCTCCGCCCTTCTATTTTTCTCGCTTTCTTTGTTCATAGCTGTACAAAGCCGAACAAACTTCTCTGAGAGAAATTTCGTCATTTCCATGGAGTAGAGTAGTTTCAAGGTGCTCGTACTCATCAGGAAGTGACGCCAACAACATTAAGGCCAAATCACCATCATCATAAGTTGTATCCATATTTTGCAAATCTGTGACCAACTTATTGAAACTGGTGATATGTTCATTCATCGTGGTACAAGGAACATAGGTGAAGTGAAACAGTCTCTTCTTCATGTACAATTTATTTTGACTGTTTTTCTTCAAAAATTTATCCTCCAGTGCTTTCCATAATTTACTTGCAGAAGTTTCCTTTGTGTATGGATATTTCTGCTCTCTAGCAAGGTAGGATCGAATAGTACCGCAAGCAACACGGTTGATAATTCTCCAATCTTCTTCTCCAATAACATCTGGTTTCTTTTCTTCAATGGCCAGATCTAGCCCTTGTTGAAAAAGGACATCTAGGACCTCGCCTTGCCACATCCCAAAATGTCCGGACCCGTCAAATATTTCGACCGCAAATTTCGCATTTGACACAATTCTTGTCATAAGCGAAGATGTCAATGATGACGTATTGTTGACACTTGATGTAGATTCTTCTTGTTTATTGTCTCCCATCTTTGACACAAATATTATTTAATAGATGACGACACAAATCAAGATCATTTCCTTTCTGGTGTGAAAGATCAGACTAAGCTGCAACCATAGAGCATACTCAGACAGAACCTTGACTCAATTACCAAGATAAATCTTTTCTGATGTGGAAGATCAGACTATGCTGCAACCACAGAGCATACTTAGACAGTACCTTGGCTCTGATACCAATTGTTGCGGAAGCCAAATGTATATAGTGTGAATAAGTCACAACTACTATACCAAAAATTATGACAGCCACCAAATAATAAATAAGACAATAAAGCAACAATAAAGGGAACACCAGAATTTACGAGGTTCGGCTAATTTTGCCTACTCCTCGGACACAACCAATATTTTATTTCACTCCAAAAATACAAGTGAAATAATACTAAAGAGAGAAGATACAAATACCTTAAACAGATGAGAAGGCAAATGAGAGGTGTGTTTAAATCCTAAACATTAAGCCTTCTTTTATAGGGGTTAATCCTCCAACCCTTCTCTTCCCACCGATGTGGGACAAATAGTTTTGCCAAATTCAACAGTTATAATCTCCAATCACTTCAAGTGAAAAGAAAGCCTTCCTTCCTCTCTCTGCTGCCTATCTGTGGTTGCGGTAATAATCTCGAACCTCTTCCAGAATCAGCGTTGCCCTCCTCCCTCTCTAAGCTGAGTATCTACGATTGCCCTAAACTCCAATCTCTTCCAGCAAAAGGGATGCCCTCTTCCATCTCTGAACTACATATTCGCAGCTGCCCATTGCTGGAACCACTCCTAGAATTTGAGAAAGGGGATTACTGGCCAAATATTGCTCATATTCCCAAAATATATATCGATGGGGAACACCTGTGATGACTCAAACGAAGGTGCTTAAACAGATGTAAGTTATTCTTTTTCTTTTTTTCTCTTCGCTTTTCTGTTAATTCTTTTCCTTTGTTGAAAATCTTGTTGAGCAGTGTGAAGAGGTTATTGCCACTATGAAACAGAGGAAGCATCTTCAGATTGGGATGAATTGAATGTTAGATGACAAAAAGAAAAAAATGATAAAATCCTTATATTTGCACTGAAACATTGTAAAATTTGGTATTGGTAGGAATTCACATATTTGCTCCAGAACGTTGATAGCTTAATGTAATATTAATCTGTTACCACACACATATATATCAGACATATGTTTATTGTCTTTGGAGATTCATCTCATCAATTGCAATTCATAGATTATTGTCATATATCTCGCTCTACATCTTGTCGTTTTTTAGTTCATGTATTGCTTGAACTTTCATCTCAATAGAAATTCATGTATTCTTGTTCTTTCCCCTTTTCAGTGAGTTGAGCGAGGAGGCCGTGGTTTAGAGTAATGCATGTCCACTATAGAATTCAAAGGTATACGCGACACAAAGTTTGTCTCCTACATATAAAAAAAAAAAAAATTGCTTCCCAATATGATTATCAGATATCATCTTAGTAATTATTTTTATCATGATTTGGGTAACAATATGCAAGCTATTAACGCTCTTAGCTCCATTGGTGAATGGAAAGTTGCGCTGAATGTGGTCTGTCAGCAAAGTGTAAGTGAAGAAACGTACTACTCTTTTGTGTGGAATTTGACAGTACTGCTTCTCTTTGATCACCCTTAGAAAATATTGTGCAAAATTTTGTGCAGCAGTTTCTTCCAATACATCAGTTAAAAGAACTAGTCATTTTCTGTTGTCGATTAAATCATCCAGTTCTATCAACTATCAAATTAAAACTGATATTTTCCCAAATTAAAATAGGTTATTTTGTTATAGCTGAGGAGACACTAGCTCTGTGTATTATATAGTTCAGCCTTGATTTGCTCTAACTAAAGTTTTGATGCATTCAGGGAATGAAGTTTTATCGCTGCTGGAAGAAGGACTTCCCTCGTCTCTTTCTGACCTAAGAATAGGTCTTTGGTGCCTCACTTCACTTCAACATCTAGAAAGAGCCTCCTACTATCGATTCCATTACCAATTTCTGAGGTAATATTGCTTTTTCTTCAAAATTTATTTCCTATAAGAAAGAGCCAGATCTTATTAGTTCTTTTGTTTCAGTTGATGCATATTAGCTGTTCAAAATATGATGCAGAGTAACTTGGTATTTTATTTTGAGGATTTCCTCCCTTCCTTTTCTACTAGCTCGATTTGGCCGTTGATACATTGTCGTTGTTGCAGTTTTTCAATCTTCTGTTCGTTGTTCTTAAACCCCAGTCAATTCATGGAATCACAAGGAAGATCACGAATGGTCGGAAACTAGCAATCTCTATGTCACAATCAGCTACTTTTTTCATCAAGCTTGGAAAGCAAAATATATGGATGAAGATCTCCAAACTCAGTTCTTTTTCATCACGTATTGCTTTGTTCATTTTGATCTTTGAGTTTCTAACCACCCTGTATTCAATAGGTAATACTGATGATTTTCAAATTGCTTGTTACCTCTGCCTTTTGATAGTTAACGCTAATGCAATTTATCAGCCATTGGCAGTGTAGTTTAAAGGATGAGCAGGGAAGTCAAATTGTCAAAAATAATATCTCATATACTTCTTCTACTTCATTGTCAACCCGCCCCACACTCACCTTCATGCATCCGAGCTATTATTAGTAATGCAGGGCAGTCTAGAAGTTGGATTGTTAGATAGTAGTAAAAAGCTCTATACTTAAGACTCTACAAATTTGTGTTTCCTAAAGGCCTAGTGCATTATCAGTACAATACTGATTGGGATAAATCGGCTACAGCTGTTTCTGCATTTGGTAGCGCGAATGAAGGAACCGTTTCACTTCCAACAACTCTGTTTGCTACTGGTATCGATGCCTAACAATGAGATATAACTATCAGAACTGAATTGGAACCGTTTTGCTAGAAGCCTCTCTACTGCTTGATGTTTCGTTTCCAGTGGAAACTAGAAAGATAAAATTTTGTCAGAATGATCAAACTCCACTTTTTTCAATTTGCTACCAGGGACATGAATTATGTTCTGCTTGTCATTAAACGCTAGTTCTGTTCTAAGGCTCCATATAGATGTTATATTTCATATACACACACATATATACAAAAAATCGCGGACAACCATCCAAATCATCTAGGAAATAAGTAAACTTCCATTGTCAGTAGTTGGCAGCAACACCACTTCCAATATAATCTCAGTTAGATTGCTTGTTTCATAAATGTAAATGTAATTTGTCTAAATTATATAGCAAAAGGCGCGAGTCAGTTTTCAACATTCATGTGATCCTTTATTAGAAAGACAGGCGACTAATGATGATAGAGGAATAACCAAAGACTCTCTTTTCTTGTTATTTTTGTTGTACCTCACCTGCCTGTTACTTTTTAAGACTCTCTCTTCTTTTTTATTAACCTATTTTCTCCATCAAATCTTACAGACTGGAAAATAAATCGCCATCATGAGAGCTGTTAAGCTTAGTTCCACAGAGATAAATGGTTCTATCGATTTCTAAGTTGTAGATTCTATCCTATGTTGCGCGGATTATCCAAAATGTTGCCGCACCCGTGTCGGATTCTCCAAAAATACACTACTTTTTGAGTATCCGACACGCACCCGGCGACATTTTCAGAGAGTCCGAGCAACATAGATTCTATCAACTCTCTCCTGTCAGCAGTATCGTTGTAATTATTCTCACTGTGTGATTTTCTGTAACAAGCTAGCGAGAGTATATATATTTAAGTGTAATTAATGGTGTTAGTTTAGCATGGAATAAGTACTTCTAAATCACAAAAGAGAGTTTTTTTAGAAGAGGAAATCATTTTGTGCAACTGATTATTGCTTGAGGACTCTAAGACCACATGTAAAACTAGCTGGAACATGTTTTTTTCAAAAAGGATGCCACCCAAAAGTGAAGTCCTGTATACCTTATATTTGTTTTACACAGGTTAATTATTTCACCGTGAATATATAGTTCTTTGCCTCCATTTGTTTTTCTCTAAATTAGTAATGCAGGGCAGTCTAGAAGTTGGATTGTTAGATGGTAGTAACAAGCTCTATGCTTAATTTACCTCTTGAATCTCTATATACTCTTAATTTACCTCAAATTCAATCATTGCTAGAAGAAGGGCTTCCTGAGCTCCATTTACTACTGACCGGAGGTCTTCACATCGCTTTGATGTCTATGGATCAGCGACGTCTCTTTATTTTTGGTTACTTTTATTGGCTTCTTTGTTAATTCTTTTCCTTTGTTAAAAGTCTTGATGAGCAGTGTGTAGTGTGTCCATTGCCACAATGAAGCCGAGGAATCATCTTGAGACCGAGATGAATTTAATGTTAGATGACAACAAGAAAAGGTGCTAAAATCCTTATATTTGCATTGAACATTGTAAAACAAAATCTGGTATATGCAGGAATTGAGATAATTTTCTCAAAAAAGCTGATAGCTCATGTAATGAACTTGGTATATGCACATATATGTCATCCGGATGTTTATTGTCTTTGGAAATTCATCTTAGTACGTAATTTAACAACTAAAAGGATAAGCACTAGATAGATTGCTCTGATCTCAATTTAGCAATCTTTTTCAGGATTTTTGGTAACAATATGCAATCTATATTACAGATCTTATAGCTGAGTGTGACGTTATGCTTACATTGCTCTGAGTAATTAAAATTCTTTTGCTCTACCAAATTCCTCAGCTTAACATGTTTCATTTGATTGCATTGCTTTCTGGTTTTCTTCCAAAATATCATACCAAATCAGAAAACGATGTTTGACATAATGGAAAGCATTTGCGACGATACAAAGTCATTTCCACATGGAATGTTTTTTCAGTTTTTAGCTGAAGTTTGCGCTTTCTATTAATTGTAGTATTCGATGTCTGGAACTGAGTCCTTTGCGGTAGCAAAAGAGAGATTGAAACAGAGGGATTATTTATTTTCAAATCTTTGGTTATCTTTTTTATAGGCAACAGTTATGCAATTCCTTTGATCTGTTGGCAGCGCTCATAGTTGAAAGGATATTTACTTTGCAATTTTCTGAGGTAGACGAACATAAATCAGAAAACACAAGTTAAGAACTTTGCAATTTTTAACAAGTTAACATTTGTTTTGTTTAGCACGTGATTTTTGTTTTTACGCGACAATCGCTCCAAAAGAAATAAAAATAATAACAAATGGTCATGCTGTACAATTTTTGGATTTTACATGGCACTTTGTTAATTATTTATGATTTTTTGTCCATTTTTATTTTTATTGAAACAAAATACAAAAAATGTATGTGTCATGCGTAATTTAAACCGAAATCCGGTTGTTAAATGGAAAATCACAAAGTACGCATTTTGTTTGTCCTGATTTGTTGCCTTGTTTAATTTTACCTACTTTTGACATTTTTTATATTGCGTGTAATAAATACGTTAAGTGTTAATTAATGGTGTTTAGTTTTATTTAATTAGGTTGTGTGTTTAAGAAAATTAGAAATAAAGAAAAAGAGGTTGAAACTTGTTTTAAATGAATTTGGGCCAATTCCCATTTTCAAAATCTGAGGCCCAAATGAACAGCCCAAGCCACCAGTCCGAACAGCCCACCCCCAGGCCACAAAACGACGTAGTTTAACACCAAAACTACGTCGTTTCAATGCCAATCCATCACGACCGTTCAAACCAACGGTCCGGATCTCTCACCCATAACTCCCATTACCCGACCCGCTACCCGAACCAAATCTGACCCCTACTAAGCCAAACGACGACGTTTCTTTTAAACCTTCAGATCCAAGCCGTCCATCTCGCCTCATCCAACGGTTGAAATCAATCCACCCATTCCATATATAAGTCTCCTACCATACCCTGCCCCCCTATCCAATACCCCAGCTTTCGTCCTCATCCCCTTCCCCACGAAACCCTAGCCGCCCCCTTATTCCTCACCATTAATCCCGGCGGCATGAACGCCGGTGACCTTCACCTTAACACCCTAGGACCACCTTGACACCCTGAACATGAATCCACCAACCGTTCAGCTCGAATCCCATCCCACCTTCTCGAATCTTCATTTGAAGATTCGAGTCAAAACTCGATCTACACCGATCTGCCCTAAATTCATACCAGACAGTCCTCGGACCCCCCTCGTGACCAAACCATGCTTGGTTTGGTTCGAATCTAACCAAGAAAGCCCAAAACCCAAATCTGCCCTCTAGAACCCTAGGTTTCCTCGTGCCTGTTCCGTGCCTGTTCGAACCAAGAGATTAGGGTCTAATGGACTTTAATCGAAGTGTTTCTCATTTGAGAAACACTTCGATTAAATTCCGTTCAACCTTGAGAAGGGTCTTTTCAAACGAGTTGATTTTTCTGTTTTCAAAGTTTTTAAGGTAAGTTTGTTTTCTCTTTGTTATTCAGTACGTGTGTAGTTAAAAGGTCTGTTCGTATGGCCGAATGTCTTGTATAATTTGTGTCTTTGAATTTTTATCAACTGTTGGTTGTCCACCTTAACTGAACCTCTGTGATTGATTGAATCCCTCTTCTATTTTTACTAATAATGTGTATATGTGTGTGCTGTGCAATTAGTCGAACCTCAAATTTGACTGATCAACTGATTCCCCAGTACAATTCTGCTTGGTCAGTATGATTCGAGTCATGTGTTCGATAATGTTAAATGTCTGATTTTGGTTTCGATTGTACGTGTTATGATTAGTATAGTCGAGTCGACATATGTCGTCAATTAGTTTCGGTTGTCCGAACAATAACCAATTGACCTGCTTCTGTTAAGCATTGCCTGAATCAATTAGAGACTGGGTTTAGTAACTTATAGTTGTTAATTTGATTTCAGAAATCCAAGTTTTGGTCTGTTAGTTACAACCTGAATTGGAGGGCATGTGCTTCAGTGCACAACATGTGCATAAGAGCCATTCTGATTAAAATAATTTGACAGCATATGCTGTCAGATTATATTCTGCTGCCCATACCCTGCTTTAGTTTAAGAAGTATTAAACCTCGTTTAAAAGAGTAAGTCTGTCAGGGAATATCATGGGGGGTTTATACTTAAATAGCTAAGTGGAATCTGAAAAGAGGGTAGCACATGGGAGGGGTATTCTAATTGTCTAAACAGGCTGTTAAAAGGTTGATTTTAGGTTCATAAAAGGGGGGATTTCCATCAGTAAAAGGGGGATAATAGAGAGACACAGGAGGAGATTTTTGGATATACACACACACACAGATAGACATTGATAATAACAGAGTGAACTGAGAGGGAACATTTGGAGGAGAGTTGAGTTCTGAAAAACAGAAAAAAGAACTGCAAAAGAATTCTTTTGGATAGCCAAAAATAGATTTCAAGACTGAAATTGGACATTGGGTTTTGAAAAGAAATAGATAGTAAGAGGGATAAAGATACAGAAATCAGAAACTGGTTTTCTTCCTGCTTTTGTTCAATTCTTAGCCTGCTCAGCCTATTCAGTCAGTTTTCTTTTCAAGTATCAGCTAAGTGTGTTAGTTTGGTTTGCATTGGTTGATTCTCTTGGAATTGGATTGTCTGGATTTCTGTTTCTATACTACTGGTCATTGCTGTCATTCTGCCATTTTGCCTCTTGCACTGGGTTTTTTGTTCAAATTGCCCTACTGCTATTTGTCTGTTACTGCTGCTGTTTCGCTTGCACTGCTGCTCAACTGACTCTCTTGCTTTCTTCATTGTAAGCATCTCCTCAGGTACACACTTCGAATCTGTCTGATGTAACTGATGTCGCAATGAAAGTTGAATCGAAAGATCTGAAGAAATTTTAATCATCTGTTGCCTTACTTACAGCTTTGCGAATATTGTTAAAGATGTATAAATCCTTTAATTTGTAGCCTAATAGAGAATACATTAGTAAGTTTATACTTAATTAATGTTTATGTTGATCTGAAACTGTGGTATTTGATTCGTTTAAGTAGCATACAGGATGTAAATGCAGTTCATGGAATGTGAAACCATTTAATATGATTGTTAAAATTAAACTCATTCTTTCAGCTCGCTTTGAATAGGTAGGGGCAAATGGCTGTTAAATCTAGCCAAATATAATGCAGTTTTGAATCACCCAGTCTCAATTTCTATAGGCAGTCTATAGGACTAGTTTTTCCTTTAATAAGGAATTCTATTAATCCTGCTGAAGCAAGTTAATTTTAATCCGACTTAAGGACGTTGTTCGGATTAAGTGTGGTATTTCGTTAATCTCGTATGTAACTTCTTGTCCAATTAAAGCATGTTTCACAAGGTATGGCGTCTCTCCATTTTTATAAATAATTAATCAGAAATTGATAAGGATCCGGGTTAGGCCAAAGCATATACTTGAATTAACATATATCTTTCTTCTCCTATTTTTAGACAAAACGCAGTTAGAAATGTAGTCGCTTTAGGATATCCTTTCTAAAATAGAGACGAGTCTCGCCAAATAAAAATGTAAATTGCGGGGCCCTCAATAACTAAACATAATAAATATTTAGAATCCAGGACAGGCTGTTTAGTAAATTTCATGGCCTTTCCCAAAGATAATAACGCGTTAGGCCCTTTAGGCGCGGCTTAATTAAATTACATTCTTAAACTCGGGTGCACATTGATGTGACCCGAATCCAAACCTCAACGGAGTCGAAATGTGTTAACAACTACGGGCGCATTGATTGTGACGTGGTTCGAGATGCATTTTCACGACGTTGCAATTCTATAACAATAAATGATAATTATAAAAGCGGTTTAAACTTAATAAAAACACACAAGTTATAACATGTATTTAAATCAGATATTTAGCCATTATAATGATTTAAGCGACCGTGCTAGAACCATGGGATTCGAGGGTGCCTAACACCTTCCCTCGGGTCAACAGAATTCCTTACTTAGAATTTCTGGTTCGCAGACTTTATTTGGAAAAGTCGAAATTTCCTCGATTTGGGATTCAAGATAAACCGGTGACTTGGGACACCAAAAGCCAAACTTTTTCCAAGTGGCGACTCTGAATTAAATAAATAATCCCATTTCGAATATTGTCACTTAAATTGGAAAAACTCCCTCGCGCATTTAACCCTTCGGGTCCGGGCGCGCAAAAAGGAGGTGTGACAGCTTTGGCGACTCCGCTTGGGATGTTTAACCCAGAACCACTGGTTCAGGGTTCAAGAATTCGAGCTTAGAATAATTGTTATATTTGGCTTTATTATCTGATCTTTATTACATGTTTTTGCATAACGTGCTAAATGTTGTCTTTTACCGCTTTGATATTATCTGAACTGTATATAAACTGTGCCGAAACCCTTCTCTTCTTACCTCCGGGGAGAAGCTCGCTGGTCGAGACTCCCTATTCTGTTAGTGTCAATACCTGAAATAAGAAAGAGGTCGGACAAGTTACAAAGCCGGACGATCTCGCGGGTCCCCGGTACGTAGCCCCCTCCTCGACTCGAGTTGTCCGCTCGGGTACACAGTCTAGAACAAATACCCAGGTTACGAACCTAGAATAACTTGACTTCATGCCGGATCCCTAATAGGAACGCTTATTTGCATCATGTTGCATTTGACTTAGGGGACTCAACACAGGGGTTGGGTCCGTCTAGGATTAGCAACCTGAAATGAAAAGACCATCATGTTGCATCCTATTTGTTTCCGTGCATTTATTTGTCTCGGACATGCATGCTGCCTGACTTTGGAGTATTTGAAAAATAAACAAAAAAAATAACAGTGTATAGGGCTAATTTTCTACTTTGAAAAATAGCAATGCCCAATTACTGTCAAAACTCTGCCGAAATTTTACGATAATAAAAGGGAAAATGTTTTGTTTTCAGTAATTTGCTTTACTAAGAAAAAGAAAAACAAAAAGATAGAAAAGATAGTCTTTTATTTTTGGAAAGTTGTTTGTTGAAAAGGAAAGAATTTTGTTCTAAAATAATTCGGTTAATTTGACCGAACTACGCGGGTCTGATTCTCACCGGATGTGAGATACGTAGGCAAACCTCATCGGTTCCGGCCCCAATTTTAAAAAAAAATCCAAAAAAAAATATATATATTTTTCTTTAGTTCTTTCTTTATAAATGTTTCTTTAGAAAATACAAAAAAAAAAGAAATAAAAAAATAATATAGAAGTTTTCTTTAAACTCAAATAAAAAATAATAAAAAAATAAATAAATAGTCTCCTTCTTTCTGAAATCTTTCATATGAAAAAATGAAATAAGAATTAAAAAGCAGCAACAAAAATACAAAAGAAACAATACTCTTTGCTTTTTAGTCTCTTTTTTGTAAAATGTCCAAAAAAAAATATATTTGAAAAAATTGAATTTCAAAATATTAGGATTTTTCTTTAGAAGTGCTTTTGTAAATAAATAAAACTCAGAATTCCACATCATTTTCTTAAAAGTCCCTCTTTCAAAATTTAAGAGGCAACATCATATACATTCTTTCTTCCGTAGAAAAGGTAAAACAAACAAAAAAAAATCAACCAAACATATTTCTTTTTAATAAAATATTTTCTTTTTTAATAAATTTCCAGAATTCAAGTCAAAAGCAAATAAATTTTTTAGAAGTCTTTCTTTAAAAAATAAAACAAAAATCAAAATAAACAAAATTTTCTTTCTTCTTTTAAGGCATTTCTTTCAAAAATTCCAAAAAATAAAAAAAAAACAAAAATTGAATAAGTAAATAAACAAAGAATAGTCAAATCTTTTGAGCCCTATGCTAAATGAGCACTTGTTTCTTTATTTTTATACTTGTTAGTTTCGAACTACGTAATGATCTGATTCGCGCGGCGTCGTGATACGTAGGCAATCCTCATCGGATCCGGTCACATTTTACTGCAAATATGGAAAACAGTAATAAAAAAAATAGATAAATAAATAAATAATAAAATATATAAAAAAAATGAAATGAATAAAAGGAGGAGCCTGAAAGAAGCCGGAGTGACGCATGTCTTCGCTGCAGACATGCAGAAATTCATTTAACTGTATAGGTGCATTCATTGCCTATCCGTTATTTGTTTCGAACTAACCACTTGTCTTCTAATGAGTCTTCCAGGTTTTAGAAAGGTAGTTGGTTTGGGGGAAGTCTGGCCTCGCATTCATATTTCACGAGGTCAAAAGGGAGTGTTCAGTTGCCTATTGTTAAGACAAAAGGAAGTATTCACACTTACTTCACAAGGTCAAAGGGGAATATAGCGATGTCTTCGAAAATTCCTTTGCCAACAATTCCCGTCCCCGAGGAGAGCTCGATCTCGGCCGTCCCGACTTTTGAGTCAGCAACTGCTGAGGAAAACAGAATTCTGAGGCTCCGCATGATGGAGATGTTGGATGACTGGCATAATGGAAGAGAACCACCAAGTGTTATCCCTGGATTCCCTGGATTGCTCCACAGAACGAGTGGAACTTCGAACATTCCCATAAGCTATCCAGCTACCCCGTTCGGGTACCCAGCCGCTTCAGCCCACTCCGCAGAATCACCCTTTGAGTCTTGCCCTTGGATGTCAACAACGGATGTCACTACAAGCATTTTCACCGCACCGCCCTGCCCAATCATGGCACAGCCCACTACACACAGGCCCAATTTCGACTCTTCCTCATTCACCTTTCCAACTCCCCCTTTCTCGTTGGAACCAACTCGACTTGCCACCAACACTCCCCCTTAACCAACTCGATACGAGTTGGCACCTGAGCAGGACCAAAGCTCCAAAATTGCTGAGCAAGGTGAAATGGCCAAGAGAATGAAGAGCCTTGAACAAAATTTGAAAAACATGCAAGGTCTGAGCGGACAGAAAAGCGTCTCCTATGCTGATCTATGCATGTTCCCTCACGTACGTCTCCCTGTGGGTTTCAAAACTCCAAAGTTTGAGAAGTACGACGGGCACGGTGATCCCATTGCTCATCTCAAAAAGTATTGCAACCAACTACGGGGAGCCGGAGGCAAAGAAGAATTACTGATGGCATACTTCGGAGAAAGTTTGGTGGGAGTCGCTTCGGAATGGTATATGGGCCAGGACATATCTCGCTGGCATATATGGGATGATCTTGCCAGAGACTTCATAGGGCAGTTTCAATATAATATTGACATCGCACCAGACAGAAATGCTTTGTCAAACTTAAAGAAGAAACCCTCGGAAAGTTTCAGAGAATACGCCATCAAATGGTGCGAGCAAGCGTCAAGGGTAAAACCTTCCATGGACGAGATAGAGATGGTCACTACTTTTCTCCAGGCTCAAGAGTCCGACTATTTCCAAAACATGATGTCAGCCATGGGAAAGCCTTTCGCAGAAGCGATTAAGATTGGAGAGATGGTGGAGAACGGTTTGAAAACGGGAAGAATTTTGAGTCAGGCAGCCATAAGGGCAACCTCCCAAGCCGTCCAAAGCGGGTCTGGAGGAATGGCAAGAGGGAAGAAAAAAGAGGAAACATCCATGGCGGTATCAGATGTGGGAGAATATCATAATCCCGGGCTTTGTTCTTCGGAAAGAACCTTGCAACATTATTTCCCCCACCAAAATGCGACCTACGCTCCTCAGCCCTACATGGTCATGAGCACCCAGCATTTTATCCAGCGGTCACAACCAGTCAATCGGGGGCAGGCCCCACATCCTAGGAATCAGCCTCCTCACCGAAACCACTACAATCCTCGACCTCCTCAGAATAATTTCTGTCCTCGGGAACCACCCAGGATACCCAACGACACACCAATCGGTGAACCCTATTCCGCCCTATTCCCTAAGCTTGTCCAAATGAATTTGTTGCAGCCCATACCACCAAACGGGCAGAACCCGGGATCACCATCATATCAGCGGGGTGTCAGATGTGCATACCATTCAGGGGTAGAAGGGCACGACACCAACGACTATTGGACATTGAAACAAGCTGTAGAGAATCTGTTAGACCAAGGGAAGATTGTGTTAAGAGACGAGGATATCCCAAATGTGACCAATAATCCGCTGCCCGCCCACAACAACGGGCCGATAGTTGGGATGATTTGTGAAGACGAGGAAGTTGATCCGACACTTAAAGCCATAATTGCTATTGCTGATACAGAAAAGGGACCCAGGGTAACTTCGGAGCAAGAAAAAGGAATAAGCGATGTATTCAAGCAGGCCTCCATGGTATGGGGGACGATCAAACCACCTCGGCCGAATGAGCCAGTGTTTGTCGGACGCATACCACAGGAGCCAAAATACAACAAAGAGGGAGATGATAAGGTGTCCCCGCTCGACGAGAGTGAGGAAATATGTGAGGCGACAAGGGAAAAGCTATGCGAAATACACATGGTCCAGCCAGGAGAGGGCACTAGCACCGTTGAAGTATCGTACATGGGACCAAGCACCAAGCTTCAAAACTAGAAGGCTACGCCATTCTTGATGAAACGGAAGTCCTAATGAACCTGTCTTGCCACTTTCTCTGCATCACGAGTTACCCTAGAGTGTGACTCAGATGTTTTTCTTCAGTTTCATGTTTTTAATTTCTTGAATGTCAACCTTTTTCCTTATCTTCCCCAAAATGCCAAGAAATGAAATCATGCTTGATTACTCACTTTCTTCTTCTATGTTTTCTTTTGTGTTCTCTTCAATTCTGATAAATGCAGCTTTAAATAACATGACATGTTTGCGGACTTCATGCCCGAATCACGAGAACTCCGATCATACTTCAAATAATGAGTCAAAATTTGAGATATAAAGAATTTGAAAAGTAGGAACAACTAAAGAAAATTGGTTCATGGTTTGGAAAATGTCCGTCACTAAAGCAGAGTTTGAGAGCAGTAAATGGGCTTAGACCCGTACAGAATGATAACCTTAATAACTGCGGTTTGTCACGAGCAATTGTACCAAGAAAGAAGGGTCCATACGTCATTGAAAAACGTTACCAAATGGAGCATTTGTATCTGGGCGACGTCGAAAGAAACGACGTCAGCCTTGATTGGAAAGCAGGTGCAGTGATATGTCTAAATCACTCTGGCGATATCTTTGCACAGTTTGAGATGACGAAGGCTTTCATTCTCGCTACCCAAACACTATTAACCCTTTGCAAACCCATTTGAGCTGGTTACTCTTCTTGGATTACCCTCTCTGGAACCTGAAAATATTATTGAAAAAAAATGAAAAAAAAAAAGAAGAAGAAAGAATTGGAAAAATAAGAAAATATATATACAAAAAAAAAGACAATGAAAATGAAAAAAGGAAGGGAAGCGAAAAACAAAGCAAATCAGAAAAACAAAAAAAAAATCCAAAAACAAAAGTTGTATGAACTACGTCTGACTTGATTCCGAAAGGATACGTAGGCAACCTCTCCTTGGGGTTCAGTCACATCAAAATAAAATCCAGGAATTCCCCCCGAAAGTAAAACTGGGGCAGAAGTTATAATGATTCGGCCATGATCCCGCCCAATAGATTCCAAAGTTGTAGTTCAATCCACATTCTTTTCACCCCAAGCCTTTGTCCAAGTCCTTCTGATCAATCAACAAAGCGTTTCAAAATGAGAAGATGGAATTATTTGGGTCTGATACGACAAAATGAGGAGAATAAAATGAGAGAGTCTTGTCGGTGAAAACCTTTGGGCACCGTGAGGCGACGCGAGAAGGGAAGTCAAAAATGAGAGAGCTTGTTTAGTAAAAACTCGCAAAGAGTGCTAGCAGGCGACAGTAAGAAGGGAAATGAGAGAGGTCGACTAGCGAAAACCCGCAAAGGGCGTTGTCGGCCAAAAAGATGATTCCACCTCAGAAAGTCCTGGCAAGGTTCCCGGGTTTTGAAAAAAAAAACATAGATCTGTTTTGATTCATGAGGAAGTGCAGTTTCTTGAAGGTCGGGCATCCAGTCCAAAAGGCATGTCATGTTAGTTGAAGCCAGCATACACTCCAGATAAGTCCTTCTTCTCTTCCCGAAAGGGACGCTTCTCTTTAAACTAATATGCTTTCCTTTACATAGTTTTCTTTGAGTCCTTTTGATCTAACTCTTAATCCCGTAACAATTACAAAGGAAGGTGGCAGGACCGTTTTTTTTACAGGGCTCCGTTTGGCAAGAGTCAAATAAAATGTACGACCTCAGTGGCGTGTCAGTCCCATCCCGACTGGGCATGGTAGTTGATTTTCTTCCAAAACTGACAAATCTCCACAGGGTATCCCTTGTTACAAATCCCCACGGAGTCTCCCCTTGTAAAATTCCCCAAAGAGGTCCACCCCAGCACATCCCCGGCAAGTTTGCTACAATAATAATAATAAAAAAAAACAATACTCACAGAGTTCGCATTGGACAAATGCCCACGGAGATTCCCTTGTACAAATCCCCACAGAGTCTCCCTAATAAAATCCCCACCGAAAATCCCCAAGCAAAACGGGACGAAAAAAAAAAAACCAAAGCCTTACAAGGCAAATCATCACAAAATCTGCAAACGCAAGTCTGAGTAGTCCAAAGGGTTTCGCATGTGGATCCAATCAATGACAGATTTTCTCCATAAGAATTAGGCCAAGACAAAGCAATTGGAACAGTCAAGGTCCCCAAACCAACCGCCGTTTTCAAACTAACAATTTTTCTTTGTTTAGGGAAATTGAGACAGGTGCGACACAAAGCAGCTGTGCAAGAAGCAGGTGTAGCCCAAAAGAAATAAAGCGTGCAAGCATTGAAACAACCTTACAGCGGAAAACGACCAAAGGTAAGTTTCCCATAATATTTTCGTGCATTTTGATAAAAAAAATGATCCGATGGTAGCGTAGGACCTCATTCCTCGACTATCCCGGTATAAACCACGGATCTCCCTGGCATAACCCAAGGAGCTTTATCTACCCAAATCCTCGGTATAACCCGATGAAGCCTCCCGGCATAACCCGATGAATTTCCCGGCATAACCCGATGAATCCTCCCGGCATAACCCGATAAATCTCCCGGCATAACTCGATGAATCTCCCCGGCATAACCCGATGAATTTTTCGGCATAACCCGATAAACCTTCCCGACATGTTCCGATGAATCCTCCCGGCATAACCCGATGAATCCCCTCGGCATAACCCGATGAATCTTTTCGGCATAACCCGATAAACCTTCCCGGCATGATCCGATGAATCCTCCCGGCATAACCCGATGAATCCCCTCGACATAACCCGATAAACCTTCCCGGCATGATCCGATAAATCTTCCCGGCATAACCCGATGAATCTTCCCAGCATAACCCGATGAATCCTCCCGGCATAACCCGATGAATCTTTTCGGCATAACCCGATGAATCTTTTCGGCATAACCCGATGAATTTTTTCGGCATAACCCGATGAATTTTTTGGCATAACCCAATAAACCCTCCTGGCATGATCCGACAAATTTTCCGGCATAACCTGATGAAGCCTCCCGGCATAACCCGATGAATCTCCCCGACATAACCCGATAAATCTTCCCGGCATGATCCGATGAATTTTCCGGCATAACCCGATGAAGCCTCCCGGCATAACCCGATGAATCCTCCCGGCATAACCCGATGAATCCTCCCGGCATAACCCGATGAATCCCCTCGGCATAACCCGATGAATCTTTTCGGCATAATCCGATAAATCTTCCCGGCATAACCCGATGAATCCTCCCGGCATAACCCGATGAATCCTCCCGGCATAACTCGATGAATCTTTTCGGCATAACCCGAGAACTCTTTCCAATCAGTCAGCATTAGGGTTTTAAACCCTAAAGTGAACTTTTTCCATTCAGCCAGCACTAGGATTTTAAACCCTAAACTGAGTTTTTTCCATGCAATCAGCATTAGGGTTTTAAACCCTAAACTGAACTCTTTCCTTTCAATCAACATTAGGGTTTTAGACCCTAAACTGAATTTTTCCTTTAGTGAGCATTAGGGTTTTAAACCCTAAACTGAGCTTTTCCATGCAATCAGCATTAGGGTTTTAAAACCCTAAACTGAACTCTTTCCTCTCAGTCAGCATTAGGGTTTTAAACCCTAAACTGAACTTTTTCCATTTAGTCAGCATTAGGGTTTTAAACCCTAAACTGAACTTTTTCCATTTAGCCAGCATTAGGGTTTTAAACCCTAAACTGAGCTTTTTCATGCAGTCAGCATTAGGGTTTTAAACCCTAAACTGACCTTTTTCCAGTTGGTCAGTATTAGAGTTTTAACTCTAAACTGAACTTCTCCCAGCTAGTCGGTATTAGGGCTCCAACCCTGAACTAAGCATTCATACCTTCTTTCATCAATTTTATGAACTTCCCGGAGAATAATTCACGAAATTTCCTAGTGAAACTGGGGCAGAAAATTTCGTTCGTTTGTTTTTTCCCGCAGGTCTAACCTCGAGCCACATAGATCGAAATGACCCACGAGATGAGTCTTAACTCGGAATCTAAGAAGAAAAAGACAAAAAAAGAAGATGTCCCGAGATACCGGAGAAAATGGAAGGCGGATCGCTCCAAGATTTGATTGAGGTCCAGAACTCTGCCAGTCACTGAGTATCCCAGAAATTAAACAAGCACCTACAACTCGCAAGCATCAAGATTCGGATCGAAGTCTCCAAGCAAAATCAGCTAAGACCCATGATCAAGTCGCAAAGAATCATAGATAGGAATCTTGTAACTAGCAGTTGACATGCATATAAGTGTTTAGTTAAGTTTTAATTTTTCTTTGGTTATAATAAGGCAGTCAGTAAAGCAGTGGTGACCACAGCAACAGCAGTAACAGCAAGCATTGCAGTCCCATGGTAGTCCCAGCTATCAAGAATTTCCCGAACTACATTGACCTGATTCCTGTTTAGCCCAGGATATGTAGAAAATCTTTGAAGCAAAGATTCGGTCAGATCTTTCAAAACATGCTTCACACGGAGTAGTCCATAGACAAAAATCGCTCATATCCGCTCACTTTATCTTTGCACGAAAACCCTTCGTGTTTCCGAACAAAGAGGGGCAGCTGTGAGCACGTGATTTTTGTTTTTACGCGACAATCGCTCCAAAAGAAATAAAAATAATAACAAATGGTCATGCTGTACAATTTTTGGATTTTACATGGCACTTTGTTAATTATTTATGATTTTTTGTCCATTTTTATTTTTATTGAAACAAAATACAAAAAATGTATATGTCATGCGTAATTTAAACCGTAATCCGGTTGTTAAATGGAAAATCACAAAGTACGCATTTTGTTTGTCCTGATTTGTTGCCTTGTTTAATTTTACCTACTTTTGACATTTTTTATATTGCGTGTAATAAATACGTTAAGTGTTAATTAATGGTGTTTAGTTTTATTTAATTAGGTTGTGTGTTTAAGAAAATTAGAAATAAAGAAAAAGAGGTTGAAACTTGTTTTAAATGAATTTGGGCCAATTCCCATTTTCAAAATCTGAGGCCCAAATGAACAGCCCAAGCCACCAGTCCGAACAGCCCACCCCCAGGCCACAAAACGACGTAGTTTAACACCAAAACTACGTCGTTTCAATGCCAATCCATCACGACCGTTCAAACCAACGGTCCGGATCTCTCACCCATAACTCCCATTACCCGAACCGCTACCCGAACCAAATCTGACCCCTACTAAGCCAAACGACGACGTTTCTTTTAAACCTTCAGATCCAAGCCGTCCATCTCGCCTCATCCAACGGTTGAAATCAATCCACCCATTCCATATATAAGCCTCCTACCATACCCTGCCTCCTATCCAATACCCCAGCTTTTGTCCTCATCCCCTTCCCCACGAAATCCTAGCCGCCCCCTTATTCCTCACCATTAATCCCGGCGGCATGAACGCCGGTGACCTTCACCTTAACACCCTAGGACCACCTTGACACCCTGAACATGAATCCACCAACCGTTCAGCTCGAATCCCATCCCACCTTCTCGAATCTTCATTTGAAGATTCGAGTCAAAACTCGATCTACACCGATCTGCTCTAAATTCATACCAGACAGTCCCCGGACCCCCCTCGTGACCAAACCATGCTTGGTTTGGTCCGAATCTAACCAAGAAAGCCCAAAACCCAAATCTGCCCTCTAAAACCCTAGGTTTCCTCGTGCTTGTTCCGTGCCTGTTCGAACCAAGAGATTAGGGTCTAATGGACTTTAATCGAAGTGTTTCTCATTTGAGAAACACTTCGATTAAATTCCGTTCAACCTTGAGAAGGGTCTTTTCAAACGAGTTGATTTTTCTGTTTTCAAAGTTTTTAAGGTAAGTTTGTTTTCTCATTGTTATTCAGTACGTGTGTAGTTTAAAGGTCTATTCGTATGGCCGAATGTCTTGTGTAATTTGTGTCTTTGAATTTTTATCAACTGTTGGTTGTCCACCTTACCTGAACCTCTGTGATTGATTGAATCCCTCTTCTATTTTTACTAATAATGTGTATATGTGTGTGCTGTGCAATTAGTCGAACCTCAAATTTGACTGATCAACTGATTCCCCAGTACAATTCTGCTTGGTCAGTATGATTCGAGTCATGTGTTCGATACTGTTAAATGTCTGATTTTGGTTTCAATTGTACGTGTTATGATTAGTATAGTCGAGTCGACATATGTCGTCAATTAGTTTCGGTTGTCCGAACAATAACCAATTGACCTGCTTCTGTTAAGCATTGCCTGAATCAATTAGAGACTGGGTTTAGTAACTTATAGTTGTTAATTTGATTTCAGAAATCTAAGTTTTGGTCTGTTAGTTACAACCTGAATTGGAGGGCATGTGCTTCAGTGCACAACATGTGCATAAGAGCCATTCTGATTAAAATAATTTGACAGCATATGCTGTCAGATTATATTCTGCTGCCCATACCCTGCTTTAGTTTAAGAAGTATTAAACCTCGTTTAAAAGAGTAAGTCTGCCAGGGAATATCATGGGGGGTTTATACTTAAATAGCTAAGTGGAATCTGAAAAGAGGGTAGCACATGGGAGGGGTATTCTAATTGTCTAAACAGGCTGTTAAAAGGCTGATTTTAGGTTCATAAAAGGGGGGATTTCCATCAGTAAAAGGGGGATAATAGAGAGACACATGAGGAGATTTTTGGATATACACACACACACACAGATAGACATTGATAATAACAGAGTGAACTGAGAGGGAACATTTGGAGGAGAGTTGAGTTCTGAAAAACAGAAAAAAGAACTGGAAAAGAATTCTTTTGGATAGCCAAAAATAGATTTCAAGACTGAAATTGGACATTGGGTTTTGAAAAGAAATAGATAGTAAGAGGGATAAAGATACAGAAATCAGAAACTGGTTTTCTTCCTGCTTTTGTTCAATTCTTAGCCTGCTCAGCCTATTCAGTCAGTTTTCTTTTCAAGTATCAGCTAAGTGTGTTAGTTTGGTTTGCATTGGTTGATTCTCTTGGAATTGGATTGTCTGGATTTCTGTTTCTATACTACTGGTCATTGCTGTCATTCTGCCATTTTGCCTCTTGCACTGGGTTTTTTGTTCAAATTGCCCTACTGTTATTTGTCTATTACTGCTGCTGTTTCGCTTGCACTGCTGCTCAACTGACTCTCTTGCTTTTTTCATTGTAAGCATCTCCTCAGGTACACACTTCGAATCTGTCTGATGTAACTGATGTCGCAATGAAAGTTGAATCGAAAGATCTGAAGAAATTTTAATCATCTGTTGCCTTACTTACAGCTTTGCGAATATTGTTAAAGATGTATAAATCCTTTAATTTGTAGCCTAATAGAGAATACATTAGTAAGTTTATACTTAATTAATGTTTATGTTGATCTGAAACTGTGGTATTTGATTCGTTTAAGTAGCATACAGGAAGTAAATGCAGTTCATGGAATGTGAAACCATTTAATATGATTGTTAAAATTAAACTCATTCTTTCAGCTCGCTTTGAATAGGTAGGGGCAAATGGCTGTTAAATCTAGCCAAATATAATGCAGTTTTGAATCACTCAGTCTCAATTTCTATAGGCAGTCTATAGGACTAGTTTTTCCTTTAATAAGGAATTCTATTAATCCTGCTGAAGCAAGTTAATTTTAATCCGACTTAAGGACGTTGTTCGGATTAAGTGTGGTATTTCGTTAATCTCGTATGTAACTTCTTGTCCAATTAAAGCATGTTTCACAAGGTATGACGTCTCTCCATTTTTATAAATAATTAATCAGAAATTGATAAGGATCCGGGTTAGGCCAAATCATATACTTGAATTAACATATATCTTTCTTCTCCTATTTTTAGACAAAACGCAGTTAGAAATGTAGTCGCTTTAGGATATCCTTTCTAAAATAGAGACGAGCCTCGCCAAATAAAAATGTAAATTGCGGGGCCCTCAATAACTAAACATAATAAATATTTAGAATCCAGGACAGGCTGTTTAGTAAATTTCATGGCCTTTCCCAAAGATAATAACGCGTTAGGCCCTTTAGGCGCGGCTTAATTAAATTACATTCTTAAACTCGGGTGCACATTGATGTGACCCGAATCCAAACCTCAACGGAGTCGAAATGTGTTAACAACTACGGGCGCATTGATTGTGACGTGGTTCGAGATGCATTTTCACGACGTTGCAATTCTATAACAATAAATGATAATTATAAAAGTGGTTTAAACTTAATAAAAATACACAAGTTATAACATGTATTTAAATCAGATATTTAGCCATTATAATGATTTAAGCGACCGTGCTAGAACCATGGGATTCGAGGGTGCCTAACACCTTCCCTCGGGTCAACAGAATTCCTTACTTAGAATTTCTGGTTCGCAGACTTTATTTGGAAAAGTCGAAATTTCCTCGATTTGGGATTCAAGATAAACCGGTGACTTGGGACACCAAAAGCCAAACTTTTTCCAAGTGGCGACTCTGAATTAAATAAATAATCCCATTTCGAATATTGTCACTTAAATTGGAAAAACTCCCTCGCGCATTTAACCCTTCGGGGCCGGGCGTGCAAAAAGTAGGTGTGACAAGAATAACAATCTCCTCAATCATAGCCATCCCCATATTTGTAACTTTACACACAAGGATTTCCAACAACTATCTAAAAAACGATAATAGGCATGTCTCCATGATCTCTTGAAAAGCAAACAAGAACATACTCCCCAAAAGCTAAGACCAAATCCTATTGACATTGCAATGTAGAACCAATCCAGTTCATCTTCATCACTCTCATCTTTTTCAGTATCGCCATCAAGATTTTGACCACCTAAACTGCAGTTCGCGAAGAGTGGAAGCCCGCAAAGCTCATTTCCCTGGAAACTCGAGGAACTAAAGCTTTGAAGTTGAGTGCTCACTAGTATTTTTCCTGACAAATTGTTATAAGATAGATTCAGGAAGCTCAAAGTTGACAAACTCGATAAGCTTTGCGGGATTTAACCGGAAAGTTGATTTTCTGAAAGATCAAGGGATTCGAGCACTTTCATGTCGCCAATGCCATATGGGATCCTACCTGTTAGATGGTTTTTTGAGAAATTATAGATTCTCAATCCTATAAGACTGGTAAAACTTATGGGAATATCTCCAGAGAGATTATTGTTAGACATATCCATGCTTGTAACCGATGCCAATGTTTTATCATACTGGTAAATATTGCGTTTAGTTGTTACCATTGTGCTTTCTCTCACAATTTCTCCAAAATACTGACCATACTCAATATCAGCTTCCCCCAACTTATCTTCGGCGACCATTGCTGTTAAATTGCTAATACACCTTGGTATAGTTCCAAAGAAACTATTGTTTGCAAGGTTTACGATTTGAAGATCTTTGAGGTGACAAATTTCTGGAGGCAATTCACCATAGAATTTGTTTGAGCTAAGGCTAAGGATTATCAAATCTGAAAACTTCATTCCTAACCACGGTGGTAGTTGTCCTACAAATTCGTTCTCAGCTAAATCAATTTTCTGCAACTTTGTATAGTTTGCCAATGATGAAGGTAATGAACAAGTAAGTCTATTTCTTCAGAAGTCCAAAGAATACAAATTACTTAAAACCTCCAGGGATATTGGTAAGCCTCCAATCAAGTTATTGTCCCCCAAGTTTAAAACACTCAAATCTGGTCAGTTCATCCAACTCTGGATATACATGTGATACATAATAGATACAAATATAATATATATGTGATACACAAATGATACACAGTGTGATACACATATCATTTTTTTACGTTCAGTTTTTACCGAATTTTCAATTCAAACCACCTCAAAACTTCCCCAAATCATCCCAAAACTGAGATTCAAGCTCCTTAAGTTGTGCCTAATCCATTCTAATAACACTCACTCAAAACAAAGCAAAAATTTGATATTTTTTTGCTACAAATAGCTAATTGGCTAATATTAGTAATATTTTATCAATTGGCCAATTTTTGTAATAAGCTATCTATAAATGTACATAGCTGGTAATTTCCCATAAGGAAAAAACATAAAAAAAATAAAATAATATCACCCAACAATTTCTCTGAGCAAGGCAATGACGAGACAGGGCAAGGTAGGTAAAGACTGTGAATTTTATTTTATCAATTATGACGAGGTGTACAGGTCAGAACATGTAATTTTCTTCCAATTTGCTAGTATTAAAATACAAAGTCAATGCTATTGATGTGTTAACTATTAGTAATTAAAATACAAAGTCAGTGCTATTGATGTGTTAACTATTAGTAATTAAAATACAAAGTCAATGCTACTTGAGTGTTAACTATTAGTAATTAAAATACAAAGTCAACGTAGACAATTTCTAGAATGTAGAGTGTAGAGTTTTATCAGAATTTCAGCAATAATGCAAGAGTTAGTCTTACTTTTTGAAAAGAAAGAAAGAGAGAGATGTAAGGTCTTCTAAGAGGCACAAGTTAATTTTGCTAAAGAACGGACTGAGCATTCAACAGGTAAAACTAAGAGTATGTTTAGATAGAATTATTAATCTTCTGCAAGTTCTTAATCATTATCTGATTTTCTTGTTTTGCTTTGCAGCTTTCAGAAATGGAGATCGGCTTAGCAGTTGGTGGTGCATTTCTATCTTCAGCTTTGAATGTTCTCTTTGATAGGCTTGCACCTCAGGGTGAGCTGCTCAAGATGTTCCAAAGGAGCAAGCATGATGTTGGACTGCTAAAGAGGTTGAAGATGACTTTACTTGGTCTTCAAGTTGTGCTAAGTGATGCGGAGAATAAGCAGACATCAAATCGATACGTGACTCAGTGGCTTAATGAACTTCGGGATGCTGTGGACAGTGCTGAAAACTTAATGGAAGAAATCAATTATGAAGTTCTGAGAGTTAAGGTGGAAAGTCAGCATCAAAATCATGCAGAAACAAGCAACCATCAAGTAAGTGGTCTCAACTTGTGCTTGAGTGATGAATTTTTTCTTAACATAAAGGAAAAGTTGGAAGGCACCACTGAAACTTTGGAGGAGTTGGAAAAGCAAATTGGTAGGCTTGGCCTAAAGGACTATCTCGTTTCTAGTAAACAAGAAACTAGAGTGCCTTCAACATCTTTGGTTGATGAATCTGAAATCTTTGGCAGGCAAAATGAAATAGAGGAATTGGTGGGCCGTTTATTATCTGTTGATACAAATGGTAAAAGTTTGAAAGTAATTCCTATTGTTGGAAAGCCTGGGGTTGGCAAGACAACACTTGCTAAAGTTGTTTACAATGATGAGAAGGTAAAAGACTATTTCGATTTGAAAGCTTGGTTTTGTGTGTCTGAACCATATGATGCTTTTAGAATAACAAAAGGTTTACTTCAAGAAATTGGCTCATTTGACTTAAAGGACGATAACAATCTTAATCAGCTACAGGTCAAATTGAAGGAAAGCTTAAAGGACAAAAAATTTCTTATCGTTCTGGATGATGTTTGGAATGACAACTATAATGCATGGGATGACTTGAAAAATATTTTTATTCAAGGAGATGCAGGAAGTACGATCATTGTGACGACACGTAAGGAAAGTGTTGCCAAGACGATGAGTAATGAGCAAATTATCATGTATAATTTGTCTAGTGATGTCTCTTGGTCTTTATTCAAAAGACATGCATTTGAGAACATGGATACTAAGGAACATCTAGAACATGTAGAAGCCGGGAAACAAATCGCAGCTAAGTGCAAAGGTTTGCCCTTAGCACTAAAGACACTAGCTGGTTTGTTACGGTACAAATCAGAGGTTGAAGAGTGGAGACACATTTTGAGAAGTGAAGTATGGGAGCTGCCAGACAATGGTATATTACCGGCGTTAATGTTGAGCTACAATGATCTTCCCATGCATTTAAAGCAATGCTTTTCTTATTGTGCAATATTTCCCAAGGATTATCCATTTGGCAAAGAACAAGTTATTCAACTCTGGATTGCTAATGGTCTCGTGCAACGGTTGCAAAAAGAAAAAATAATTGAAGATTCGGGTAACCAATACTTTCTCGAGTTGCGATCAAGATCATTGTTTGAAAGGGTCCCAAGGTACTCTCAAGGGAACACCGAGAAATTCTTAATGCATGACCTTGTCAATGATTTGGCCCAAGTTACATCTTCAAAACTTTGCATCAATTTGGAATATAACAAAGGATCTGATATGTTGGGAAGATGTCGACACCTATCATATTCAAGGGGATATGGTGGTGAATTTGAAAAGTTGAAACCTCTCTACAAGTTGGAGCAGCTGAGGACATTACTTCCCATCATCAATATCTATGGTCCAACTCTAAGCAAGAGAGTGTTGCATAATATATTGCCAAGACTAACATCCTTAAGGGCACTCTCATTGTCTGGTTATTATATCAAAGAGTTACCAAATGATTTGTTCATCAAATTAAGGCTCCTAAGATTTTTGGACCTTTCTTGGACAATGATAAAGCAGTTACCAGATTCCATTTGTGTACTCTATAACTTAGAGACACTTCTCTTATCAACTTGTGAATTCCTTGAGGAGTTACCGCAGCAGATGGAAAAGTTGATAAACTTGCGTCACCTTGACATTAGCGGCAGTTCTCGCTTGATGATGCCGCTATATTTGAGCAAGTTGAAAAGCCTCCATGTGTTGTTGGGAGCTGAATTTCATCTAGGTGATCGCAGTGGTTCAAGAATGGAAGATTTGGGTGAACTACATAACTTGTATGGATCTCTATCTATTCTAGGATTGGAAAATGTGGCCGACAGAAGGGAAGCTTTGAAGGCAAACATGAGAGGAAAGGAACATATTGAAAAGTTATCATTGGAGTGGAGTGTAAGTATTGAAAATGTGGCCGACAGTTCACAAAATGAAAGAGACATACTTTGTGAGCTGCATCCAAATCCAAACATAAAAGAACTTGAGATCAACGGGTATAGAGGGACACATTTTCCAATTTGGCTAGCTGATTATTCATTTTCTGAGCTAGTGGAATTGTCTCTAAGAAACTGCAAGGACTGTTATTCCTTGCCATCATTAGGACAACTTCCTTCTTTGAAATTCCTTGCAATTCGAGGGATGCGTCGAATAAAAGAGGTGACTGACGAATTCTATGGTAGTTCGTCCTCCAAAAAACCTTTTATGTCTCTTGAAATGCTTAAATTTGCAGAGATGTTGGAGTGGAAGCAGTGGAATTTATTGGGGAATGGGGAGTTCCCTATGCTTCAAGAGCTTTCAATTAAGAATTGTCCCGAGTTGATTGGAAAGTTGCCTGAAAATCTTTGTTCTTTGACAAAATTGACAATTTCAAATTGTCCGAAACTCAATCCGGAGACACCTATCCAACTTTCATTTCTAAAAGAGTTTAAAATTAAAGGTTCTCCTAAGGTTGGAGTTTTCTTTAATCATGCTGAACAGTTTTTGTCTCAACTTCAGGGAATGAAACAGATAGTTGAATTATTCATAAGTGGTTGTCTGTCTCTTACCTCCTTGCCTTTAAGCAGTCTGCCAAATACCTTGAAGAAAATAGAGATAAATCATTGTGGGAAATTGAAATTGGAGTCATCAGTTGGTGATATGATTTCCATAGGAAGTAACATGTTTCTGGATAAATTGGAACTGAATAAATGTGATTCTATAGATGAGATATCACCTGAGTTGGTCCCACAAGCACGCTATTTGAGTGTAAGAAGTTGCCACGGCCTTACCAGACTTTTGATTCCCAACGGGACTGAAGAACTCAGAATAAATGATTTCTCCTTTATTTATGATAGATGTGAGAATCTTGAAATACTTTCGGTGGCTCAAATGACGCCGTTGCGTACTTTGTATATTTGCAACTGCGAGAAGCTGAAGTCGCTGCCAGAACATATGCAGGAACTCCTACCATCTCTTAAGAAACTGGAACTGTATGATTGTCCAGAAATAGAGTCCTTTCCCGAAGGAGGATTGCCCTTCAGTTTAGAAGTCCTTAAGATCGAGCTTTGCAAGAAACTGGTGAATGGGCGAAAGGAGTGGGGTTTACAGAGACTCCCCTGTCTCACAGAGTTATACATCAAACATGATGGTAGTGACAAAGAGATTCCTGCTGGTGAAAATTGGGAGGTGCCTTGCTCTATTCGAACTCTTTCGATAGACAATCTGAAAACATTAAGCAGCCATGTTCTCAAAAGCCTCACCTCTCTTCAAAGTCTTATGACTTCTAATTTACCTCAAATTCAGTCACTGTTAGAAGAAGGGCTTCCCTTGTCTCTTTCTGAGCTTATATTAAATGGCCATGATGAGCTCCATTCACTACCGACGGAAGGTCTTCGATGCCTTACTTCGCTTCAATGTCTAGTTATTGGCGAATGCAATCAACTCCGGTCTATTCCAGAATCAGCGCTGCCCTCCTCCCTCTCTAAGCTGACCATCGAGAGTTGCCCTAATCTCCAATCTCTTCAAGTAAAAAGAAAGCCTTCCTTCCTCTGTAAGCTGCCTATCTGTTGTTGCGGTAATCTCCAACCTCTTCCAGAATCAGCGCTGCCCTCTTCCCTCTCTAAGTTGGAAATCTGGGATTGCCCTAAACTCCAATCTCTTCCGGTAAAAGGGATGCCCTCTTCCATCTCTGAACTAGATATTTACAACTGCCCATTGCTCAAACCACTCCTAGAATTTGAGAAGGGGGATTACCGGCCAAATATTGCTCAAATTCCCACCGTAAGGATCAATTGGGAATACCTGTGATGATTAAAATGAAGGTGCTCTAACAGATGTATGATGAGGTCCATCTCATTGAAGAAGTATTAGACCATGTGCCTAATAAGAGTTTTCTTTGGTTTGGTAGCCAACCTTGTTGACTTGGTTTGGTTGGTAGCCAACCTTGTTGAATTAGTTTGGTTTGGTAGCCAACCTTGTTGAATTTCTTTGGTTTGGTAGCCAACTTTGTTGAATTGTGAAAAGTGTGTGTAAATTGTCAAATATTGTAGGCTTTAGAGGGTGAAGCTTTGGCTATAAAAGGAGAGCTTCAACTCTCATTTCTACACACCAACAAAGAGAGAAAGAAAGAGTAAGGTTTCACAGACAAGGTATAAGAAAATAGTCTGTGAGGAAAATAGAGAGTGAGCGATATTGTAGTGAGGTGGGAATATCAAAAGAGGGTTATTTCTTTTGAGTGTTGTAGTGGTCTTTGGAGTATTTACCTCCGACCTACAAAGTTGTAAAATTCCTTACTATAGTGATATCAGTTGCTCCTCTCGGGGTCGTGGTTTTTTCCCTTATTCAGAAGGGTTTTCCACGTAAAAATTTTGGTGTCATTGTTACTCTTTTATTCTTGTTAATTACCGTATCTCGGTGCTACATTATTATTCCGCTTTATTACCGTGAATATTATTTTGGTAAGGGGTTTATTCCCAACAACTGGTATCAGAGCACGGGTTCTGCTCGTTCACTGAAATACTATTCACTGTCGGTAGTACTATACTTGGTGAAAAAATAAAAATGTCCGGAGTAAAGTACGAGGTAGCAAAATTCAACGGAGATAACAGTTTCTCAACATGGCAAAGAAGGATGAGAGATCTGCTCATCCAACAAGGATTACACAAGGTTCTAGATGTTGATTCCAAAAAGCCTGATACCATGAAAGCTGAGGATTGGGCTGACTTGGATGAAAGAGCTGCTAGTGCAATTAGGTTGCACTTATCAGATGATGTGGTAAATAACATCATTGATGAAGACACTGCACGAGGAATTTGGACAAGGTTGGAAAGCCTATACATGTCCAAAACGCTGACAAATAAATTGTACCTGAAGAAGCAGTTATACGCCCTACACATGAGTGAAGGTACGAATTTTTTGTCACATTTAAATGTGTTTAACGGACTAATCACACAGCTTGCCAACCTCGGAGTGAAAATCGAGGAAGAAGATAAAGCCATCTTGCTATTGAACTCGTTGCCATCTTCGTACGATAACTTGGCAACAACCATCCTGCACGGTAAGACTACTATTGAGTTGAAAGATGTCACATCGGCTCTTCTACTCAATGAGAAGATGAGAAAGAAGCCTGAAAATCAAGGACAGGCTCTCATCACAGAAGGTAGAGGCAGGAGTTATCAAAGGAGTTCGAACAACTATGGTAGATCCGGAGCTCGTGGGAAGTCAAAGAACCGATCCAAATCAAGAGTCAGAAATTGCTACAACTGTAATCAACCAGGTCACTTCAAAAGAGATTGCCCAAATCCAAGGAAGGGCAAAGGTGAAACCAGTGGCCAGAAGAATGACGACAACACAGCCGCCATGGTGCAAAATAATGATAATGTTGTCCTCTTTATAAATGAGGAAGAGGAATGCATGCACCTGTCAGGTTCAGAGTCGGAATGGGTGGTTGACACAGCGGCATCTCACCATGCCACACCGGTAAGAGATCTTTTTTGCAGATATGTAGCAGGTGATTTCGGCACAGTGAAAATGGGTAACACAAGTTACTCAAAGATTGCGGGGATTGGTGACATTTGTATCAAGACAAATGTCGAATGCACATTGGTTCTAAAGGATGTGCGGCATGTACCTGATTTACGGATGAACTTGATCTCGGGAATTGCTTTAGACCGAGATGGATACGAGAGCTATTTTGCAAATCAAAAGTGGAGACTCACTAAGGGATCATTGGTGATTGCAAAGGGAGTTGCTCGTGGCACGTTGTACAGGACAAATGCAGAAATATGCCAAGGTGAATTGAACGCGGCACAAGATGAGATTTCTGTAGATTTGTGGCACAAAAGAATGGGTCATATGAGCGAGAAGGGATTGCAGATTCTTGCCAAGAAATCACTCATTTCTTATGCCAAAGGTACAACGGTAAAACCTTGTGACTACTGTTTATTTGGTAAGCAGCATAGAGTCTCATTTCAGACATCGTCTGAAAGAAAATTGAATATACTTGATTTAGTATATTCTGATGTTTGCGGCCCAATGGAAATTGAATCAATGGGCGGTAACAAATATTTTGTTACTTTTATTGATGATGCTTCACGAAAATTATGGGTTTATATTTTAAAAACCAAAGATCAGGTGTTTCAAGTTTTCCAGAAGTTTCATGCTCTAGTAGAAAGGGAGACGGGTCGAAAGCTAAAGCGTCTCCGAAGTGACAATGGAGGTGAGTACACTTCAAGGGAATTTGAAGAGTATTGTTCAAGTCATGGGATCAGACATGAAAAGACAGTTCCTGGAACCCCACAGCACAATGGCGTAGCCGAGAGGATGAACCGCACCATTGTGGAGAAGGTGAGAAGCATGCTCAGAATGGCTAAACTGCCTAAGTCATTCTGGGGTGAAGCAGTTCAGACAGCCTGTTACCTGATCAATAGGAGTCCATCAGTTCCGTTGGCGTTTGAAATCCCAGAGAGAGTCTGGACCAACAAGGAGGTGTCCTACTCGCATCTGAAGGTGTTCGGTTGCAGAGCTTTTGCACATGTACCAAAAGAGCAGAGAACAAAGCTGGATGATAAATCTATTCCCTGCATATTTATCGGATATGGAGATGAAGAGTTCGGGTACAGACTGTGGGATCTTGTAAAGAAGAAGGTCATCAGAAGTAGAGATGTAGTCTTCCGAGAAAGTGAAGTTGGAACTGCTGCTGATATGTCAGAAAAGGCGAAGAATGGTATAATTCCTAACTTTGTTACTATTCCTTCTACTTCTAACAATCCCACAAGTGCAGAAAGTACGACCGACGAGGTTGCCGAGCAGGGGGAGCAACCTGGTGAGGTTATTGAGCAGGGGGAGCAACTTGATGAAGGTGTCGAGGAAGTGGAGCACCCCACTCAGGGAGAAGAACAACCTCAACCTCTGAGGAGATCAGAGAGGCCAAGGGTAGAGTCACGCAGGTACCCTTCCACAGAGTATGTCCTCATCAGTGATGAGGGGGAGCCAGAAAGTCTTAAGGAGGTGTTGTCCCATCCAGAAAAGAACCAGTGGATGAAAGCTATGCAAGAAGAGATGGAATCTCTCCAGAAAAATGGCACATACAAGCTGGTTGAACTTCCAAAGGGTAAAAGACCACTCAAATGCAAATGGGTCTTTAAACTCAAGAAAGATGGAGATGGCAAGCTGGTCAGATACAAAGCTCGATTGGTGGTTAAAGGCTTCGAACAGAAGAAAGGTATTGATTTTGACGAAATTTTCTCCCCCGTTGTTAAAATGACTTCTATTCGAACAATTTTGAGCTTAGCAGCTAGCCTAGATCTTGAAGTGGAGCAGTTGGATGTGAAAACTGCATTTCTTCATGGAGATTTGGAAGAGGAGATTTATATGGAGCAACCAGAAGGATTTGAAGTAGCTGGAAAGAAACACATGGTGTGCAAATTGAATAAGAGTCTTTATGGATTGAAGCAGGCACCAAGGCAGTGGTACATGAAGTTTGATTCATTCATGAAAAGTCAAACATACCTAAAGACCTATTCTGATCCATGTGTATACTTCAAAAGATTTTCTGAGAATAACTTTATTATATTGTTGTTGTATGTGGATGACATGTTAATTGTAGGAAAAGACAAGGGGTTGATAGCAAAGTTAAAAGGAGATCTGTCCAAGTCATTTGATATGAAGGACTTGGGCCCAGCACAACAAATTCTAGGGATGAAGATAGTTCGAGAGAGAACAAGTAGAAAGTTGTGGCTATCTCAGGAGAAGTACATTGAACGTGTACTAGAACGCTTCAACATGAAGAATGCTAAGCCAGTCAGCACACCTCTTGCTGGTCATCTAAAGTTGAGTAAGAAGATGTGTCCTACAACAGTGGAGGAGAAAGGAAACATGGCTAAAGTTCCTTATTCTTCAGCAGTCGGAAGCTTGATGTATGCAATGGTATGTACTAGACCTGATATTGCTCACGCAGTTGGTGTTGTCAGCAGGTTTCTTGAAAATCCTGGAAAGGAACATTGGGAAGCAGTCAAGTGGATACTCAGGTACCTGAGAGGTACCACGGGAGATTGTTTGTGCTTTGGAGGATCTGATCCAATCTTGAAGGGCTATACAGATGCTGATATGGCAGGTGACATTGACAACAGAAAATCTACTACTGGATATTTATTTACATTTTCAGGGGGAGCTATATCATGGCAGTCTAAGTTGCAGAAGTGCGTTGCACTTTCAACAACTGAAGCAGAGTACATTGCCGCTACAGAAACTGGCAAGGAGATGATATGGCTCAAGCGATTCCTTCAAGAGCTTGGATTGCATCAGAAGGAGTATGTCGTCTATTGTGACAGTCAAAGTGCAATAGACCTTAGCAAGAACTCTATGTACCATGCAAGGACCAAACACATTGATGTGAGATATCATTGGATTCGAGAAATGGTAGATGATGAATCTCTAAAAGTCTTGAAGATTTCTACAAGTGAGAATCTCGCAGATATGCTGACCAAGGTGGTACCAAGGAACAAGTTCGAACTATGCAAAGAACTTGTCGGCATGCACTCAAACTAGAAGACAGTGCTACCTCCTCTAGATGAATGAGACTGGAGGGGGAGATTGATGAGGTCCATCTCATTGAAGAAGTATTAGACCATGTGCCTAATAAGAGTTTTCTTTGGTTTGGTAGCCAACCTTGTTGACTTGGTTTGGTTGGTAGCCAACCTTGTTGAATTAGTTTGGTTTGGTAGCCAACCTTGTTGAATTTCTTTGGTTTGGTAGCCAACTTTGTTGAATTGTGAAAAGTGTGTGTAAATTGTCAAATATTGTAGGCTTTAGAGGGTGAAGCTTTGGCTATAAAAGGAGAGCTTCAACTCTCATTTCTACACACCAACAAAGAGAGAAAGAAAGAGTAAGGTTTCACAGACAAGGTATAAGAAAATAGTCTGTGAGGAAAATAGAGAGTGAGCGATATTGTAGTGAGGTGGGAATATCAAAAGAGGGTTATTTCTTTTGAGTGTTGTAGTGGTCTTTGGAGTATTTACCTCCGACCTACAAAGTTGTAAAATTCCTTACTATAGTGATATCAGTTGCTCCTCTCGGGGTCGTGGTTTTTTCCCTTATTCAGAAGGGTTTTCCACGTAAAAATTTTGGTGTCATTGTTACTCTTTTATTCTTGTTAATTACCGTATCTCGGTGCTACATTATTATTCCGCTTTATTACCGTGAATATTATTTTGGTAAGGGGTTTATTCCCAACAATGTAAGTTTATTCTTTTTCTTTTTTTCTTTTCAAGTAGCTTTCTATTTTTCATTACTTCTTTTTGCTTTTCTGTTAATTCTTTTCCTTTTGTTAAATCTTGTTGAGCAGTGTGGAGTTTATAATGCCACTTTGAAGCTGAGAAATCATCTTCAGCTCAGGATTAATTGTGATGTTAGATGAGAAAAATAGGTACTTCTCGTTTGTTTGGAATTTGACAGTACTACTGCTCTTCATCTGTCTGAGAAGCAAATAGCATGCAATGTTGATACAGACGTTTCTTCCATTAAAATGACTATCATTTGCTAGTAACATCCAGTGCTCTTAACTACCAGCACTGCTTCTTTGTCCAAAGTAAAGTAGGCCTGCAATTTTGTGATAGAAAAGTCTGACAACAAGCTCTACGTTTTCCACAGTTTATACATTGCTCTGAATAGTCAGCATATAGATTTGATGGTACATCACTTATAGCTTGATCTTTTTTAGTTGTATATGCATGTTACTAGACTACCTTATAAGGACCCCTTTTTTTCAGTTTTATATGTATGTTGAGAAAAATCTTTTGTAGAATGGTATAATGGCAAATTAAGAACAACTTTGCTTTTTTCTTCTATTTTATCAGGATTTTGACAACAGTATGATCAGTCACTTCTCTCTATTTTGAGAATGATTTGACAACGATACAATGTCATTTCACCATGGAAGGTTCTTTTTATCTATTACTTTCCTCTATTTCTGAGATGTTGTCGACAATTCTCCGAGCATCCAATCCCTTCCGGTCCACTTCTCAAACCACGTCTAGAAGTCGAAAAGGGGGAATACTGGCTAGAAATTGCTCAAATTTTCAGCATATGATTAGATGAGGAATGCATGTAACATTTAAATCAAATGGTGCTATGATAAATGTAAGTTGTTCTCTCCATCAGTAGTCGTCTTTCAAGTTTTTACTACTTTGCTTTGCTTGCGTGTTAATTCCTTTTATTCGTTATGTCTTTTTGAGTAGTGTGTAGCATCAATTTGCACTGTGAAGCCGAGGAAGCATCTTTGCTCGAAATAAAATTTAAGTTTAGCTGTCAAAAGAGTTACTAATATATATGTTGCAACTACAGAAATCTTTATACATTATGACAAAAACTTATTATAAATAGGATTAATAATTTCCTCTAGAAAGTAGTTAGCACATATAATTGCAATTCATGTATTCTTCTGAAAAATATCTCACTCTTCATCTTACTTGTAGATTTTTAGTTCATGTATTGTTGTTCTTTCCCTTTTTTCAGTGAGTTGAGCAAGGAGGATATGGATAGAGTAATGCATCTTCAGTGACAAAAAAAGGTATGTCATCTACACAAATTTTATTCATTGCAAGAAAAGAAAAGACATAGTATAGGCTAGTGTTGCGGAAGCCAAATGTATATAGTGTGAATAAGTCACAACTGCTATACCAAAAATTATGACAGCCACCAAATAATAAATAAGACAATAAAGCAACAATAAAGGGAACACCAGAATTTACGAGGTTCGGCTAATTTTGCCTACTCCTCGGACACAAACAATATTTTATTTCACTCCAAAAATACAAGTGAAATAATACTAAAGAGAGAAGATACAAATGCCTTAAACAAATGAGAAGACAAATGAGAGGTGTGTTTAAATCCTAAACATTAAGCCTTCTTTTATAGGGGGAAAATCCCCCCAACCATTCTTTTCCCACCGATGTGGGACAAAAGATTTCTGCCAAACTTAACAAATCTCCACCTTGGCAAAATTCCACATCTTCAATTTTCTCTCAATAACAAATTTTGGTTGTGTCTTCATCTTCAATCTTCAGTGTTCAACAATGTTGATCAAATCCAAACAATGTTGAAACTTGATCGCAGTCACCACCTTAGTTAGCATATCAGCAGGATTCTCCGTAGTATGAATTTTCTTCACTGTGACTCCTCCTTCTTCTATGATTTCTCGTACGAAATGATACCGAACATCAATATGCTTCGTCCTTGCATGATAAACTTGGTTCTTCGCTAATTGAATAGCACTTTGACTATCACAAAAAATTGTGATACCTTTTTGTTCAACACCAAGCTCCTTTAGCAATCCTTGAAGCCAAATTGCCTCTTTCACAGCCTCTATAATAGCCATGTACTCTGCCTATATTGTAGACAAAGCAACTGTTGACTGCAAAGTAGACTTCCGACTAACTGGTGCCTTTGCAAAAGTAAATACATAACCAGTAGTTGATCTTCGTTTGTCCAGATCACCCGCAAAATCTGAGTCACAATATCCAACTACAGACTGATTATCTTCCTGCTCAAAAACTAACCCGACATCTACAGTATTATGAATATACCGTAGAATCTACTTCACAGCTTGCCAATGCTCCTTCCCTGGATTGTGCATATATTTGCTAATAACTCCAACAGCTTGTGAAATGTAAGGCCTTGTGCAAACCATTGCATACATCAAGCTACCAACAACATTTGCGTATGGTACCTTTGACATATACTCTCGTTCAGCTTCATCCATTGGCGACATAATAGTACTTAGCTTAAAATGGGAAGCAAGTGGAGTACTAACTGGCTTAGTCTTGTCATCTATGCCAAAACGTTGAAGTACTCTCTTCAAATATTCCTTTTGAGATAAACAGAGTTTCTTTGAACGTCTATCTCTAATTATCTCCATGCCAAGAATTTTCTTTGTCTCACCCAAATCCTTCATCTCGAACTCCTTCTTCAGTTGAATCTTCAACTTATCAATTTCTTCCGAATTCTTGGAAGCTATCAACATATCATCAACATATAGGAGAAGATATACAAAGGAACCATCTTTAAGCTTGTGCAAATACACACAATGATCGTATTTGCTTCTCTTGTACCCTTGCCGCAACATAAACTCGTCAAATCGCTTGTACCATTGTCTAGAAGATTGTTTCAATCCGTACAATGATTTTTCAAGTTTGCACACAATATTTTCTTTTCCAGCAACTTTGAATCCTTCTGGCTGAGTCATGTAGATTTCCTCCTCCAAGTTTCCATGTAAAAACGCAGTTTTTACATCCATCTGAACTAGTTCCAAATCCAATTGTGCTACCAAAGCCAACATAATTCTAATGGAGGAATGTTTTACAACTGGAGAAAACACTTCATTGTAATCAATTCCCTCCTTTTGAGCATATCCTTTGGCCACCAATCTTGCTTTGTAGCGAACATCTAATTGGTTAGGAAATCCTTCTTTCTTTGCAAATACCCATTTGCACCCAATTGCTTTCTTTCCCTTCGGGAGATTGGCCAATCTCCATGTATGATTCTGATGAAGGGACTGTATTTCATCATTCATGGAAATCCTCCACTTATCTTCTTCTGAACTTTGGACATCGTCTTTATAAGTATTAGGAACATCATTAGCTACAATTGAGGTTGCACAAGCAACCGTCTCTATGAGACGAACAGGTTTCTTTATTGTTTTTTTTGGCCTGCTGGTTGCTATTGATTCAAGTTGTTGTTGAGATTCCTGAGTTGGAATCTCCTCTACTGGCTCTCCTTCCAGAGGGTAATCTTCATTTGTTTCCTCCTCTGCTTCTTGTGTAGGAAAAATAAATTTTCCCTCAAACTCCACCTGCTTAGAAGCACCTTTATTTTGTTTGGTATCTTCTGTTACCTTATTTACCATAGCAAATTCATCAAAGGTAACATCCCTGCTGAATATTACTTTCTTTGTCATAGGACACCATAAGAGATATCCTTTGACTCCAGAAGTAATTCCCATAAAAATAGCCTTCTTTGCCCTTGGATCCATTTTTGACCTGTCACATGATAATATGCAGTTGAGCCAAACACGTGCAAAGAGTTATAATCTACAGCAGGTTTTCCATACCATTTTTCAAATGGTGTCTTGCCATCAATAGCAGCAGATGGTTGACGATTAATGAGGTGGCATGCATATGTAATTGCCTCAGCCCAAAATTCTTTACCCAAGCCAGCATTGGACAACATACACCGTACCTTCTCCAGCAAGGTCCGGTTCATACGTTCTGCCACTCCATTCTGTTATGGTGTATGTCTAACAGTGAAGTGTCGGACGATGCCATCATTTTCACAGACCTTATTAAAATGATCATTTTTGTATTCACCTCCATTGTCTGTGCGAATACACTTGATCCTCCTGCCTGTTTGATTCTCCACCATCGTCTTCCATTTGAGAAAAATTCCCAGCACTTCATCTTTGTTTTTCATTGTATACACCCACACTCTTCGAGAAAAATCATCAACAAAGGTTACAAAATAGTGCTTCCCACCCAATGAAGGTGTTTTGGAAGGACCCCAAATATCAGAGTGTACATAATCCAAAATGCCTTTAGTATTATGGATCGCTGTACCAAATTTAACCCTTGTCTGTTTCCCTTTGACACAATGCTCACAAAACTCCAAGTTGCAAGCCTTTACTCCTTTTAACAATCCTTGATCTGATAGAGTTTTCAAGGATTTTCCTCCAGCATGTCCCAAGCGCATGTGTCATAGCTTGGTTGCTTCTGCCTCTTTGTCGTCACTGGATGTCACTGTCGCTGTCCCAATAACTGTACTGCCACGATAGCGGTACATATTATTATTCTTCCGATTAGCCTTCATTACCACTAGTGCACCGGAGCATACTCTCATCACTCCATTTTCTGCAATGATTTTGAACCCTTTTGATTCTAGGGGCTCCTACAGAGATGAGATTCTTCTTCAAATCCGGTACAAATCGAACATCTGTTAATGTTCTGATCATTCCATCATGGTTCCTTAATCGTATTGAACCAATGCCATATGAGGTAAGAGGGCTGTTATCCGCTGTGTGGATGACTCCATATTCTCCTTCTTGAAATTCCACAAACCAGTCCCTGTTGGGACACATATGATGGCTACAAGCCGAGTCCATCAACCATATGTCTGATGATGTTAATGACTCTGTTGTAACTAATGAGAAGTCTGAATCATCACAATCAGCTACATTTGAATCCATAATGGCCTTTCCATTGTTATGTTTGGCCTTATTCTTCAGCTTCGGACAGTCTTTCTTCCAGTGCCCTTTTTCTCGACAAAAGGCACATTCATCTTTGCTGGGTCTGGATCTTGACTTGGATCTTCCCTTCTTTGTCCTCGTTTGATTTTGAGGACGACCCTTCACAAATAGTGCTTCTCCTTCTCCGCCCTTCTGTTTTTCTCGCTTTCTTTGTTCATAGCTGTACAAAGCCGAACAAACTTCTCTAAGAGAAACTTCGTCATTTCCATGGAGTAGAGTAGTTTCAAGGTGCTCGTACTCATCAGGAAGTGACGCCAACAACATCAAGGCCAAGTCACCATCATCATAAGTTGTATCCATATTTTGCAAATCTGTGACCAACTTATTGAAACTGGTGATATGTTCATTCATCGTGGTACCAGGAACATAGTTGAAGTGAAACAGTCTCTTCTTCATGTACAATTTATTTTGACTGTTTTTCTTCAAAATTTATCCTCCAGTGCTTTCAATAATTTACTTGCAGAAGTTTCCTTTGTGTATGGATATTTCTGCTCTCTAACAAGGTAGGATCGAATGGTACCACAAACAACACGATTGATAATTCTCCAATCTTCTTCTCCAATAGCATCTGGTCTCTTTTCTTCAATAGCAAGATCTAGCCCTTGTTGAAAAAGGACATCTAGAACCTCGCCTTGCCACATCCCAAATGTCCGGACCCGTCAAAAATTTCTACCGCAAATTTCGCATTTGACACAATTCTTGTCATAAGCGAAGATGCCAATGATGACGTATTATTGACACTTGATGTAGATTCTTCTTGTTTATTGTCTCCCATATTTGACACAAATATTATTTAATAGCTGACGACACTAATCAAGATTATTTCCTTTCTGATGTAGAAGATCAGACTAAGCTGCAACCACAGAGCATACTCAGACAGAACCTTGACTCAGTTACCAAGATAAATCTTTTCTGATGTGGAAGATCAGACTATGCTGCAACCACAGAGCATACTTAGACAGTACCTTGGCTCTGATACCAATTGTTGCGGAAGCCAAATGTATATAGTGTGAATAAGTCACAACTACTATACCAAAAATTATGACAGCTGTAAGCACGTGATTTTTGCCCTATATGAGAATTACTCCCAAAAAATCCAAAAATAAAATGATTTTTCTTTGGTGTGCAATTTTGTGATATTTTGTGATATTTTGAATAATTATTTGTATTTGTCTGTGCGTGTTTATTTGATAAATTAATAAAAAATACAAAAATATGTCGCATTTTGCATGTAGGATTTAATTCTATAGTTGTTAGTAATTAAATTTGTTTTACAAAAATTAAAAAATTACAAAAATAAGCATCGTTTGCATTTTTAGCATTTAATGTCCAAATATACAATTTTATGCTTAATTAATACTTAATTGTGCGTTAATTGTTATTGGGAGTTAATTTACGCTTTTATAACTTAATTTAATTCTTAATAATAGTTTAAGTATTTTTATAATTTAGTTTTAGAGAAATAAAAGAAGAAAAGAAAGCAAAAATATAAAGAAAGTCGGAATTAGGCCTCTTCTTCAATTTCAAGCCACAGGCCCAAAAATTGGCCCAATCTTCCCTACGACCCAGTCCATTTCGAACTGGGTCGACCCAGTCCATAACCCAACATCCTATTATCTTACAAACAACACAAAACAAAAAAAAAAGAGAAAAAACCCTAAAAAGACCTAACCAATCCCCCCCCCCCCTTTCTTCTCTTTCTCTCTTTTCATCATCTTCCCCAAGCTAAAAAAAACACAACCATGGCTGCCCCCCTTACACCCCAACCATGGCTTCCCCTCCATCTTCACGTCTTCATCTTTTCCGTCGACGTTGTCCATGGTTTCTCCGTTGCTTCATCTTCTTCGTCAAACCTCCGTTGTGCGCACTGCTGCCCGTTTCTGCTCCCCGTTGCTTCTGCCGGTGCGTCGTCTTCCCGTCATCCTCCTCGATGGACTGCCGCTGCCATGATCGACCAGCTGCTGCTGCTTCTGTCTCAATCAAACAACCAAACGAACACAGCCATGGACGAGCTTCGACGTCGACCATGTCGTCGTCCATGGCTGTCCGCGATGTACTGCTGCCTGTCACCGCCGGACTGCTGCTGCCTGTCGCCGTGACCGCTGTCTTGACGTCGTGCTGCTGCTGCTCGTCGCAGCAGGTGTTGGACGGACTGCTGCTGCTGCTCGTCGCGGCAGTAGCTACGGGCTGCTTCATCTTCTCTTCGTCTTCGTCGTCATTTGTTCGAGCTTTGGTCGAGGCTCGGACAGATTTGTTTACAATCAAAGTTCTTCGTTGATTCATCTCCGGTTAGTTGTTTTTGAGTTTTATTTTGTCCATATTTCGTTTTTATATTTCTAAAAGTTAAAATCGTTAAATATTTGATTCTTGTTTTGTTCGTTGTTTATCGTTGAAATCATTTTTTCTAGTTTGTTCATGTTCATGTGCTTTGTTAAAATTAATTTTCAGATTTCAAAATAGAAGTTTAATTAGTTGTTTTCATATTCATTTCATGTTTGTATTATTGTTTGAGTGAATATTTGTTAGTTTGTTGTTTGTTAGATTCAAATTGAAATTTAATTAACTATTTCTTCAATTTGTTTCATGTGTTTATGTATTGTTAGAAATTGTTAGTATTGTTAAGTTCAAGTTTAAGTTCATAATTGTTTCTTCGTCGATCTTGTTATTTGTTTAAAGAATTTAGTTGTGTTAAAGGAATATATTGATTTAATCGTTTAATCCGTCATGTTTGTTGTATTAAATAGATTCATTCATGTTCATACTTTGTTTGGATGATCTTGAATCCGAATTTTGTATAGTTTGATTTCTTGTTTATCATTTGTGATTATTTCTTGAATTGGTCTCATAATCTTGTTTAAAGTTTAATATAAGAATTGTTTGTTGTAATGTTGTTAGAGTTGATTTTAAGTTCAATATTATTGAATTTAAGAATCTAAATATACTTGTTTGATTGTTGTTGTTGTTTAAATCCGAAAAATAGGTTTGTTGTTGCTAAAAATATTGTTCAATCAAATTTTAGTTGTTCTTGGTTGTTCAATTTGTGTTCATGTGATTTGTTGTTGAAATGTTGTTAAAATCATGTTCATGTGATATTGTTGTTATGATGTTCATCCGTGTTCATATTGTTGTTTGAACATTGTTAGAAATTGATCATATTGTCTATATTTTGGTTAAGTTTGATTAATTGATGTGTTATAGCTGATGGGTAGTTTGGTAAATTTGTAATACGTTCAGGGGTAGTTTGGTAATTTCAGTAAGGTCGGAAGGGGTAGTTTAGGAATTGTACATTTTGAAATTGTTTATTTGAAGCATGGGGGACAAAATGAAATGGGGTGGGTTGTGATATGATTATTTAATATAAAGGGGGGACAAGATTTAAATTAAAGGGGAATCTTGCATTATTTTAAATAAAGCATGGGGGACAAAATATAATGGGGTGGTGTGATATGTTTATTTAATGTAATGGGGATGGGTGGAAAGATAATGGGTTGGGTAGAGAAAAAGTATTGATTTAATTGATTAAAGGATTTATGGGATGGGTTATATATATGTGAAGTCTTGAACACAAGGGGGAGGAGAAATACACAGACAGGAAAAAAACGAGAGAGAGAAACAAATCTGAAAATAAGAGAGAGAAAAGGGCTGAACATTTAAGAGATAGAAAATTCCGAAAAATATTTAAGCTTTCAAATATAAAAAAAAACTAAAAAAAAATATTCTGTTTTCTTTTGTTGTTTGAAATCAGAATTAATTGTTGTTTTTTTTTTTGGATTACTACTCCACCGGTCTGTTACTGGGTTGTTACTGTTGCTGGGCTATTGTTGCTGTGTTGTACTGATTTTACTGCTGTTGTTGATTCTCATATTCATTTTCTTTTGCTTCCAATATCAGGTACACAACTGAAAAGCTGTTTATTGTAATCCGAAATATGAAGCGTGAATACATATGAAGAATGAAAATTTGAAGTTTTAATTTCGTTTTTATTTCTTTGTTCCTTTTGTTGATTGTATTTAAGCTATTTCATGAATTACTAAATAATAACTGGAATAAGAAAATAATATCATAAGTTAGTCTGTAATAAATCAGTTCGGCAAAATAGGTTAATTCACTAGTTATGAAGGCTTCAAGATTATAGGTTGATCATGAACAAGTAGCTAAATTTAGCTAAGACACGAATTTAAATTAAACATCGTAAATTAGGCATTAAGGCATGACTTGAGCTTAAGCAAGATTAAGAGAACGTTTAAGTCTAATAAACTTTCTAATAAGCTTTAGTAATTATGGTTAAATCTAGTTTCAAATGATTGTGAATAATTAATCTCAATAATTTTTTTTAAAAAAAAATAACAATGCTGAGTTTTAATCTAGCTATATTTGTTTATTTTGAATATTAGTTGTTGAATTTTTATTTTATTTATAATTTCGAAATTAAGAGTGAAATTCCTTTTTCATCCATATTTGTATTAATCAAGCAATTAGCATGTCATGTCTTCTTAAAATAATAAAAGCTAGTAATAAATTAGGATTTTCTTTCTTTATTTTAGAGACTCATTTTTATAGAAAAATGTAGTCGTTTTAAGATTTGTCCAAATAAATGAGATGAGCCTCGCTTAATGAAATGTATAGATTGCGGGGCCCTCAATAAATGTACATTTAATCGCTTAGAATTAGGGAGGAGCCGTTTTAGCAAATTTCACGGCCCTACCCAAAATAATGATACGCTAGACTCTTTAGGCGCGATTTAATTAATTTTACCTTCTTAAACTCGGATGCGCATTTCATGCGACCCAAATCTAAATCCTAAAACATTGAATAAAAATGTGTTCCGGATTGCGGGTGCATTTCATGTGACGTAATCCAAAGACATGTTTTAAACGATGTTCACAATTTTTTTTAAAAAAATAATAATAATAATAAAGTGGTAAAGAGTTAAAATTGGCACATCGGTTCATAATGGTATTAAAATCAGATAAATAAGCCAAATATGACAATTGAGCGACCGTGCTAGAACCACGGAACTCGGGAATGCCTAACACCTTCTCCCGGGTTAACAGAATTCCTTATCCGGATTTCTGGTTCGCGGACTGTAATATAGAGTCATTCTTTTCCTCGATTCGGGATTAAACTGGTGACTTGGGACACCCTAAATCTCCCAAGTGGCGACTCTGAAATAAATAAACAAATCCCGTTTCGACTGTCCTTTAATTGGAAAAAACTCCCTACGCCCCTCGCGGGGTCGGAAAAAGGAGGTGCGACAGCTCTGGCGACTCCGCTGGGGACTTAACCCAGAACCAGTGGTTCAGGGTTAGAAATTCGAGCTCATATAAATTGTTATATTTGGTTTTATCTGATTTTTACATGTTTGAGCCTAATGTGCTAAATGCTGCTTTTACCGCTTTGATATTACGTGAACTGTGTATAAACTGTGCCGAAACCCATCTCCTCTCTGAGTCTTCTAAATCATGAAGAAGGGTGTACTTCGTACGACTTCTTTTCTGTATAGTGTAAAATCCCAATTTAGAACGAGGTTCGGACAAGTTGCTAAGCCGGTGAAGCTTCTGTATTCCCGGTACGCTACCCCCCCCGGCTCGAGCTGTCCGCTCGGGTAAGCCAGGTCTAGAACAAACACCCAGGTTCTGAACCTAGTATAACAAAGCCACATGCCGGATCCCTAGTAGGAACGTTTGTTTGCATCACGTGCATCTGACTTTGGAGGCTCAACACAGGGGTTGGGTCTGTCTAGGACAGGTGCACCAAAAATGAAAATGACCATCCTGATGCATCTTACTTGTTACTACTTGCGCATTAATACGGACTTGTGTGTTGACTGACTTGAGAATATCAAGAATAATATTTTGAAAAAAAAAAGAAATAGCGGTTAGGGAATTGATTGTTTATTTTGAAAAGAAAACAAATGCCCAAATACTGTCAAAACTCTGCCGAAATTTTGAGAAAATGAAAAAAATGTCTTATTAGTTTGTTTTATTAAAAGCTAAGAAAAGAAAAAAAAAGAGTCGTTGTTCTGTTTTGTTTTTCAAAAAAATAAAAAAAAAATATATAGTTTGTCTTGCCATGAAAATGAAAATGAAAAAGAGTCTTATTTTTAAAATGGTTTTTTTTATTATTTATTTGCTTATGAAAATGCAAAAAAAATAAAAATAAAAAAAAATCTTTCATTATTTGTCGCAAATATATATATATAAATCTGAAAAGTTTTTTTTTTATTTCCAAAAAATATATATATCTTTATTTGTTGCAAAGAATATTTGTCTTGCCAAGAAAATTCAAAGTAAAATTCCAAAAAAATATGTCTTGCAAAAAATAATATAAATATCTTTATTTTCCATTGTTGATAAAACAAAAAATAATAAAAATGTTTTTTTTAAAAAAAAAAAATCCGAAAATATTTTGATACTTCTTTCAAAATTGAAAAGAAAATTCAAAATTCAAAAAATATTTTTTAGAAGCATTTCTTTTATCAAAAGTAAAATTCCAAAAATATTTTCTTTTTTTTCTTTAGAATAAGAAAAAAAACAAATGGAAATTCAAAAAAAAAAAAAAACTTCCTTTTACTTTTGAAATTCTCAAAGTTCAAATCAAAAGAAAAGGAATTTTTACAAGTCTTTCTTTCAAAAAGAAATCAATCAAAATATATATATATATATATATATACTTCCTTTCTTCTTTTGAAGCAGTTCTTTCACAGTTCCAATTAAAAAAAAATATATATTAGTTCATCTACTTATTCGCGAGGCTCGAACTACGCGGGTTTGATTCTCACCGGATGTGAGATACGTAGGCAACCCTCATCGGGTCCAACTTCACCTTTTGCTAAAATAGCCAAAAATCAAAAATTTTAATCTTGTCATGAATAAGTCGGGTGGTGTCCAACCTTCCCTTTTGCTAAAATAGCCAAAAAAAAAACATGTCAAAATTTTAATTTTGTCATAGAGAAGTCGGGTGACGCTGTTTTATGAAGACATAGCCGAATGTTCCTGAAAGGGACGCCGGGAGGCTGACTTTGCATAAACAACCACCTTTGGGTCATTTTTAAGATTTTGACCAGTTGACCCACACAGCCTTAAAAATCTTCGTCCCCGAGGCGTTGAAAGGCCGTGTTTGCAATATTGACTTTTCTAATTCGAAAAATGATAAAAAGAGTCATAAATAAGTCGGGTGATGTTGTTTTGTCAAAAATAGCCGAATGTGCCCGAGAGGGACGCCGGAAGGCTGACTTTGCATAAACAGCCACTTATTTTGGGTCCTGTTTAGGATTTTGGTCTAGTTGACCCACACAGCCCTATAAATCTTCGTCCCCAAGGCGCTGAAGGGCCGTGTTTGCAACATCAGGTTTTTAGTATAATTTGAAAAGAAAAAAAAAGAGTCAGCGGTCAGATGAATACCGTTTGGAGTTTTTTTTTAGTCAAAATAACCCGAGCCAACTTCGGCCGCGTCTTGAACCGTTCTTGCCGAAATAACTTTAGAGTATCTGTCAGTTGTTGAAAGGTTATTTTCGTAAAAGAATGGACAAGTGTGTAAAGTGTCATAAAATAATCCTCCCCGACCTCAAATTCATGTGAAAGTTGGAAGGGGCCACATTTGCAAAAATAACCGTTTGGTTGCATTTGTCAAACGGGGAAAGAAATTGGCCGTTTGTAAATCTTTTAATTAGAATATGTGGGTTGTTTGATTTTCCAGTAGGTCATCTTCAAACCTTTGAAACTCAGTTTGTTTTAACATGAAAATTGAAAAAAAAATGTTTAGCATTGTTTATCTTTTATTGGGTCCGAACTACGCTCGGTCTGATTCATGCGGGGTCATGATACGTAGGCAATCTCCATAAGATTCGACCACCACTAAAATAAAAAAAATATAAAAAATATAATAATAAATAAATAAAAGAGAGTGTGGAAGATTTTCAGGGGGCACAATTGTCTAACTGCTTAGGTACATTGTATCTCTGATACATGATTGTCTGTCCAATGCCCTAACACTAACGTGATGGCTTCCCTTTGATGTGTCCATATATAGAAAGTGGTTGGTTGTGGTAACTCCTCCCTGCAAAGCAAAATCAAAGGACAATGGCTCAGAACCGCAGAACCGAGTGGATCGGTACTGATGACCGACAACAATTGGTCGAACAGAACAACAGGTTGGTAGAAAAAGTGAAAATGCTGAGACAGCATGTGGCAGACATGTATCAGGCATGGATAACGGGAAAAACACCACCCCCTCCACCGCCATGCCTCTTGAACTCGGTCATTTCCCAAGCACCCAACACCATAATGGAAGATTCTCCATACTCTCCATCCCAACCCATTTATGGCAGCTTTCCCAGCTATCCGAGTAGCTCCATCACTCTTCAATGTTTCTCCGCTCCCCAACACCACTTCTTTCCCCGTGACCTCAAAAGCCATACCTCACTTCCCAGGTACCCGACTCCACGAAATGCTTACCCACCCATACAAGCCTACCAAAAGCCATCTGGATCAGGTTTCCGGCCCTGTCAACATGCAAGAATGAAGAGGTTGCTGAAACGAGAAAAGGCTCTCACCCCTATCGGGGTATCTTATGCCAGTCTGTTTGAAAGGCTAAGGCATGCTGGCTCGATTGAACCACTCCCCGCATGTACTCCAAATCCACTTGCAAGGAGCTTTGATCCGGCAGCGCGATGCGCCTACCACTCCAATGTCATAGGGCACAACATTGAGAGCTGTCATAGTTGGAGAAGGGAAGTAGAGAAAATGATCCGAGAAGGGCGGGTTGTGATTAATAACAGTGACATGGAGCACTCGAACCCCCTCGAGAACTTGCCGACGGAGGTTGATGAGATTGAAGCTAGTAATGGTCTCGGCAGTATTGATGCAAAGCTCAGTGGCTAAAATGCCAATTTTGATAAAGTGGGAGGACGTTTCGTTCCTTGGTCAGCAAGAGAGAAGCTTGTGGTGGCTCATTTTGTTGTCATTTCTGTTGTTCGGATTATTAGGGTTATAAGTCGGATGTTGTCTTGTCCAGTTTGTTTTAGGATTTTGTTCTGGATTGTTTTGTTTGTTTTGTTATTTAAACCATTTCACCGGTAGTCTAATACAAAATCCGGTCTTTTATTATTTCCAGTCATCTTTTTGTTTAGTCCTTTTATCATTTTTGTTCAATGCCGATTCTAGGGACATGACATGCGCACCCAGTTTGGGCATAGTCTTAAAAGTTAATCATAAAACACTGAGAAGGTGATCAAAGCATTTAAAGGAAATAAGAACGGTTTGAGATTATTTGGAGCCTGAGTCATGTGGAACTGGGGCAAACACAAAGAAAACCGTTAAATAAAGATTCGCCTAAATTGGCATGAGGGTCGTTCATAATAAAAGAGAATGAGAGTGTCGCCCAATGGTGCTTTAGAAGTGACAAATGAACAAACATATGTTTAACATATTTGTCAAGCCCAGCACCGTCGGAAGAGACTATAAATCTATTGTTTGTTGTGTTGTTTGCATTTGGCATGTTTTGAAGACTGGAATGACGAAGGCATTTTGTTCTGCTACCTAAACACTTTATCCTTCGTTACCCCTTTTTTGAGCCTTACTTATTTTTCTTTCATACCCCTCATTCGGAATCAGTAAAAACGACTAGAAAACGCGAGCATGGCATGAAAACATGAAAAAAAAAACGAAAAAGAAAAGAAAAGAAAAATGGTAACAAAAAAAAACAAAAGAAAGTCAAATGAAAAAAAAGGAATTGGGAACTACATTTGACCTGATTCCTCAAAGAGGATACGTAGGCGCTTCACAGCTCGGTCATAGGGTGCATAGTGTGCATAATGTGCATGGTATGCATGGTGTAATAAATAAAAAAAAATTATAAATAATCCCCAAGCAAGAAACTGGGGCAAGGGTTGCGCTTGTGGTAAGCAAAATTGGTTCCGAATGTTGTAATTTTAAACCTCCAATTTATTTTGTTTTGAGCCTTTAATACCCTTTCTTTCTAAGCCTATCCAAAAAACCCACATTACGGTCCAAAGAAAGACCTTCTGATCAGTCTGCAAAAGATGCCAAGTCAGACAAATGAGAGTCTTACCGGCGAACATAACACTCTGTTCCACAACAGAAAGGACTCTAATCTCCAGCAGAGAGAGTCATACCGGCAACACTCCAAATCCCCAGCGGGAAAGTGATACAAATGAGAGAGTCTTATCGGTGAAAATCTTCACGGACACCATAAGGCGATGAAAGCTGAGAGAAAAACCAAAATGAGAGAGGCTTGATAGTGAAAACCCTTCGGGCACTACAAGTCGAATAAGATTAGGAATCAGATGGAGAATTGCCAATTGAAGGTCTTGAAAGACGATTGACGGCAGAGGATAGGCCACATGTGCATGTCATGACCATTAGAGTCGGTGTTTTCGTTTGATAGGTTTTTATTTATAGTTTCTTTTGTAAAAGAGTCATCGTTTCCTTTGTCTTTTATTTTGTTTCTTTTATCTTTCTCCTTTCATAGAAAAACTCCCCAATAGAGTCTGTCTGGTCATAACAAGTGTGAATTGACTTCAAAATATGTCATCAGCTTCCCAATTATACAAAATGAGATCTGACTAGTGCATCCAAATGGTATAGTCAGCGAGGAACAAATGCGAGGCCAGTGTCAAGAAAATATCCCCAGCAAAAGGGAATTGACAAAAGGATTGACGAGTGTCAAAAGGGATATCCTTGCCAAAACCAAAGTTATAAACCTCAAGGCCAAAACCCGTGGGCAAATCAAGGAGAGCAATGAGCATGATTTGGGAAATTCACACTGGGACTAAAAGGTGGGGGAAATGCCAGCTTCCGATCTATGTCACAAAAGAAGACGGATATCCCCAACAGGAAAGGATTATCCCCAGCACATAATATCATCCCCAACAAGCTGTGGAACGCAGAGCAAGGAAGGAGAAAGGGAAAAGTCATCCCAGTAGGGGTATCACAACCAACCACCATGTTTTAAACTAACAAATTTTGTTTGATTTGAAACAGGTAAAGGAAATGGCATTGATGCCAAAAATGCATGCCGCAAGGGATATTATCAAACTGGGGCAGAAAATTTTCCTTCCGCTTAGAAAATTTTCTGGAAGTCAGGTACCCATGCGGGGAAGAATAAAGATAACACCAGTCTCAAGGGAAGTGGTCTTAGAACCAGTGTTGCCCCCAACATAATAAGTTTCTATGGAGGAAGTTGTTCCCCAGCAAAGGGATGAAACTTGAGCTCAGTGAAGCACTAGTTCTGAAAGAATCAGAATTCCCCAACGGTGTTATCCTCGACAGCGTTATCCCCAGCTGATAACATTTTACCCCCCAACAGGTAAGTAAATAATTCCCCAACAGTGTTATCCCCAGCAAGTATTCGAGGTAAGACATTTTCAAGTCTTAAGGATATTTTGGGTTCATCCGCCCTCGAATAGGATATTGTGGGTTCATCCGCCCTCAAATAGGATATTTTGGGTTCATCCGCCCTCGAATAAGATATTTTGGGTTCATCCACCCTCAAATAGGATATTTTGGGTTCATCCGCCCTCGAATAGGATATTTTGGGTTCATCCGCCCTCGAATAGGATATTTTGGGTTCATCCGCCCTCGAATAGGATATTGTGGGTTCATCCGCCCTCGAATAGGATATTTTGGGTTCATCCGCCCTCGAATAGGATATTTTGGGTTCATCCGCCCTCGAATAGGATATTTTGGGTTCATCCGCCCTCGAATAGGATATTTTGGGTTCATCCGCCCTCGAATAGGATATTTTGGGTTCATCCGCCCTCAAATAGGATATTTTGGGTTCATCCGCCCTCGAATAGGATATTTTGGGTTCATCCGCCCTCGAATAGGATATTTTGGGTTCATCCGCCCTCGAATAGGATATTTTGGGTTCATCCGCCCTCGAATAGGATATTTTGGGTTCATCCGCCCTCGAATAGGATATTGTGGGTTCATCCGCCCTCGAATAGGATATTTTGGGTTCATCCGCCCTCGAATAGGATATTTTGGGTTCATCCGCCCTCGAATAGGATATTTTGGGTTCATCCGCCCTCGAATAGGATATTTTGGGTTCATCCGCCCTCGAATAGGATATTTTGGGTTCATCTGCCCTCGAATAGGATATTTTGCGTTCATCCGCCCTCGAATAGGATATTTTGGGTTCATCCGCCCTCGAATAGGATATTTTGGGTTCATCCGCCCTCGAATAGGATATTTTGGGTTCATCCGCCCTCGAATAGGATATTTTGGGTTCATCCGCCCTCGAATAGGATATTTTGGGTTCATCCGCCCTCGAATAGGATTTTATTTTCAAAGTTGTTGTTGAAGCCAGGCGCCCACCTGAATAACGAAAGGAATACTTTTCTTGTCTGTCCATTGCATATTTTAGGCGCCCACTTGTATAACAAGGAAATACATTCCACGCCTTTGCCAATAGGAGACGCACTTCCTAAGTCTAGTTCTGCCAATAGGAGACGCACTTCCTAAGTTAGTTTCACCCATAGGAGACGCATTTCCTCCTAAGTTTAGTTTTACCCATAGGAGACGCATTTCCTCCTAAGTTTAGTTTACCCATAAGAGACGCATTTCCTCCTAAATTTACTTTTACCCACAGGAGACGCATTTCCTCCAAAGTTTAGTTTTACCCACATGAGACGCATTTCCTCCTAAGTTTAGTTTTACCCAGAGGAGACGCATTTCCTCCTAAGTTTAGTTTTACCCATAGGAGACGCATTTCCTCCTAAGTTTAGTTTACCCATAGGAGACGCATTTCCTCCTAAGTTTAGTTTACCCATAGGAGACGTATTTCCTCCTAAATTTACTTTTACCCATAGGAGACGCATTTCCTCCTAAGTTTAGTTTACCCATAGGAGACGCATTTCCTCCTAAGTTAGCATTGAAGTTGGGAGCCCGCCCATATAATAGAGGCATACATTTCTGTCCTTTTACTTTCAGTTCTAGGTCGCCCACCAGTAAAATGCGGGAATACATTTCAGTTCTAGGTCGCCCACCAGTAGAATGCGGGAATACATTTCAGTTCTAGGTCGCCCACCAGTAAAATGCGGGAATACATTTCAGTTCTAGGTCGCCCACCAGTAGAATGCGGGAATACATTTCAGTTCTAGGTCGCCCACCAGTAAAATGCGGGAATACATTTCAGTTCTAGGTCGCCCACCAGTAGAATGCGGGAATACATTTCAGTTCTAGGTCGCCCACCAGTAAAATGCGGGAATACATTTCAGTTCTAGGTCGCCCACCAGTAAAATGCGGGAATACTTTCTGTTCTAGGTCGCCCACCAGTAAAATGCGGGAATACATTTCAGTTCTAGGTCGCCCACCAGTAAAATGCGGGAATACATTTCAGTTCTAGGTCGCCCACCAGTAAAATGCGGGAATACATTTCAGTTCTAGGTCGCCCACCAGTAAAATGCGGGAATACTTTCTGTTCTAGGTCGCCCACCAGTAAAATGCGGGAATACATTTCAGTTCTAGGTCGCCCACCAGTAAAATGCGGGAATACTTTCTGTTCTAGGTCGCCCACCAGTAAAATGCGGGAATACATTTCAGTTCTAGGTCGCCCACCAGTAAAATGCGGGAATACATTTCAGTTCTAGGTCGCCCACCAGTAAAATGCGGGAATACTTTCTGTTCTAGGTCGCCCACCAGTAAAATGCGGGAATACTTTCTGTTCTAGGTCGCCCACCAGTAAAATGCGGGAATACATTTCAGTTCTAGGTCGCCCACCAGTAAAATGCGGGAATACATTTCAGTTCTAGGTCGCCCACCAGTAAAATGCGGGAATACTTTCTGTTCTAGGTCGCCCACCAGTAAAATGCGGGAATACATTTCAGTTCTAGGTCGCCCACCAGTAGAATGCGGGAATACTTTTAAGTTCTAGGTCGCCCACCAGTATAATGCGGGAATACTTTCTGTTCTAGGTCGCCCACCAGTAAAATGCGGGAATACATTTCAGTTCTAGGTCGCCCACCAGTAAAATGCGGGAATACTTTCTGTTCTAGGTCGCCCACCAGTAAAATGCGGGAATACATTTCAGTTCTAGGTCGCCCACCAGTAAAATGCGGGAATACATTTCAGTTCTAGGTCGCCCACCAGTAGAATGCGGGAATACTTTTCAGTTCTAGGTCGCCCACCAGTAAAATGCGGGAATACATTTCAGTTCTAGGTCGCCCACCAGTAGAATGCGGGAATACATTTCAGTTCTAGGTCGCCCACCAGTAGAATGCGGGAATACTTTTAAGTTATAGGTCGCCTACCAGTATAATGCGGGAATACATTTCAGTTCTAGGTCGCCCACCAGTAAAATGCGGGAATACTTTCTGTTCTAGGTCGCCCACCAGTAAAATGCGGGAATACATTTCAGTTCTAGGTCGCCCACCAGTAAAATTTGAGAATACATTTCAGTTCTAGGTCGCCCACCAGTAGAATGCGGGAATACTTTTAAGTTCTAGGTCGCCCACCAGTATAATGCGGGAATACTTTCTGTTCTAGGTCGCCCACCAGTAAAATGCGGGAATACATTTCAGTTCTAGGTCGCCCACCAGTAAAATGCGGGAATACTTTCTGTTCTAGGTCGCCCACCAGTAAAATGCGGGAATACATTTCAGTTCTAGGTCGCCCACCAGTAAAATGCGGGAATACATTTCAGTTCTAGGTCGCCCACCAGTAGAATGCGGGAATACTTTTCAGCTCTAGGTCGCCCACCAGTAAAATGCGGGAATACATTTCAGTTCTAGGTCGCCCACCAGTAGAATGCGGGAATACTTTTAAGTTATAGGTCGCCTACCAGTATAATGCGGGAATACATTTCAGTTCTAGGTCGCCCACCAGTAAAATGCGGGAATACTTTCTGTTCTAGGTCGCCCACCAGTAAAATGCGGGAATACATTTCAGTTCTAGGTCGCCCACCAGTAAAATTTGAGAATACATTTCAGTTCTAGGTCGCCCACCAGTAAAATGCGGGAATACTTTCAGCTCTAGGTCGCCCACCAGTATAATGCGGGCATACATTTCATAATTTTGCATTGAAGCAACTTTTTAGTCTTGTATTACAGAGTTTGGAATCAGTAACCCCACCAGAAGGCGGAAGGTTACAACAGGAATCCCCAGCAGTAAACAATAAAATCCCCAACACCGGGAAGCAGAAGGTTGCAACAAGAGGTCCCAGCATAAACTCAAGTCCATGTGTCAAAAGGAAGAAAAGCATCGGAAGAAAAGCACCGGAGGAAACACAAGCCGACAAGAAAGCAAGGCAACAAGAACAAATTTTAGTCTAGCCTAGCTTCTTGTTTTCTTTTAAGCACGGTGTAACAAGGAGATCGGTAAGCAGTGATAACAGCATGCAACAACAGTAACATCGCAGTCCCACGGTAGTCCCAGCTACCAAAAACTTCCCGAACTACATTGACCTGATTCCTGTTTAGCCCAGGATATGTAGGAAACCTTTGAAGCAAAGGTTCGGTCAAATCTTTTTCAAAAAATGCTTCACACGGAGTACTCGGATGGGCAAAAATCGCTCGCTTTATCTTTGCACGAAAACCCTTCGTGTATCCGGGCAAAGAGGGGCAGCTGTAAGCACGTGATTTTTGCCCTATATGAGAATTACTCCCAAAAAATCCAAAAATAAAATGATTTTTCTTTGGTGTGCAATTTTGTGATATTTTGTGATATTTTGATTAATTATTTGTATTTGTCTGTGCGTGTTTATTTGATAAATTAATAAAAAATACAAAAATATGTCGCATTTTGCATGTAGGATTTAATTCTATAGTTGTTAGTAATTAAATTTGTTTTACAAAAATTAAAAAATTACAAAAATAAGCATCGTTTGCATTTTTAGCATTTAATGTCCAAATATACAATTTTATGCTTAATTAATACTTAATTGTGCGTTAATTGTTATTGGGAGTTAATTTACGCTTTTATAACTTAATTTAATTCTTAATAATAGTTTAAGTATTTTTATAATTTAGTTTTAGAGAAATAAAAGAAGAAAAGAAAGCAAAAATATAAAGAAAGTCGGAATTAGGCCTCTTCTTCAATTTCAAGCCACAGGCCCAAAAATTGGCCCAATCTTCCCTACGACCCAGTCCATTTCGAACTGGGTCGACCCAGTCCATAACCCAACATCCTATTATCTTACAAACAACACAAAACAAAAAAAAAAAAGAAAAAACCCTAAAAAGACCTAACCAATCCGCCCCTCCCCCTTTCTTCTCTTTCTCTCTTTTCATCATCTTCCCCAAGCTAAAAAAAACACAACCATGGCTGCCCCCCTTACACCCCAACCATGGCTTCCCCTCCATCTTCACGTCTTCATCTTTTCCGTCGACGTTGTCCATGGTTTCTCCGTTGCTTCATCTTCTTCGTCAAACCTCCGTTGTGCGCACTGCTGCCCGTTTCTGCTCCCCGTTGCTTCTGCCGGTGCGTCGTCTTCCCGTCATCCTCCTCGATGGACTGCCGCTGCCATGATCGACCAGCTGCTGCTGCTTCTGTCTCAATCAAACAACCAAACGAACACAGCCATGGACGAGCTTCGACGTCGACCATGTCGTCGTCCATGGCTGTCCGCGATGTACTGCTGCCTGTCACCGCCGGACTGCTGCTGCCTGTCGCCGTGACCGCTGTCTTGACATCGTGCTGCTGCTGCTCGTCGCAGCAGGTGTTGGACGGACTGCTGCTGCTGCTCGTCGCGGCAGTAGCTACGGGCTGCTTCATCTTCTCTTCGTCTTCGTCGTCATTTGTTCGAGCTTTGGTCGAGGCTCGGACAGATTTGTTTACAATCAAAGTTCTTCGTTGATTCATCTCCGGTTAGTTGTTTTTGAGTTTTATTTTGTCCATATTTCGTTTTTATATTTCTAAAAGTTAAAATCGTTAAATATTTGATTCTTGTTTTGTTCGTTGTTTATCGTTGAAATCATTTTTTCTAGTTTGTTCATGTTCATGTGCTTTGTTAAAATTAATTTTCAGATTTCAAAATAGAAGTTTAATTAGTTGTTTTCATATTCATTTCATGTTTGTATTATTGTTTGAGTGAATATTTGTTAGTTTGTTGTTTGTTAGATTCAAATTGAAATTTAATTAACTATTTCTTCAATTTGTTTCATGTGTTTATGTATTGTTAGAAATTGTTAGTATTGTTAAGTTCAAGTTTAAGTTCATAATTGTTTCTTCGTCGATCTTGTTATTTGTTTAAAGAATTTAGTTGTGTTAAAGGAATATATTGATTTAATCGTTTAATCCGTCATGTTTGTTGTATTAAATAGATTCATTCATGTTCATACTTTGTTTGGATGATCTTGAATCCGAATTTTGTATAGTTTGATTTCTTGTTTATCATTTGTGATTATTTCTTGAATTGGTCTCATAATCTTGTTTAAAGTTTAATATAAGAATTGTTTGTTGTAATGTTGTTAGAGTTGATTTTAAGTTCAATATTATTGAATTTAAGAATCTAAATATACTTGTTTGATTGTTGTTGTTGTTTAAATCCGAAAAATAGGTTTGTTGTTGCTAAAAATATTGTTCAATCAAATTTTAGTTGTTCTTGGTTGTTCAATTTGTGTTCATGTGATTTGTTGTTGAAATGTTGTTAAAATCATGTTCATGTGATATTGTTGTTATGATGTTCATCCGTGTTCATATTGTTGTTTGAACATTGTTAGAAATTGATCATATTGTCTATATTTTGGTTAAGTTTGATTAATTGATGTGTTATAGCTGATGGGTAGTTTGGTAAATTTGTAATACGTTCAGGGGTAGTTTGGTAATTTCAGTAAGGTCGGAAGGGGTAGTTTAGGAATTGTACATTTTGAAATTGTTTATTTGAAGCATGGGGGACAAAATGAAATGGGGTGGGTTGTGATATGATTATTTAATATAAAGGGGGGACAAGATTTAAATTAAAGGGGAATCTTGCATTATTTTAAATAAAGCATGGGGGACAAAATATAATGGGGTGGTGTGATATGTTTATTTAATGTAATGGGGATGGGTGGAAAGATAATGGGTTGGGTAGAGAAAAAGTATTGATTTAATTGATTAAAGGATTTATGGGATGGGTTATATATATGTGAAGTCTTGAACACAAGGGGGAGGAGAAATACACAGACAGGAAAAAAACGAGAGAGAGAAACAAATCTGAAAATAAGAGAGAGAAAAGGGCTGAACATTTAAGAGATAGAAAATTCCGAAAAATATTTAAGCTTTCAAATATAAAAAAAAACTAAAAAAAAATATTCTGTTTTCTTTTGTTGTTTGAAATCAGAATTAATTGTTGTTTTTTTTTTTTGGATTACTACTCCACCGGTCTGTTACTGGGTTGTTACTGTTGCTGGGCTATTGTTGCTGTGTTGTACTGATTTTACTGCTGTTGTTGATTCTCATATTCATTTTCTTTTGCTTCCAATATCAGGTACACAACTGAAAAGCTGTTTATTGTAATCCGAAATATGAAGCGTGAATACATATGAAGAATGAAAATTTGAAGTTTTAATTTCGTTTTTATTTCTTTGTTCCTTTTGTTGATTGTATTTAAGCTATTTCATGAATTACTAAATAATAACTGGAATAAGAAAATAATATCATAAGTTAGTCTGTAATAAATCAGTTCGGCAAAATAGGTTAATTCACTAGTTATGAAGGCTTCAAGATTATAGGTTGATCATGAACAAGTAGCTAAATTTAGCTAAGACACGAATTTAAATTAAACATCGTAAATTAGGCATTAAGGCATGACTTGAGCTTAAGCAAGATTAAGAGAACGTTTAAGTCTAATAAACTTTCTAATAAGCTTTAGTAATTATGGTTAAATCTAGTTTCAAATGATTGTGAATAATTAATCTCAATAATTTTTTTTAAAAAAAATAACAATGCTGAGTTTTAATCTAGCTATATTTGTTTATTTTGAATATTAGTTGTTGAATTTTTATTTTATTTATAATTTCGAAATTAAGAGTGAAATTCCTTTTTCATCCATATTTGTATTAATCAAGCAATTAGCATGTCATGTCTTCTTAAAATAATAAAAGCTAGTAATAAATTAGGATTTTCTTTCTTTATTTTAGAGACTCATTTTTATAGAAAAATGTAGTCGTTTTAAGATTTGTCCAAATAAATGAGATGAGCCTCGCTTAATGAAATGTATAGATTGCGGGGCCCTCAATAAATGTACATTTAATCGCTTAGAATTAGGGAGGAGCCGTTTTAGCAAATTTCACGGCCCTACCCAAAATAATGATACGCTAGACTCTTTAGGCGCGATTTAATTAATTTTACCTTCTTAAACTCGGATGCGCATTTCATGCGACCCAAATCTAAATCCTAAAACATTGAATAAAAATGTGTTCCGGATTGCGGGTGCATTTCATGTGACGTAATCCAAAGACATGTTTTAAACGATGTTCACAATTTTTTTAAAAAATAATAATAATAATAAAGTGGTAAAGAGTTAAAATTGGCACATCGGTTCATAATGGTATTAAAATCAGATAAATAAGCCAAATATGACAATTGAGCGACCGTGCTAGAACCACGGAACTCGGGAATGCCTAACACCTTCTCCCGGGTTAACAGAATTCCTTATCCGGATTTCTGGTTCGCGGACTGTAATATAGAGTCATTCTTTTCCTCGATTCGGGATTAAACTGGTGACTTGGGACACCCTAAATCTCCCAAGTGGCGACTCTGAAATAAATAAACAAATCCCGTTTCGACTGTCCTTTAATTGGAAAAAACTCCCTACGCCCCTCGCGGGGTCGGAAAAAGGAGGTGCGACAACAGCCACCAAATAATAAATAAGACAATAAAGCAACAATAAAGGGAACACCAGAATTTACGAGGTTCGGCTAATTTTGCCTACTCCTCGGACACAACCAATATTTTATTCCACTCCAAAAATACAAGTGAAATAATACTAAAGAGAGAAGATACAAATGCCTTAAACAAATGAGAAGGCAAATGAGAGGTGTGTTTAAATCCTAAACATTAAGCCTTCTTTTATAGGGGGAAAATCCCCCAACCATTCTTTTCCCACCGATGTGGGACAAAAGATTTCTGCCAAACTTAACAGCTGGAAGTTCTAAGAAAAATGTAATTTTAACAAACTAGAAACCTTTTTACCATAAACATACGTAGATATGTCAGCCGAATGTGCAGAGTCTTTTGAAATATGAGTGATCTTACTTGAAAAATCTATTACAGCTCATAGCTCAATTGGTGTAGGTACATTTTTGCCTTATCCCTGTAGAAAAACTGCTTGAAGTGATTTTGCAAAATAATCTTGTTCTTTTAAGTAGTAATAGATCTATTGATTTTCACTGATCCAAAAGAAAAGTAAAAATATATCATGATTTTCAAATTGCTTGTTACCTCTGCTTTTTGATAGTTAACACTAATGCAATTTATCAGCCATTGGCAGTGTAGTTGAAAGTCAGATTGTCTAAAATAATATCTCCTATACTTCTTCTACTTCATTGTTTGGATATATGTGGTCCAAATGATGCATTTCGAATCTTGAGTCTTATGTGTCCGGTGGAGCACGAAAGTTGAACAAAAACAATATAAATTTTTAAATATCTAGAATTTATTTCCTTGGGTATAGCTCATCTAATAGAAATGTTCAATTCTTTGTTTGTTTATGCATATATAAAACTAAGAGTAGAAACCAAAACCTAGCCAACCTGTAATTTGTTTGTAATTGTTGTAGTCAATGCACACTTGGTGAATTGGCGGAATCTGGTGCACATCCTCGCCCACACTCAGATCGTATCGGATCGCTGTAAAGTGGTGGCCATCTCTGTACCATCATCTGCCCTGGGACACAAGGAGAGTTGCCCTTCTCCATCACTTCAGTATGCATCTATGTGTCTGCGCAAAGGCGAGACTGGCTCAGCATTTGGATTGATGGTCACATCATCTGGTATGCCACCTAAAGTTCTATCCTCTTATTAAGATAGGCTATTTTGTCAGTAAATCGTCTGTAATGTCCTTCCTATGTATTTCTCCTTGTTTGTTTACTAGTTATTTTTTCCTTTTAAGAAGACTTCATCAAGCTTGGAAAGCAAAATATATGGATGAAGATCTCGAAACTCAGTTCTTTTTCATCACGTATTGCTTTGTTCATTTTGATCTTGAGTTTCTAACCACCATGCATTTGATAGGTAATACTGATGAATTTTCTCATTTTCCGAACTTCTAGAGAATAGTTGAATGGATATTAAATTGCCACCTTCCAACTTCATTTTTATCTGTTTGTGTTTTTTTTCCTTTCCCTTTTTGAGTCAACCTCATGTGGCAGCTCCGAACTTGAAAATCAGCATTGATTTGCATCAGAGATTAGAACTATACTACATTGTGAGTAATTGAGAAAACTTCAGTTGTTGATTAATCGTAAAATCAGTAATATCACAGATGAAATGGCATCTTGGCTCCCTTGACATATTGAAACTTCTTCACTTGGCACTAAGTTTAGCAATCATTTTCGCAGGGAGATAAAACCATGATTGGCTAAGTGTTCTAACATATCCTTTTCTTTTGTTTTCAGTTTGGTTTTTCCGAGTTGTTGAGAAGGGAAAACTGTTGAGATCTTTAAGTTACTCTGAGAATGAGGGACTTTCTATTAGGCCTTTCTGCTCTGCTTGCGTTTGGCCAACAGAATGCAAAAGACGACAGGACTTTCTGTATTGAATAATCTGAACTTCTGGACGTGAACGGTTAGAGCAAACTGTAAATGTACTGTAAAATGTACGAGAAATAGAGGAGATTCTGAGGAGAGAATGTTGAATGTCAATAAGAAGAGAAAGTAAAGTTTCAATGGTCTCCTCAAGTTGGCTAGTGAAAGTAGTGTAGCAGGTTTGAGGGACAGTACTAACAAGCTCGGGGACATGTTTCTGTTTCCAAAAGGACTAGTACATTATCAATACAATTGTGATTGGAATAAATCAGCTAGCGCAAATGCTGAACTGTTTCACTTCCTTTACAACATTGTTTGTTACTATTGTTGATAATCAGATTCTCGCTAAGTCATTCAAGACTGATGTTGCTACTGTTCAGAAGATCGAGGCTGGTCTCTTATCCTAGGATCTCATTGTTGCTCGTCGAATTTCTAAATAAAACTTTACCTCGGAATTCAGTACTCATGTGCAAAACAGATTCGTATGTAATGTTTTCATTCTTTCTTGTTTGTTGGTAATCTTATCATTATATGATATTGGCTGTTCATTTTCTATAGATTTGTCTTTACAAGTTTCTTATTAATATGCAACTTTTGGTCTGCTGTCTAAATCGAAAGAGGTTATAACAGTTGACCAACTTTGTTATAAACAACCACTCATTCTTATTGTTCTTTGTGTCCAACCAAAATGAAAAATAAAAAAAATAAAACAAGATAAGAAAAATAGCATGACAGCAAACTACAATAAGTAGAAAAGAATTACATTTCCCTTTTTCTTCATTAAGCTGAAAAATAGTTTCACTAAGAATCATATTACTACTCAATACACAAAAACAAAAATAAGAAAAACAGTACAATAATACTCAAATTTCAAATGCCAAAGAATCACTAGAGGAAGAGTCTCCTCTTGACCCCCCACCCCCTCCCACACTAACCCAAGAAAACAAAAAACACAAAACAACACCCAATAAATCATCAGTAGATTTATCGTTTCCGTTCCCCTTCCCAAAAAATACTTCTGCTAATTAATCCCTAAAATAAAATGAATGGCTTCTTCTTCACAGTCCTACATGTTTTTCTAACTTCTCCTTGTGTTCCAGTTAGTACTTCAACTTTACCTAATTTCATATAGCCTTTCCAAACTAAGTGTAAAAATCAGACACTTTGGCTATATCATCCACAGTTTTATTTGTCAATGGATCTAATGCTATTTGCTCATCAATTTCAAGAACCCCATTTCCCAATTTAATTTGTTGATAAAATGAGTTATCAACAACTGATGGAGTCCCCATATCAAGAGGAAGAGAATATCCAGTAACTTGGCTAAATACATGCAACAACAACAACAACAACGACCCAGTATAATCCCACAAGTGGGGTCTGGGGAGGGTAATATGTACGCAGACCTTACCCCTACCCCGAAGGGTAGAGAGGCTGTTTCCAGGAGACCCTCGGCTCAAAAGGCTCAAAAAAAGCAATAGGAGATAATATATTAGTACCATAAAAATGCGTAATAAAATAACAACAATATATAGGAGATACGAAATATGAAACACAGGATACGAAATACGAAATACGAATTAGATGGTTGGTATAGTACAACTAGAAGGTAAAGCCCTGCATCAATAGACGACCACTGACATTCCTAGTCTAACTCCTAACTAGATAGTCTCTCTCAGTTGTGCTGTAAAAATATTCACCCTCTCCCCTAACCTACAACCTTAATGCTCGACCTCCATAATTCCCTATCAAGGGCCATGTCCTCCGTAATCCTAAGTCGCGTCATGTCATGTCTGATCACCTCTCCCCAATACTTCTTAGGTCTCCCTCTGCCTCTCCGCGTGCCCACTACAGCCAGTCGCTCACACCTCCTCACCGGTGCATCAGTTCTCCTCCTCTGAATGTGCCCAAACCATCTGAGTCTTACTTCCCGCATCTTGTTTTCCATGGGGGCCACACCCACCTTCTCTCGAATATCTGCATTCCTAATCTTATCCATCCTTGTATGCCCGCACATCCACCTTAACATCCTCATCTCTGCTACTTTCATCTTCTGGGTGTGTGAGTTCTTTACCGGCCAACATTCAGTTCCATACAACATGGCAGGCCTAACTACTGCTCTATAAAATTTACCTTTTAGTAACGGTGGAACTTTCTTGTCACACAAAACTCCCGACGCTAACCTCCACTTCATCCACCCCACCCCTATACGGTGTGTGACATCCTCGTCAATCTCCCCAATCCCCTGAATAACCGATCCAAGGTACTTGAAACTATCTTTCTTGGGAATGACTTGAGAGTCAAGCCTCACCTCAACTCCCGCTTCCGTCGGTTCAACTCCAAATTTGCACTCGAGGTATTCCATCTTCGTCCTACTCAACTTGAAACCTTTAGACTCAAGAGCATGTCTCCAAATCTCTAGCCTCTCGTTGACGCCGCCTCTTGTCTCGTCAATTAGAATAATGTCATCAGCAAATAGCATGCACCATGGAACCTCCCCTTGAATATGATGAGTCAGTGCATCCATCACTAGGGCAAATAGGAATGGGCTGAGCGCCGACCCTTGGTGCAATCCCGTAATAACTGGAAAGTGTTCAGAGTCGCCTCCTACTGTCCTAACCCGAGTCTTAGCTCCATCATACATGTCTTTAATCACCCTAATATAGTTACTCGGGACCCCTTTATCCTCTAATCACCTTAATGAGAGTAGAATAACATCAATTTGTTCATGGCTGGATCAGGACCATTTGCTCTGGTTACATTTGGCCAATGGAAAGAAAAGACGACATAATTATTGGATTTTCTGTATTGAGAAATCTGTGATGAATTAATCAATGGCGTACAATTAGAAATCAAAGATTAGGAAGAGAGAAATTTAGACGACTAAACAGTGTAAATGGAAAAGCTGTACTTAACTACTCTAACCAACTAGTGGGCCCAGCTATACAACTAATTCCAGCTAAATTAACTTAACTAACTATGGTTAACTACTAACTGTAACTATATCCTTTACACCTCCCTCAAGGTAGGACTAGGAAAAATGTTCAAAAGTCCTAGCTTGGACAACAAATAGGTATGTTGTGGTCAACTGAGGCCTTTGGTGAGGAGATCGGCTGCTTGTTCTTGTGTAGCGCAATAGTGAGTAGTGACGAGGCCTTGTTGAATCTTTTTACGGATGAAGTGACAATCAATGTCAATATGTTTCGTGCGCTCATGGAAAACTGGATTGACAGCAATTGCAAGAGCTGATTTGCTATCACAATAAACTGGTACAGGAGACTGATGCTCAATTCCCAGTTCTTTGAGTAAGCCAAGTATCCATACAATTTCAGCAACAGTAGAAGCAAGGTTGCGATATTCAGCCTCAGCTGAACTCCTAGATATGGTAGTCTGTTTCTTCGACTTCCAAGAAATGAGAGAACTACCAAGCTTGACAAAATAACTAGTGACTGACTTGCATGTATTGGGCATGCAGCCCAATCAGCATCATAATATGCTGATAATGACTCTGAACATTTTGCCCCCAGAAAAACTCCTAGTCCTGGACTAGTTTTGATGTATCCCACCATTTTAAGTGCTACTTCCATGTGTAAAACTTTGGGACTATGCATGAATTGACTAAGACTCTGGACAGCAAAGGAAATATCAGGCCTCGTGATGGTCAAATAGAGCAGCTTACCCAACAATCTTTGATAAGGTCCAGGATCAGTTAACAGTACATCATCAAATAATACAACATGGTTGGCAAATTCAGAAGTGGTAAGCATCATATTAGGCTCCATAGGGCATCCCACAGGTTTTACACCTGAGAGTCCTAACTCAGAAATAAGCTCCAATGCATATTTACGTTGATGCATCAATATTCCATCACTACTTTGGCAAATTCTAGGCCTAGGAAATATTTAAGCTCTCCTAGATTGTAGTTCATCTTTAGTTTGTTGAAGCAGTGCAGGATCATCCCTAGTAATAAGTAGGTCATCAACATAGACCAAAACAATGACTATGTGAGCTTCTGTCTTTCTGATGAAAAGAGAATAATCCAGATGACTTTATTGAAAACCAACATCCCTTAGGGCTGAAGTTAACTTGATATTCTATTGTCTGGATGCTTGCTTGAGTTCATAGAGAGATTTTATCAACCTGCAAACTGTGGAATTGTTGTGTGAATCATGGAAACCTTGAGGAATAGTCATATATACTTCTTCAGTGAGGTCACCTTGCAAGAAAGCATTATAGACATCCATTTGATGGATGAGCCAATGCCTTGATGCTGCAAGAGCCAACACACTCCTAACAGTGACCATTTTCACTACAGGTGATGTCACACCTCCTTTTTACACACCCGAAGATAGTACAAGGGAGTTTTTCCAATTAAAGTGACATTATTCGAAATGGGATTAATTTATTCAATTTTGTTCAGAGTCGCCACTTGGGATAGTTTATTTGGTGTCCCAAGTCACCGATTTATTTTAAATCCCAAATCGAGGAAAATTTTGACTTTCCTTTTTGAAGTCTGCGAACCAGAAATTCTAAATAAGGAACTCTGTTAACCCGGGGGAAGGTGTTAGGCATCCCCAGATTCCGTGGTTCTAGCACGATCACTTAAACTATTATAACTCACATATTATCTGATTTTAATACATATTTTAAACTATTGTGCATTTTTACCTTATAACCGCTTTTATTTAGTTATTGTTACATATTGTGAATCATGTCACGAGAACCGTACTCACGATCTACAACATGTTTAATTTTTTTTAAAGATTAAATTGTGGCCGAGTCACATAACTGTACCCCCGGATTTTAGTAACTAGGTGTCACAAACTACGTTACGGGAACCGTACCCGTAGCTATGACAATTATTCAATTAACGCACCTAAAGTAAACTACGAAAGTTCAAGCCAATTTCTATTTTTTTAGCTTGCGTTTTCTATCTATTTTATACATACACGAACATATACATACTTCAAAAGTTTTTGTAAAAAAGGAAGATATATATTTAAATTTGCTCGACTTATGTAACTTAATGTACAAGTCATGAAAATACATAGACTAGTAAAAAAAGGATTGGATAAATCAGGAGGAAAAAAGTCCAAGAATAAGAAAACGTGAGGCAGAGAGGATAGGGGCAAATTTTGACGTTAAACTAATCAAATAAATAAAGTAGATTGTGGTTGTAAAAGCTGGCGTGCACAAACAACTCATTAACAAACTATTGAGGAATCATTATGCCTACGAGTTGAAACATGTAATACTATATATCTTTATATTTTTGCTACTAAAAAACTATATACCTCATGATGCCGCTTATCTTATTTCTGAAAGTGGAGTATAGAATATAATTTACGACTTGTTTGCTATTAAAAGATAACCATTGCTGGCCATCAGATCCTCGATTTAAGAGCAAATTTGCTTGGATTTTACTCTCTTCCTCGATGAAAAGAAGTGGAAATTAAAGAAAATGAGTAAAGACTCCCAAAGCAAATAACAGATTCCAAAATCTTTATAGCATTTACTTCGTCAACATTTAATCTAAAGTTTAACATTTTCGATTCATTACACTACTTTATTCAAATGGAAACCAAACATTTATCCATGACAGACTAGAATAGCAGAAATCGTATTTTTGAGCAAATCCAAAAATCTAAAAGGAATTCAATAACTTTATATAGCCATTCAGCAAAACATAATACAAAGGATTTGGGACTGACCTAACAGAGTTAAGCGGACACCAAGAGATAATCCAAAGAAAAGCAGAATCCAAATCACATGAGGAGCTCAAGAAGCAATTTCAACAGTAGCAACAGAGCAGCAAACCTTTACCCGAATCCAGCTGAAAATTTTGAATTTTGAAGCATTTGCTTTCAGCTCTTTTGAGTGTGAAGAACTTTCAAAGTGAGTCTCTCAAATGTTGGGTGTGAATTCAGGTGTGCATTTTTAGAGAAGCTTCCGTGGTAAAATGAGTGTGTGCGGCCGATTTTCTTGGGAAGAAAGGGTGAGATCTGTTGTATTTGTCTGTTGCTTGGAGAAAAAATCCAAGAAGAAAAAGAGAACTCCCTTGTAAAATGCGCCCTTTTCTATATATAATTTTTTTTAAGGTGAGGTCTTGATGTGTGTGTTATAGGTAGAGAGAATGATGAAGAGTGGGTGGAGGAAATATTTTTTGGGGAGAGTGGGGAATATGAGTGGGGAAAGTGGGGAGAGTGGGGAACATGAGTGGGGAAAATGGGGAAAGTGGGTAGTGAGTGGAGAAAGTGGGGAAAGTGGGTAGTGAATGAAGAAAGTGAGGAAAGTAGGGAGAGTGGGTAACATGAGTGGGGAAAATGGGAAAAGTGGGTAGTGAGTGGAGAAAGTGGGGAGAGTGGGGAACATGAGTGGGGAAAGTGGGGATAGTGGGTAGTGAGTGGAGAAAGTGGGGAAAGTGGGTAGTGAGTGGAGAAAGTGGGGAAAGTGGGTAGTGAGTAGAGAAAAGTAGGAATAAATTCAAACATGGTCAAAAATAAGCTGCTCACTACTGCCCCTCTTTGCTCGAAAACATGAAGAGATTTCGGGCAAAGATAAAGTGAGCAACTACAAGCAATTTTTGCCCGTTTGAAACTCCATTTGGAAGCATTTTGAAAAGGTTTGACCGAACCTTGCTTCGGAGGTTGCCTACATATCCTTGGCTATAAAGGAATCAGGTCGGTGTAGTTTTGAAAGTTTTGGTAGCTGAGATTACCGGAAAACTGTGATTTCACTGCTGTTGCTGCTGTTTCTGCTTGCTGAGCTCCTTATTACCCAAAAAAAATGGAAAAATAAAAAGCTAAACTAGCTAAGCCTATTAACTATGAGTTACAAGATTCTCATCTATAAGTCTCTTGAAGCTTGATCTTGAGTCTTAGCTGGTTCTTGCTGTTGGACTCCGATCTGAATCTTGATGCTCTTTAGCTGTAATCGCTGGTTCATTCTTCAGCTTTTAGATCAAGGCAGGACATGCGAAACTTGTGACTTCAATCCTATCTTGAGCAGTCTGCATCTTTTCTCTGCTTCTGCACTTTAGAGCTCACTTCTTTTTTCTTGTTTTTCTTTTCTTTTATTTGAAAAGAGACTTCTTCTTTTGGTCGCCTCAAAACTTGTCCCTCAAGGTAAAAACCTGCTTAGGCACCAAAACAAACAAACGGTCGAAATTCTTCTGCCCCAGTTTTCACTAGGAAAATTTTGTGAGTTATTGCAACAAAATCTAAATTATTTCTTTATTGAAAGCAATAAAATCGGGATTGTGTATCCCAGAGAAAAAAAGATTAGGGAATGGAGACCCTATATCTAAAATGAAATCAAATGGGGATCGGAGGCCCCAAGTTGGAAAGATTACCAGGTTATGCTGGAAAAAATGATCGGGTTATGCCGGAAAGGTCCTCGAGTTATGCCGGAAAAGAAAAAGATCTTCGGGTTATGCTGGGGAAGACCACGGGTTATGCCGGAAAAGTCATCGGGTTATGCCGGGAAAGCCGTCAGATTATGTCGGAAATAAAAAAGGTCCTCGGGTTATGCCGGAGAGGTCCACGGTTTATGCCGGAAAATTCATCGGGTTATGCCGGAAAAAGGAAAGGTCCTCGGGTTATGCCGGAGAGGTCCACGAGTTATGCCGGGAGAAAAGAAAAAAAAAGATCCCTGGGTTATGCCAGGGAGGTCCACGGGTTATTCCGGGAGAAAAATAAAAAGGTCTCTGGGTTATGTTAGGAAGTCCACGGGTTATGCCGGGAGGAAAAGAAAAAGGTCCTTGGGTTATGCCGCGGAGGTCCACGGGTTATGCCGGGAGAGTTATCCGGTTATGTCGGAAAAGAAAAAGGTCCTCGGGTTATGCCGGGGAAGGCCACGGGTTATGCCGCGAAAGAAAAAAAGTCCTCGGGTTATGCCGGGGAGGTCCACGGGTTATACCGAAAAAGTTCATCGGGTTATTCCGGAAAAGAAAAAGGGTCCTCGGGTTATGCCGGGGAGATTCACGGGTTATGCCGGGAAAGTCATCGGGTTATGCCAGAGAAAGGAAAAGGTCCTCGGGTTATGCCGGGGATCAACTAGAGAGTGGAACTCAATACTAAAGAGACTACCAGGTTATGCTGGCAGTGACTAGGGAATGAGACCCTAGGTGGGAAAAGATTACCAGGTTATGCTGGCATCGACTAGGGAATGAGATCCTATGTTGGAAAGGACGTAGCTAGAGATTGGAGACCCTATGCTACCATAATTTTGAATTTCTCTTCTTCTTCTTTTTATTTTTATTTTTTATCAATCTTCATTTTATTTTTATTTTTATTTTTTATTTTTGAGTTTAAGAAAATGAGTAAAAAATGCAGGAAAAAATTGGGAGGAGACTTCCCTTTTGGGTTGATTATTGCAGCATAGCTATTTCTAACCCTTGCGCATTTCCTTTTGGTTGCACCTGCTTTTTGCATGGTTTCTTTGGATTGCACCTGTTTCAATTTTTTTAAAAAAGAACAACTGTTAGTTTGAAACGGCGGTCGATTTTGTGGCCTTCATTGTTTTTGATCACTTAATCTCGGCCTAGCTCTTTTGATGAGAACCTCTGTTGTTTGCTAAAGATTGATCTCTCTCCTAAAATCGAGGAACTCAACTTTTCAAACTTTCCAAACGGCGGTTCAACCGTGCGGGGCTTTGGCCCTTTCACTTTAATCCACCTCTAGGGCTTTGACTTCGAATTTCTTTTCATTTTCAATAACTCTGGTTTTAGAGCATTGGCTATTATGGCCAGTCGGGATCGACTTGATACACCCGCTGAGGCTGGGGTACTTTTCTTTGGACTTGGTTTTTATCAAGCAGAACTCTGTAAAACCAATCTTGCCACCTTTTCTTTGTATTAGTTACGGAACAGAGTTAGACCGAAAGAGGTTCAAGGAAAAGTAAACAAAGGACAAGAAAATGAATTTAAAAAGAGAAGCATCCCTTTCGGGGAGGAAGGACAGACTTATCTGAGGTGCATGCAGACTTCAAATAGACATGACATACTTCTTGGACTAGACAACCGATCCGCACAAATATCCTATCTTCTCATAAACCCATTGTGACCCGTGCTTCAAAACCGAGAAACCTTGCCAGGACTCTTTCAATACCAATGGTGGTAAGGGGTTTCTTCTTTTCGATCGATGGCGCCCTTTATAGGTTTTCACCAATCGATCTCTCTCATTTCTCTTCTTACCGTCGCCTTATATTGATCGTTACGAGTTTTCACTAATAAGACTCTCTCATTTTCGATTTCTCTGCTCGCCATTACCTTATGGTGTCCGTAGGTTTGCACTAATAAGACTCTCTCATTTTATTTCTCTCATCTTGATTGCATCAGATCCAAGCAACTGCGTTCTTTGATTTTGAAAAACCTTTTGCCGATTGATCGAAAGGACTTGAAACAAGTTTAGGTAAAATGAACTTGGATCGAATTATAAATTTGGAACCGTTCGGGCGGGATCATCGCCGAATTATTATAATGTCTGCCCCAGTTTTACTTTTGGGGAAATTTGGATTTTTGTTTTGGTGTGACTGAACCCCAGGGAGAGGCTGCCTACGTATCCTTTCGGAATCAAGTCGAACGTCGTTCAGGAAACTTTGTTTTTGATTTTTCTTTTGTTTTTCTGTTTTGTTTTGTTTTTTCTTTTTTTTTTTCAATAACACTTTCAGGTTCCAAAGAGGGTAATGAAAGAAAGGTAAACGGCTCAAAAGGTTAGCAAAGGATTGGAGTGTTTGGGGTAGAGAGAATGAAAGCCTTCGTCATCCCAATCGGATAATATTATTGCTGCAGAAGGATTAGACATAGTACCTTTTGACCGCATCTGCATTTACAGCTGTTTCAGAGTCATTTCCTTCAATGTCTCCCAGATACAATGCTCCTTTTAGCAATAATTTTTTGATGATGTATGGGCCTTTCCAGTTAGAAGCAAATTTTCCTTTGGCTTCTTGATGATGGGGGAGAATATGCCTTAAGACGAGTTGCCCCACTTCAAAGTTTCTAGGCCGCCCTTCTAACTTTGGAGCAAAGTTTCTAGGCTAGACGGAACTCTGAATGCACATTTTGCCGGATTTAGCTTCAAATCATATTTACGTAGCCGCTCAAAGAATTTTCTTAGGTCCCGAACATGGTCGTCCTGGGTTCTGGATTTGATGATCACATCGTCCACATACACCTCTATCTCTTGATATATCATGTCATGAAATATGGCAGTCATGGCCCTCATGTAAGTTGCCCCGGCATTTTTCAAACCAAAAGGCATGACCCTGTAACAGTAGGTGCCCTAGGGTGTGGTGAAAGCTGTCTTTTCCGCATCTTCTTCATCCATCAACACCTGGTGATATCCTGCATAACAATCCACAAAAGACTATATTTCATGTTTGGCGCAGTTATCAACAAGGATGTGGATGTTTGGCAGAGGAAAATTATCCTTGGGGCTTGCTTTGTTCAGATCTCGGTAGTCAACGCACACCCAAATTTTCCCATCTTTCTTTGGCACGGGAACTATGTTAGCCAGCCATGTGGTGTATCGGACCACTTGGATCACTCCCGCCTTTAACTATTTTGTGACCTCTTCTTTAATCTTATCACTGATATCAATTTTGAACTTCCTCTGTTTTTGCTGGACATGGGAATAATCGGGATAGGTTGTCAACTTATGGACCACTAAATCGACACTTAATCCTGGCATGTCATCGTATGACCAAGCAAACACATCTTTGAATTCAAACAAAAGTTGGATCAATGCGTCCCTGGTTCTTTCATCTGTGTGAATGCTTATCTTGGTTTCTTTGACTTCTTCAGAGCTACCCAGATTAACCGGTTCGGTTTCATTTAAGTTCGGCTTAGGTTTATTCTCAAATTATTCCAATTCTCGATTTATTTCCTTAAAAGCCTCTTCTTCATCATATTCCATTTCTTGATTCATTATTTCACAATTAGACATCATGTTTGGATCTGGGCATGAAGTCCGCAAGTATTTCATGTTATTTAAAGCCGCATTATTAGAACTGAAAGAAGAAATAAGAAAAAGTAACAAAATCAAAAAGAATAAAGAGAGATGAATGATGAAATAACTGAAATAAGAAATATGAAAAAGTAACAAAATCAGAAAGAATAAAGAGAGATGAATGATGAAATATTAATTTCATTTCATTGAATTTTGAAGATAATAGGGTTTACATTAGCATTTAAAGACAGGAAACTAAAAGAAAAATATCCGAGTTACACCCTGAAATAACTCGTGATGCAGAAAAGGTGGCAGGACTAGACTACCGGGATTCCCGCCTAATTGGGAACGGAGTAGCCTTCCAGTTTTTCAACTTGGCATAGGGCCTCATATACAGTACCTCAGCGGTGCTCGAGCCTTCTCCCGGCTGAACCATGTGGGTTTCATACAGCATTTGCCTCAAAACCCCACAGATTTCTTCAATTCCTCGGCCGTGAAGGCCTCATCTTTTTCTTCTTCATTGTACTTGGACCTGACAAATGTTCTGTAGAGATGCGGAATTAGCTGAGATAAAACCCAACCATTGCTCTTTCATTGATTTGCCCACGTCACATCAGCTTCTGTGGCGTGAAAACCCACACCGAAGAACTTCTTGGTGGCAAGTAAGGTGATAGGTTCGGTGATACCTTGCAATGATGCCCCGAGCCCCTTCTCGGGTTTATAACCATGCCTGATCATTTCCTTGGCAACCATAACTAACTCTTTTGAGAGAAAAGGTTGAGGGCAAGGGCTTCCTTCTTCATATTGGTCTACGACCACAAACTCGAAAACTTGATAGACTATATGTTCACTACCTTCCCTAGCTTCGAGGCATAGGACCAACGGGTCCCGATAGATCGATTGCTCATGCTCTCCGTGGACTATGATCTCCTAATCTTCATATTCCAATTTCACCATCTGGTGGAGAGTGGAAGGTACGGCTCCTGCCGCGTGAATCCAAGGCCTTCCCAAGAGGAAATTATAGGAAGTATCCATGTCTAGGACTTGAAAGGTCACCTCAAAATCCACAGGTCCAATAGTCAAAATCCAATCGATCTCGCCTATGGTGTCTCTTTTGATGCCATCAAAGGCACGAACACAGACGTTGTTGGGCCTGATTCTCTCAGTCTCGATCTCCATTCTTTGCAGAGTTGAGAGAGGGTAGATATTTACTCTGGAACCGCCATCCAGCATGACTCTCTTCACATAGTACCCCTCACATTTAACTGTTAGGTGGAGGGCTTTGTTGTGTGTGGCCCCCTCCGGGGACAGGTCATTCTTGCTAAAGGAGATCTGATTGATTGTGAAGAATCTTTCTGCCATCCTCTCCAGTTGTTCCACAGTAGTTTCAATCGGAACGTAAGCTTCATTGAGGGTTTTGATCAACACTTTCTGATGTTCAGTTGAATTCATTAATAGAGACAACAAAGAGACTTGAGCAGGAGACTTTCGGAGTTGGTCAATTATCTCGTAGTCCGTAGTTTTCATTTTCCTGAAGAACTCTTCTGCTTCTTCGGCACTAACTGGCTTCTTGAGTGGGAAACGCTTCTTCGTGGCATTATTCACTTCCTCCAGATTGAGGTATTTCTCAGCCGGGTTAGTTTCATTTACTTCTCCCAGGACTTCTTTTCCTTTGTAGGTTACTACCGCCTCGTTATAATTCCATGGGATGGCAGTAGGATCTGTCATGGGCCTATGTGGTGCGCGACCAATAACCACGAGCTCATTCAACCTTGGTGAAATTATTGGCCCCCGTACCACATAGGTCCCTTTTTGGCACATACATTTTAGATCCTTTGTTCAGCTCAAACCTTCTTGGAGGGCTCAATGTCACTTGTCCTTTCCTAGGACCCCGGGGCACATAAAGGATGGCATCTTTCGAGGGTACTACCTCAGTTTTGGTTTCCACTATTTTTTCTGTGTTTTGAGGGGTGGGTTTACTCTTCTTCTCCCCTTTTTCTTGCTTTGCATCAGCCTTTGGCTTTTTCTCGACGTCAGCGATTGCAATGATGGCTTTCAAGGTAGGATCAAACTCTTTATCTTCGCAGATCATTTCAATAACCGGTCCATTGTTGTGAGCCGGTAACGGGTTGTTGATCACATTAGGAATGTCTTCATCCTTTAACACTATCTGCTTTTGTTCTATGAGATTTTCAACAACCCTTTTCAAAGTCCAACAGCTCTCAGTGTCATGCCCTTCCACCCCAGAATGATAGGCACATCGGGCACCAGGTTGGTAAGAGGGTGACTCTGGGTTTTGCCTATTTGGGGGTACGGGGTGTAATAACCCCATTTGGACCAATTTAGGGAAAAGGCTAGAATATGACTCACCAATAGGTGTGAAGTTCATCTTCCTGGGTGGCTCCCGAGCACGGGCATTGTAGGGGAAATTATTTTGTGGAGGTCGAGGATTATACTGAGCTTGGTGAGGAAGTTGGTTTTTGGGAAATTGAGCTCAGTTTTGGTGAAATTGTTGTTGTGGCCTAGCGTATGGTTGTGCATTCATCACTGCGTATAACTGAAGATCCATAGCATAGGCCGCATCTTGATGGGGATAGTAGTGTTGTGGGGTTCATTTCAAAGAAATGAAGTCTGGCCGAACGGGGTTTTCTTACACTCGAAGTTTCCATTGCTACTTCTTCCTTCTTCTTTCGGTTTGCTACTCCTTCAGACCCGCCTTGGATTGCTTGGGAGGTAGCCCTTATAGCAGACTGACTCAAGATTCGCCCTGTTTTCAACCCATTCTCAACCATTTTACCGATTTTGATGGCTTCGGCAAACGACTTTCCCATTGCAGACATCATGTTTTGATAATAACTCTTGGGCTTGAAGGAAGACACTGACCATTTCTGTTTCGTCCATTTGAGGCTTGACTCTGGCCGCTTGTTCGCGCCATTTGACAGCATACTCTCGAAAGCTCTACGAGGACTTCTTCTTTAGATTTGATAATGAATTCCTGTCAGGGGAAATGTCGATGTTATATTGAAACTGCCTGACAAAATCCTGAGCCAAGTCGTCCCAGATATGCCAACGAGATATATCCTGATCCATATACCATTCAGAAGCAATGCCGACCAAAGTCTCTCCAAAGTAGGCCATAAGAAGCTCTTCTTTTCCTCCCCGCTCCCCGCAACTGGTTGCATTACCTTTTGAGGTGGGCAATGGGATCCCCATGCCCGCCATATTTTTCAAACTTTGGGGTTTTGAAACCCAAGGGTAGATGTACGTGCGGGAACATGCACAGGTCAGCGTAAGATACGCTCTTTTGCCCACTCAGACGATGTATATTTTTGAGACTTTGCTCCATGCTTTTGATCTTTCTGGTAATTTCCTCTTATTCAGGTGTTTTTTCGGCTTTTTCCTGCCCTGCGGTAAACTCGTACCGGGGCGCCTGAGGGTAAGCATTGGTAGTAAACTGGGGAGGTTCCAGTGGGAAAGATGGTTCTTGAAATGTGAAGGAAGATGAATCGAAGTTAGGCCTGGGTAAAGCAGGTTGTGCCATAGCTGAACAAGCTGGAGCGGTGAATATGTTTGAAACTGCACCTGAAGCTAACACCTGGGGGCGAGACTCAGAAGGTGTTCCAGCAAAGTGGGCTGAAATGGTAGGATAACCCAGTGGGGTATTTGGATAACTCATGGGGATGTTGGAGGTCCCACTTGTCCTGGGAAAAAGCTCAGGGAATCCAGGGATCACACTTGGTGGTTCTTTTCCATTGGCCTAGGTGTCCCATATTTCCATCATGCGGAGACGCAGAATTCTATTTTCCTCAGCAGTTGCTGACTCAGAAGTTGGGATGGTCGAGATCGGACTATCCTCTGGAATATGAACTATTGGCAGAGGAATTTTCGAAGACATTTCAATGCTTCCTTTTGACCTTGTGAAGTATGAATGTGAATCCAGACTACCACAAAACCAACCACCTTACTATAGAACCTAACTTAACAGTAAACAACCAAACCAGTCAGTTTGAAGCAATTAACACATAGGTAATCGCACGTTGGGGTGTGATGCACCTATACAGTTAAATGTGTTTCTACATGTTTCGCAACGGTTACATGTTTCATCCAGGCTCTGCTTATTTTCCCCAATTTTCTTTTTCTTTCCACTTTTGGCTTTTGTACTTCTCCTCTTATCCCTATTTTCCACTCTTTTCTTTCCTCTCTTTCCTTGCTTTTTTTTCGTTTTTGTTTCGGTTTTTCTTTGGCTCTTTTTTTCACATCCCTCTCTTATTTGAGTTATTTACAAAAATGTGACCAGATCCGATGAGTATTGCCTATGTATCACGATGTCGCATGAATCAAATCATTACATAGTTCAAGAAAAACAAATGCGAAAAATAAAGAAACAATTTTTGGGAATTTTCAAATTTTCATTAATAAAACTCCTAAACTTTCTATTACAAAAGACTTCTAACTACTCATTTTCTTGGAATTTTTAAAAACTACCAACAGACTCAAAAATAATTTCCAAAATACAGACTCAATAAATGAAAAATCATGAATACATCAATGCTTCGACTCCTGGGGCCCGTAGGACATCATCCGGTCTCACGGGCCTACGTTTGAGATACCCTTGAAGCCGCTCCAAATCACTCATTATCTGACGGGCAATTGTCATTACAGCAGCGAAGAAAGTGGTCTGAGTCATATCCTCACATGTGTGACATTTCATGACGATATAATAGGCAATGACTCTAACCCTCTCTCGGACAATACCCTTTTCCTGAAGTAAACGCCCGATTTGCTGATTCCGAGCTTCCAACACTTGAGTGTCATGATGATTTTGATTCCGCAATTGTTGCATATCTTCGTCCATTTGGGCCATCAGAGCATAACAATGTTCCCTATCGGCTTTAAAATTCCTAGCCTGTTTGTCTGCCTCATTTTCAAGGGTGGTTAGCTTTCTCTTTAAATTGGCGATTGTCCCCTCATATTTTCTTTTCATTTGTCGCACAAACTCTGCCCGCCCTTTTGCATTCTCTGCCAATTGTGCTCGGACTTTTGCTAGACTAGCCTCAGATTTTTCTAGGTCATCTTGACACTCAAGTACTTTCTTTCTCATACCGCTTATAAGCATTTCATCTGCCCGGCTTCTTTCCATGTTTCTAGCAACTATTCTCATTTTATGGATTTGAGCTTTGAGAGCTTCATTTTCCTGAGTTAGCTTTTTCTTTTCTCCTTCATCTGCGGCAGCTTGGATACTGTGGCCAAATTTGAGGTCCCTCATTTGTCCCTCTAATTTACTTATCTTGGCCCTATAGCTTTCTTCTTTTGCCAACCAGCCCCACTGTTCCTGCGAGTCGTTAATGAATTGTTGGACATGGGGTCTCTTAGCAGGTCTCTCGGGCTCTCAAGGAATTTGAAACCTTTTGCCAAACCAAACCATATAATTGGGATCCACCTCACCTCTAGCTAGATCCCGCACCATAGTCTTGGGTTCGAGAAATCTGCACTCATTCCAAACTTGGCAAACTCTTCCTTCTGGAAATACAGCCTTTAGGCCCAATTCGACGACATGTACACTCAAATCTTCGTCATGGGGGACGGTTTGAAATCTTCCCAGTTGGCGCAAAACCCTGTGAGGAGTATATGGCTGGATGCTCCGGATTCCCATTAGGAGAAAGTAGCACACTTTAGCTGACATGTATACGACTTCGATGGTAGGGAGCCATCCGAACGTCCACTCAATTTTATCCGAAGTTAAAGAACTCAAGTGTTCAAACCAAGCTTCGGTACCCTCTGGAAATTCAACCCCCACTACTCGGCTTTCAAATTCTTTGATGAAATCCAAACCGGTCATGTCGTAGTTCATATACCCGACACGGTGGCAGAGATGTTTCAGTATCCACAATTGTAGTAGTAAGTTGCAGCCTTGGAAAAATTTTCTCCCTTCTCGACAGATGGTCAAAGCTCGGTAAATCTCAGATAAGATTAGGGGAACCAAAGTGCCATTAGCTTTCTTGATTGCAACATCAACCATTCCCACGAGGCCCAATTCTATGTTGCCGTCTTTTTGCGGACATATTATAACACCCAAGAATGCTACTATAAAAACCAAACCTCGCCTTGCCTTCCATTTATCTTTATTTTCGGCATGGGTCAGACCAGTATTCGGTGCTTCGAAACCTTGGGGATTGCCATAGCGTTGGTACAGGAACTGGAAAGTGCAAAACCCTTCAGATAAATTCCCATCCTGAATATTCCGGCTAATACTCAACATATCCAGAAACTTGTGAGGAGATACTGGTCTCGGTGACACCGGGTACCGACTTCTAAAGTTTCCGCTAAGGCCGGCGTAACTCGCAATTTCCTCTAGCGTGGGTGTGAGCTCAAAGTCAGAAAAGCGAAACACATTGTGAGTCGGATCCCAAATAGGTATCAAGGCTTTAATCAAGTCCAATCTTGGCTTGATGTTCAAAAGTCCGACAAGACCACCCAAAACTTTTATCACAGTTCCTCGACTACCTTTTCCTAGGTCATTCCACCACATGTGGAGCTGTAAGGGGATCTCTTCAAGAGCTGCGAAGGGTTCGTTTTCATCTGTGCTCATCCTGCATATTTATTAGGGTGATTTAATTTAAAAGGTTATGACTCATTTTGACTCAAGAAAAGGTTATCACTATTTTTTTTAAAAATTTTCATAAAAAATCCGGCTTTGCAAATACGGCCTTTCAGTACTTCGGGGAAGAAGATTTTAACGTTGTGTTTGCTAAACGGCCAAAACCTTAAAAGAACTGCTAAAGGTGGTTGTTCTTGCAAAAACGGCCTTCCGGTGCCCTTTTGGGGACATTCAACTATTTTAGACAAGAATGACATCACCTTACTTATTTACAATCAAAACAAAATTTTTTTGTTCTTTTGGGGCTATTTTTACAAAAATGAAGTTGGATCCGATGGGGTTTGCCTACGTATCCCACATCCGGTGAGAATCAAACTGGCGTAGTTTGGAAAGACCAGAAATAAAGTAAATAAACTAACTCTTTTTTTTTTGGAATTTCGAAAGAAGAATTTTTTTTTAAATTTAGACTTTTATTGTTTTTTTTTGGAATTTCGATAGAAAAAACTTCTAAAGAAGAAAGAAAAATATTTTTGGAATTTTATTTTGAATTTATGAAAGAAATGCTTCTAAAAAAAATGAAATATTTTTGAGTTTTGAATTTTCTTTTCAATTTTGAAAGAAGAATGAAAATATTTTTGGATTTTTGGAAGAAACTAAAAGAAATTATTTTTGTATATATATATATATATATATATATATATTTAGAAACAATTAGGGTCTAAAGAAGCAGTAAAAGAAAATATTTTTGTATATATTGTTTTTAAATAAATAATTAGTTTCTAAAGAAGCAAGTAATGGAAATATTTTTTTTTTGGATTTTTTAAAAATTGGAGTCTAAAAAAAAGACTTTTCTAGAGAGGAAGTAAAGGAAAATATTTTTGGATTTTTTTTTGAAAATTATGGGCCGGAACCGATGAGGTTTGCCTACGTATCTGACATCCGGTGAGAATCAGACCCGCGTAGTTCGCCAGTTTTGACAGAACAAGGGAAACATGGCAGTTGAAAACTTTGGCTCATTTGGAGATTACTTCTTCTTTTTTTTCGGAATTTCGGCAGAGTTTCAGAATTTTCTAAATACCTACCTCTCACTCCTATATTATTATTATTATTTTTATTATTTTTGATTTTCTTCCTCTGTTTTAGAAGCCGCTCAACATGCGAGCCGAAACAAACAGATGCGCAAGTAGCACGTAAGATGCATCAGGATGGTTTTTTTCATTTGGGTACACCTGTCCTAGACAGACCCAACCCCTGTGTTGAGTCTCCAAGGTCAAATGCACGTGATGCAAACAAACGTTCCTACTAGGGATCCGGCATGAGGCTTGTTATACTAGGTTTAAAAACCTGGGTTTATTGTTCTAGACCTGGCTTACCCGAGCGGACAGCTCGAGCCGAGGGGGGCAGCGTACCGGGAATACAGAAGCTTCACCGGCTTTGCAACTTGTCCGAACTTCGTTCTAAAATTGGGATAAGACTTTAACAGAAAAGAAGTCACACGAAGTGCACACTTCCAGATGATTTAGAAGACTCAGAGAGAGGAGGGTTTCGTAGCAATTTATATACAGTCCAAACAATATCAAAGCGGTAAAAGAGGCATTTAGCACATTAGGCTCAACATGTAAAAATCAAATAAAACAAGCCAACTATAACAGTTATTCTAAGCTAGAAGTCTTGAACCCTGAACCAGATATTCTGGGTTCGTTCCCCAGCGGAGTCGCCAAAGCTGTCACACCTCCTATTTACACACTCGAATGTAGTACAAGGGAGTTTTTCCAATTAAAGTGACATTATTCGAAATGGGATTAATTTATTCAATTTTGTTCAGAGTCGCCACTTGGGATAGTTTATTTGGTGTCCCAAGTCACCGATTTATTTTAAATCCCAAATCGAGGAAAACTTCGACTTTCCTTTTTGATGTCTGCGAACTAGAAATTCTGAATAAGGAACTCTGTTAACCCGGGGGAAGGTGTTAGGTATCCCCGGATTCCGTGGTTCTAGCACGATCGCTTAAACTATTATAACTAGCACATTATCTGATTTTAATACATGTTTTAAACTATTGTGCATTTTTACCTTATAACCGCTTTTATTTAATTATTGTTACATATTGCGAATCATGTCACGAGAACCGTACTCACGATCTACAACATGTTTAATTTTTTTTTAAAGATTAAATTGTGGTCGGGTCACATAACTGTACCCCCGAATTTTAGTAACTAGGTGTCACAAACTACGTTACGGGAACCGTACCCGTAGCTGTGACAATTATTCAATTAACACACCTAATGTAAACTACGAAAGTTCAAGCCAATTTCTATTTTTTTAGCTTGCGTTTTCTATCTCTTTTATACATACACGAACATATACATACTTCAAAAGTTTTTGTAAAAAGGAAGATATATATTTAAATTTGCTCGACTTATGTAACTTAACGTACAAGTCATGAAAATACATAGACTAGTAAAAAAAAGGATTAGATAAATCAGGAGGCAAAAAGTCCAAGAACAAGAAAACGTGAGGCAGAGAGGATAGGGGGGCAAATTTTGACGTTAAACTAATCAAATAAATAAAGTAGATTGTGGTTGTAAAAGCTGGAGTGCACAAACAACTCATTAACACACTATTGAGGAATCATTATGCCTACGAGTTGAAACATGTGATACTATATATCTTTATATTTTTGCTACTAAAAAAACTATATACCTCATGATGCCGCTTATCTTATTTCTGAAAGTGGAGTATAAAATATAATTTACGGCTTGTTTGCTATTAAAAGATAACCATTGCTGGCCATCAGATCCTCGATTTAAGAGCAAATTTGCTTGAATTTTACTCTCTTCCTCGATGGCAAGAAGTGGAAATTAAAGAAAATGAGTAAAGACTCCCAAAGCAAATAACAGATTCCAAAATCTTTACAGCATTTACTTCGTCAACATTTACTTTAAAGTTTAATATTTTCGATTCATTACACTACTTTATTCAAATGGAAACCAAACATTCATCCATGACACACTAGAATAGCAGAAATCGTATTTTTGAGCAAATCCAAAAATCTAAAAGGAATTCAATAACTTTATATAACCATTCAGCAAAACATAATACAAAGGATTTGGGACTGACCTAACAGAGTTAAGCGGACACCAAGAGATAAGCCAAAGAAAAGCAGAATCTAAATCACATGTGGAGCTCAAGAAGCAATTTCAACAGTAGCAACAGAGCAGCAAACCTTTACCCGAATCCAGCTGAAAATTTTGAATTTTGAAGCCTTTGCTTTCAGCTCTTTTGAGTGTGAAGAACTTTTAAAGTGAGTCTCTCAAATGTTGGGTGTGAATTCAGGTGTGCATTTTCAGAGAAGCTTCCGTGGTAAAATGAGTGTGTGCGGCCGTTTTTCTTGGGAAGAAAGGGTGAGATCTGTTGTATTTGTCTGTTGCTTGGAGAAAGAAATCCAAGAAGAAGAAGAGAGCTCCCTTGTAAAATGCGCCCTTTTCTATATATAATATTTTTAATGTGAGGTCTTGATTTATGTGTTATAGGTAGAGAGAATGACGAAGAGTGGATGGAGGAAATAATTTTTGGGGAGAGTGGGGAACATGAGTGGGGAAAGTAGGGAGAGTGGGGAACATGAGTGGGGAAAGTGGGAAAAGTGGGTAGTGAGTGAAGAAAGTGGAGAAAGTGGATAGTGAGTGTAGAAAGTGGGAAAAGTGGGGAGAGTGGGGAACATGAGTGGGGAAAATGGGGAAAGTGGGTAGTGAGTGGAGAAAGTGGGAAAAGTGGGGAGAGTGAGGAACATGAGTGGGGAAAGTGGGGAGAGTGGGTAGCGAGTGGAGAAAGTGGGAAAGTGGGTAGTGAGTAGAGAAAAGTAGGAATAAATTCAAACATGGTCAAAAATAAGCTACTCACAGGTGAAAAGGTCTCTTGATTATCCAGTCCTTCCCTCTTATTATATCTTTTGGCTACTAGACGAGCCTTGAATCTTTCTACTTCTCCTGTTGCTTTATACTTGATCTTATAGACCCATTTGCACCTTATAGCCTTCTGTCCTTGTGACAAAGGAACCAACTCCCAAGTTTTATTATCCTCCAAGGCTTGAATCTCTGCCTGCATTGCTTTGACCCACCTTTTATCCTTGATTGCTTCCGAATATGTTGTAGGTTCCACCTCAATAGAGAAGCTAGCCAAATAACTTTGATACTTTGAGGAGATCACCTTATATCCAATAACTTCTGAGATAGGGTATTTGCAACAACTCACAGAACCTGACTTGTCTGGTCTAACATAATCTTTAAGCCATATAGAGGGCTTGGATACGCTAGTTGATTTTCTTAATCCCACATCAGTGGGAACATCAGAAGAAACAATTGGGGTTGCAGGAGGATTAGGTTGAGCTTCAGCATTGCTATGAATAGTAGTATAAGGATTGTCCTGTTCAGTTAAAGGAACAGAAATCATATCTGAAGGGCTAGGAACATTAGGTGTGGCATAGGAGCTATCTGTAGCAGAACAGTCCACTGCCATTGGTTCTTCACTGAAATCCTGCCTAGGCACTAGACACATGTCTAAGAAGAATGAGTTGGATGTGCTTTCAGCTGCATGAAAAGGAAACATGTCTTCATAGAACACCACATCTCAACTGATAAAAAATACTCTATTCTCCAAATCCAACAACCTATATCCCTTTTGATGTGCAGCATAGCCCAATAGAACTGACCTCACTGCTCTTGGTGCAAATTTTTCAGTGTTTACTAGGTTAGTAGCAAAGCATAGGCAGCCAATAACTTTGAGATGTATTAGTGAAGGTGGTTTACAAAAATGTAGCTCATAGGGTGATTTATACCCCAAAACAAATGAAGGAGTCCTGTTGATGATATATACAGCAGATTCAACACAATGTTCCCAACATCTGACGGGTAAATATCCTTGAAATCTGATTGCTCGAGCAGTTTCAAGTATGTGTCTTTGTCTCCTTTCCACAACTCCATTCTATTGAGGAGTGTAAGGGCATGAGCTTTGATGAATAATTCCATGTGATTGAAACAAATCTTTATAGGCATGATTGAAGAATTCACCACCATTGTCTGACCTAAAGACCTTGATCTGCTTGTCAAACTGTGTCTTAATCATAGCAATGAAATTCTTGAGCAAGAAAATAACATCAGACTTAAGTCTCATGAGAAACACCCAAGTCCACCTAGTATGATCATCAACTAGTGTAAGAAAGTATCTCATTCCATTATGAGTAGCAACCTTATAAGGTCCCCATATATCCATATCAATCAAGTCAAAACCGCGCATACTCTGCTAGTACTAGTTTGAAATGGTACTCTAGTTGTCTAGCTAAGGGAAAAATTTCACATTTAGACAATGTACTACTGTGTATGTTGCTAATATTTTCTTGTAGACTGGAAATTCTTCTAAGAACTTGAACTGGTACATGTCCTGTTCTTTTGTGCCATATATCCATGCTTCCCTTATTAGTCACTGCAAAGGCTTTATTCACTTTCTTTCCTAGTGCAACTGACAGAATGTATAGATCTTCCTCTCTTTTACCAATCTCCTTCACCTTCCCGACAAGAGGTTTTGAAATACACAACATTGAGGAAAAAATGTAACATTACACTTAAGATCTTCTATTACTTTTGAGACTGACATAAGATTGAACTTGAAAGATGGTACATATAACACATCCTTACTGAAGATAGTTGAACTTTCCCTGAGTTCCCTACTGAAGTTTCATTTTTTAGCAAACTTTTATCACCAGTCATGTGATTAGTAGCACCAGTATCAACTATCCATTTGCATAGCTCTATGTTTTCACAGAGTGCTATATTGCCACAGAAATATTTACCTGCCATGTTGACACTTGCTTCTCCAGTGAAGTTCTTGTTCAGCAATTGCAACAATTGATTGTATTGCTCTTTGGTGAAAGATTGACCTGTCTCAACTTTGCTTCCTGACTGATAAGTAGTTTGTGGACTTCTCAAGTACTGCTATCCAGTTGAGTCAACCATCACTGCATTGGCTTTCTTCTTCAGCTTGAAATCAGTTGGATATCCAATAATCTTGTAACAATTCTACTTGCGATGTCCTGTCTTATTACAAAATTCACATTTCATTAGCTTATAGCACTCAATCTTAGTATGACATTTTAAATGACAGAATTCACATTCTAAGTTGAAATTTCTTCTTGGTCGAGCAGTGAAAAGAGCTATAGGATCAATGTGCCCTGCTTGCCGATATGCATTTCCAGCAATCATCTTCCTGCTTTCATCCTGTACTACCATAGCATAAGCTTTATCTATAGACGACAGTGTTGGCATCAATAAGATTTGACTCCTTGCTTGCTCAAAACCATCATTTAACCCCATTAAAAATTGTAATAGACATTGATATTCCAATTGCTCGATGTATTCAGTAGCAGATGAGGAGGTGTCAATATTGAATCATATTCTGCCCAAAGGTCCTTCAATTTAGTAAAATATGTCGAAATAGATGAGATTCCCTGTGTTAGAGTGAAAAACTCCTTGTGCAAGTAGTACAGTCTCGATCCATTCACTTTGTCAAATCTCTCCTTGAAAGCTGCCCATATCTTCTGAGCATTAGAAGAAAACAACACTCATGTGACTAGTTCTCTACTTACATTGCTCATAAGCCATGAGGTGACGATGCCATTACATCGATCCCATAGACTTCCCAATTCTAAACCAAAATCTTCCCTCGATGCCGATCCATCAACTAGGCATAATTTGTTCTTCCCTAGCAATGTGACTTTCATCGCACGACTCCACAAAGAATAGTTTTCCATTCCTGTCAAAATTAATCCTACCGACATGGATCCAGGACCGTCTGAAGGATGGAGGTAGAGAGGATGATTATGATCCAGTATAGTTGTGCTTCCGACCACTCCAGTTCCAGATCGAGCTCCAGCATTCGCATTCGTGGTTGAATCTTCAGGAATCACCATTGAAATACGAAAAATTAGGGTTTAAGCTTTTGAATTTGAGTAGATCCTCTCAAATTTTTCTTCAACTGCTCGAAAAATTCCCTAGAATCACTCGTTAATACTGCTCTGATACCATGATGAATTAATCAATGGCATGCAATTAGAAATCAAAGATTAAGAAGAGAGAATTTTAGAGTGAGAATTTTGAGAAGAAGAACTCTGCTCTATCTTTCAATTAGAGAGAATGAAGACGACTAAACAGTGTAAATGGAAAAGTTGTACTTAACTACTCTAACCAACTAGTGGGGCCCAACTATACAACTAATTCCAGCTAAATTAACTTAACTAACTATGTTTAACTACTAACTATAACTATATCCTTTACAATCTGAACTTCTGGACGTGAACGATTAGAGCAAATTGTAAATGCACTGTAAAATGTACAAGAAACGGGGAAGATTTTGAGGAGAGAACGTTAAATATCAATGAGAAGAGAGTGCGAGGTTCCAATAGCCTCTTATTTTTCTTTCCTCGAGTTAGACCTATACTCCACTTGTCAATTCAGCTCCAGATTTTAGGATGGATTAATTGGGTTCAACTAAATTCATTGCTTTTGTTTGGCTCAAACTATCGTTGCCGCGCCACTCAGCTTTGATAGCTGAATATTTTGTTAGAGATTATAGCAAGTTGCTTATATGGTGTTTCTTACTACGTATAGATGGAAGCAATACTTCTTTCTAAGTACATGTAAGCACATGTATGACATAAGGACAATAAGAGCTGTTGAACACACATAAACAAACATGAAAAATATTAACAAATGTAAAGGAGTTTTTCCATTAATAGGCTGCATGAATGCTAATTATAAACAATTGTCTATACAATAACAATACCAATTATGCCTCAATTCTAAATAAATTATACCTTATTAGTGTACTTTCTTTTAAGTTCGTCTCTTCTTTTTAAAAAAACAAATTTTATGTGTCTTTTTACTCTTTTTAAGAGCCATAAATTATGTGAAAATTTTGAATGATGCAGAATAGGATTAGACTAATAATCCAATTAAATAAGAGATTATAGTTTTTGTACGGAAAATAATAATATAAGGAACAAACTTATCCTCTTGTAAATAAAAATTAAGTTTATTAAATAAAATTAGAAAAGATGGAGGTTTATATAGAAATATGATTCTATAAGTTTAAATGCATTCATCGAATGATAAATAGAAAAAAAACATAAGTTAGTTTGTAACAAAGAGAGTTATGTATGATATGAAATAGGAAAAACGCTCAAATATGCCACTGAACTTAATGAAATCTCACACATGTCTCTCCTAAAATGGGGTGAGAGAGGAACATGACTAATAAGTAATAAAGGATTAAGATAATGCCAAGCGATAAAATCTAGTACTAATTAATACAATATGAGCATTCAAGACCAACTATTTACAAGTGGCACATGTGAACCATTTTTAAGTTTAGTGGCATATTGAGCTTTTTACCTAAATTAAATTCATACAAGAATCACATGTAAAAGTACTGGGCTAGCTAAAATTCGAGGAAGTAGCTCAAATAATAGAGAGATCTATATAGAAAAAGTCTTTCTCTTAGGGGTCGTTTTGTTCATTACCAGGATATTCCAAGATCATAATTCTGGAACGATAGTCAAGATTATAACATGGATAACAATCTCACATTCTATATGGAATAAGTCATCTCAAGATTTTGATACAAAGAAATAATAATGATTTTATCTAATACCTCCAATTAAACAAGGGATAACTTTAAGAAACTTTAAGGTTGATATACAAAATTGGAAGCCTAATTACCACTATTAGGGATATTTGCATTTAATTACCTAAAATAGCAAGATTTTCAAAACATAGAAAATTCTTTGATTTTGTGCTCCAATTTTTTCCATTTTCTCTCTTTCTCACGCCTCTCTCTCCCCAAAAACATGTCTCCCCTAGTGACACCGGAATAACGTATTCATTATTTTTCCACCCAAAATTTCGTTTATTATTTTTCCACATAAAGAACATGTAAATTATTTTTCCAACTAGAAAACTAGTCTCCCCTAATGACATCAAAGATACTAAATGATTAAACCCTCTAATTGCTTTTGCAATATGAAAAATCGAACATCTCTACCATTGCCATAGAACGTTACATGGAATAATAACCCATTCCCTCGCATAAACAATGCGGAAATAAGAAAGAAAATGATATGCAAACTATCTCGCGATGGAATTTACTCATTTTAAGGCTGAGAATAGGATTCATTATTAGGAATATAAATAACATCCAGAAGTGGAGAATTTGTAGTAGTCTTTTATAGCAGCTTTTCTTATTGAACGATCAGTTTCCTTTTTTCAACATTGTGGATTACTACTAAAGTACTATATGCTTATTCCACGTAAGTCCTTCAATTTTGATTTTTTTGTCTTCAGATAAATGTCAAAATTCTAATAATGCAAGGATGATATTTAGTAATGAAATTAGCAAAAAGACATGTGCATAGACTGTTTAGTTCTAAGTTGGATAAAGTTTTGTTTATAATTTTACTCTTATTTTTAAAAGTAAATAAGAAAAGAGAAAGAGGTAACCAGTGAAACTAGCAATATTATTATCTATTAAAACAACAAATGATGTACTCGCTTGCCGAGTTAGAGGGTGTTGACGATTTGTGCCACGACCCCAAATCGAACCCGGTTGTGATGGCGCCTCTCGTAAAGACAAGGTCAGCCGACACTTACCCATTTCAGTTTTTAAGCAATTAAACATTAAGAATTAAGTCTTAAACTCAATAAAATCCCAATTAATAAGAAGTTAACAGTACAGTTTGCGGAAAAAAAATCCAACACAATCCGATACCGGGGTGTCACTAGTCATGAGCATCTATCAATATACTACTAGTCTAAAGTGTCTACAAACTATTACAGAATCACTGAAAGAGAAAGAAATGAGATAAAGGGGGAGAAACACGGGACTGCGGACACCAAGCAGCTACCTCGTGAACTCCGAAGAACAACGCCTGAATCTGCACACGGGGTGCAGGGAGTAAAGTGAGTACTCCAACTCAGTGAGTAATAATCATAAATAAAGACTGAGAAATATGAAATCACGTAAGGCACATTACAGGCTGTAATGAAGCAGTAAAAGCCAGTAAAATAGTGAATCAGTAAAGATATGTGAAAATCATTTTAGTTCAACTTAATCTTCATGAAATGCTTTTCTAACATTTAAGCAAACAAATGACAGACAAATAAGAAATATAAACACATAAAGGTCCACCCCTCGGGCACAATGTCAACAAATCCGCCCCTCGGACAATATCTCAAAACAATACCAGCCCCTCGGGCTATATCTCACATCACAATGGGTACCCGCGTTCACTGGGGGTATGCAGACTCCTGGAGGGGCCCCTTACGGCCCAAGCACAATATCAAACCATCTCGTGGCATCATCACTAGGCTCTCGGCCTCATATCAACAAGACACCTCGTGACATACATATATCAGGCCCTCGGCCTCATAATCATATCAGTGTTTCCTCACAACATAGGCCCTCGGCCTTACTCAGTCAGAATCTCACAGCCACTCGGGCAACAATGAAACATAGTACTCAGTCCAAAATATCATTTAAGTGTTAAAAACAGAGTAAACATGGCTGAGTTATGAAAAAAGTAGAATATAACATGAGTGAGTTCAAGTATAAAGTCAAAACAGTGAGGAGATATTAATAAAAATCCCCTAAATGTTCAAATAGTTGGCACGAGGCCCAAATATGACATTCAGCCCAAAACATGATGATAGCAAATAGATTTCAGTCAAATACGCGGTAAAATAGTCATTCGGGACGGACTAAGTCATAATCCTCAATAGTGCATGACCCCACGCTCGTCATCAAGCGTGTGCATTACCTCAACATAGCACAACGATGTGCAAATCCCGGGTTTCATACTCTCGGGATATCATTTACAATCATTATTCATCTCGATCCAGTCCAAACTCTAGCCCGCGATGCCTTTGCCCTCTCGAATCAACCTCCGGATGCTCCAAATCTAACCAGTACACGACCATTAAATATGCTAAGGGAACAAAGCCCACTCGAAAATATCCACATTACATCAAAAATCTCGAAATTGCTCAAACCCGGTCCCCCGGGCCTACGTCTCAAAATACGATAAAAATCACATCAATAGAATTCTTATCCTCTCATGAGTCCATACATTACAAGAACATCAAAATCGGACCTCAAATGGCCCCTCAAATCCTCAATTCAACTCTCCAATTTTTCTTCCATTTTCATTCCAAATTCCCAAATTAAATGATAAATATTAAGACAAAATCATGATATTTAACCAAATTTTGGTGAAGAGCACTTACCGTAATCAATCCTCTGAAAATCCCTTCAAACATCGCCTCAACCCGAGCTCCAAAGCTCCAAAAATGCAAAAATGGCCAAAATCCTCGAAATAGAGTACTTTATAATCTGCCCAGGCATTTACCCTATGCTATCGCAGATAAACTAATGCGATAGCGAAGCACAAAATTTTTCAGCCCATCTTTTAACCTATGCGATCTCGGCCATTCCCTCGCGATCGCGTAGAACATATTTTTCCAACAGCGTTTTCCAACTCTTCTGGACAGCCTCTAGTATAATGGTCATAACATTTTGTACAGAACTTAAAACTACAATTGGTTTAACTTTCTACAAATTGAACATCAAGGTCTACAACTTTCATTTTTGGATCATCTACAAATTCCTTATAGATTGTGAGATATAAGCTTCCAAAGTTGGGTCAGTATAGTAGAGATTTTACTCTATGCGATAGCGCGAATACTTACCCGATCGCATAGCACAACTCCATTTTTCCAAATTTTCTCTATGCTAACGCGGTCAGATCTATGCTAACGCACTGTCACCCCTGAAGCCAAAAACAACAACTAGAAATGGCCTATAAATGGTCTGAAACCACCCCGAAACTCACCCAAGACCCTCGGGACCTCAATCAAACATGCCAACACATCCCATAACATCATTTAAACTTGTTCCAATCTTCGGAATGCTCAAAACAACATCAAAACATCGAATCACTCTCGGATTAAAGCTTAAGAAATCCAAAACTTCTGAATTCCGAATTCGATCAAAAGGTTTATCAAACCTCGTCCGAATGACCTGAAATTTTTGCACACACGTCACAAATGACACAAGAGACCTACTCCAATTTCCGGAATTTCATTCCAACCCCTATATCAAAATCTCACCTATCAACCGGAAAACGCCAAAATCCCAATTTCGCCAATTCAAGCCTAAACCTTCCACGGACCTCCAAAATACATTCCGATCACGCTTCTAAGTCCCAAATCACCTAATAGAGCTAACCAAATTATAAAAATTCCAATCTGAGATCATATACTAACAAGTCAAAACTTGGTCAAACCTTTCAAATTTTAAACTTCAAAGTGAGAACTGTTTTTCCAAATTCATTCTGATTACCCTGAAAACCAAAACCGATGATTTACATAAGTCATAATACACCACACGGGGCTAGTCATGCTCAAGAACTGGAGAGCAAAGTGCAAAAGCTCAAAACGATCGGTTGGGTCGTTACATCCTCCCTCACTTACATATACATTCGTCCTCGAACGTGCCCAGAGTTGTTCCGAAAACCATCAAATCATTGTGTAACCTTATCATGCACATACCTGTGGATGATCCCACGTCACCCTATCTCATATAGGTCTGATAACACAATATAACTGAAATTTCACAACCCAACCTAGCCCATAAACCTTAGAATCACAGTTCCACTTCTGAATTCATCCGCAAGATCAGAATCTCACATCTATACTCTGAATAATCCCGAACAAGATGTAATAACCCATACCTGCAACCTTCGGTACAATTACATGATATACCACGTAGCTCAAATACTTGTAGCGACAACTTCTAATCATAGCAGTTGCACACAACAACCGAATACCGATAGAAACCTCTTATCAACTAAAGTCTCATTCCAACACTTTCATATACTACCAATGATAAATGAAACACGCAGTAATCCATAACCATTTCTCAGATCAACCATTCATGAAGCCAGTTCTCTTTTGGCAAAGACCATAGCAAATTTCTGAGCCTAACCTTGATATTATCCTTCCAACATGCTGAAATCGAATCTGTTTGTATTCATTAAAGATCCCAACGATCTCATCTAATACAACACCACTCTGGTGACATGACACCTCAATACTAAAGCCGCAACTTGTGCAATCCGCGCACCAATAAGCAACAATCCGAACATACTCAAATCATGAAAAGTGACTTAAATGAAAGAGCTGTACCGCAAGCTCACCAGTACCACCACACACAATGCTGAGAACCCGTCACACATCATAGAAACAGAACACACGAATCTAACCCGCAGGATCATACCTCCATATAGCTTCGCTCCAATGCGCGACCTTGTCCAAACACTGGTCTATATGAAACACCTCAAGTCACTATGCTCAAAATCGATAACCATGCGCCATATGATGTCTAAAACCAAAGCAATCATCATAACCACCACGAAGCAATTGACATAACATTACACAAACACAAAAGGACATAATCGATATGCCATCCGCCGAGCAATATCCAATACTCTTCCCGCTCGAGCTCCACTGAGAGGCCTCAATAAAACCGCACTACATGTGCCTATAACCAACAAATCCCAATGCCTCGCAACACGGAAAGGTAACTCATATATATCCTCAGAACACCAATAGGCTTAAAAACAATCGAATCACACATCCCTCAGCAATACAAATCGGAGCCAACCGTCGACTCAAGTTAGAACACACATTCACATTTGCCTACCAACGAACCCCTTATCAAGGAAACCCTAGAGCTGCTCCTTCAACTCCTTTAACTTTGTCGTTGCCATACGATACGGTGCCCGACATCAAATCAATATCGAAATCAACAACCTTGCCCGGCGACATGCCTGACCACAAGAACACATCCGAAAAGTCCCTCACCATCAGACCTGAATCAATGGTAAGAGTCTCAGCACTGACATCCACCACGAAAGCCTAGATAAGAAAGAGAATCCTTCCCAGCCATCCGCTGGGTCTTCGAAATATAAAACCGCAATACTAGAACATAATCTATTTAACCTCGCCACTCAATCCGTGGCATCCCCAGCATTGCCAACATCGCCGCCTTAGCGAAACAACCTAGAATAACATGACACAGAGACAACCAGTCCATACCTAAAATCACACAAAAATCTGGCCATACTAAGCAACAAAGATCCGCTCGGGTCTCCAAACATCCAATAATTACCACACAAGACTGATATACGCGGTCTACAACCACGACCTAACCTGGTTATGAGAATCTCCCAGCCTCCAAATCCATACAGTACGCGAATCACCATATCTGATCCCAACTCCATTGTCTGAATATACAACACACCTCTAATACCTAATCATCTCACGGGAGGTACTCCTATAATTCTTCTATGCCACCAAGAAAACTCAAATCTCAACAGTCGATCCAACAAGAGAGTGCTGCAATACTAATGAAGTATCCTCAACTCAACCACTTGCCCTTTTTTTGAAAATGCATACTTTCATCAAGCCATTCCAGTCAGTGATCTCATTTATCTAGTCATCGGAAACTGTACATGCTACCTACTGACCTTCCTTTCAAAACTGAACCGTGACCTCACACATGCAAATCTCAATCCTACACAACATACCGCACATACCATATCATCCTAGGATAAACATGAGAACTTCATATCCCCGTCTAAGCCACAAGCAACCACTCACTCAACTAGCCAAAAACTTTCCATTGATCCCATCTAAAAGAAAATCACTATACATCATATACTCCTCATGCTCACAGAAAATATACATCTCTAACCATGGTAGAAACCATCAAGAACTCTCTGAATTCCATTTGCACAAAACTAAATTGTCAGGACTGAATCCTTCTAACTCGACCAAGCTACACAGGCCACTAAAACCCAAGAGCACTGCCGTGAAACACTTGTATAAACTCATTACCTAATATGCATCCAAAGAACTAATCATATCCTTACCATGCCGATCCGGCCTACTACCAAGCTATCTCATCTATCCGAGTTTCCTTCTGATTTACCTTCAACTTGATACTCCTTCTTTCTATAACACCACAATTCCTCAACCCAGACTCACCAAACGAGACCTAAGCATAAAACCATACCGTCTAAGGCTCATAAGCCGCTGAGTACTCTCTTAAATATTCCCAAAAGCACCATGTTCAAAATACCTACCCCGAAGGGACTTCCTGCAAATCCAAAGCCATTACCTTCACCTTCCTGATACTGCTATATAGAATCCCCTAATGATACAGAAATACCATGAGTCTTGACACCCTCAAATGCAAACCTCAGTTTCTAGCCAAACATACAACCTGAAAATCTCCAATTATTACTTGTAAAATCTTGAACCCACTAGAACCATTCTCGAGAGTCATCCACTCTATTCAAACCTCAATTATACTGATCAAATGAACCGAACAACCTGTGCCTCATTAGCACTCCGACACCGCAGTGTGTAACCTCACCGACAACCAAGCAACTTCCTGCTCTATGCACCGCACATCCCTTACCAATAACCACTCAAGACATTCTGTGATTCTTATTCACCTATGAAGCATAATATAACCTTTGTCAAAATTTTCCTTTACTCGAGCCATCCTCAGTCTCAATCTCCGTAAGCCATAACTGATTATCCAGCACCCTCAAACTGGAACCAACATAGCACATAACCGTGCAATCAACTACTCAACAGCAGACTCCCCCACTTTGCTCTAAGCCATAGATCAAAACATACACAATAACTCATAACGCGTATACTCTATTGCTGCCATAATACCATAGTGAGATTAAACTCAGTCCTTCATAAGCTCATGAAACACAGACTATCTAGTACTTTAAATCTTCTGAAAATCTTGCATTCACTCTCGTAACAAAACCCACTCTCTTAGGCGACCCAAATTCAAATTGCAACACATATATTTTCCTGGTAATAGAGATCTTCCAATAAATGACATAAAGGATTAAGAAAACTTCAAAACAATCCGCAGGAGACAACCCACCTGCTTCGCCTCAACTAACATCTCTCCATACCCTTCCACCGGCATAAACATTTCGCAGTCACTTGATCTTCCTGAGTCTGAACTATATCGCAATATGAAATTTACTTCACTCCCCAACTAGAAAACATGAAAGATTCTTCACACTCCCATAACTCGGGGTTATACATCAAATCAAGATGGAAATCAAGCAACAAATAGTCCTTTCCGTTCTTAAGCAGACCCTTCTTGTCTTATTCAATTCATATGAGCACATCTCGCAGTCATATTATACTCATCACATAGCTACCCAGTCATCACTCCCACTAAAAGGGACACTACCAGACATACAAACCCATAAGCACGTGCTCACACAATCAACACCTTAGTGCTCAAGCTGTAGGCAAAAACCCGGCCTCAAGTCCTCTAGACTAGCCCACCATCAACACACAGAGATCACGTCTCGCCCCTCGATCAGGGAATCAAAAGCCATCGATGCATATCTGATACGGAGCTCTCATGCGCACATACGAACGCGTGGACGGAATTCAAAGAGTTACATTTCAAGCTGAATCAAGGACGCACGATAAGAATTCAAGAATGTGACGTTTTTCCTAAAGGTTCTGCAGCCTCCCGAGGATAAGTACAGACGTCTCCGTACCGATCTGCGAGACTCTACTAAACCTGCTCATGACTCGTGAGACCTATGAAACCTAGGCTCTGATACCAACTTGTCACGATCCCATACCGAACCCGGTCGTGATGGCATCTCTCGTGAAGACAAGGCCAGCCGACACTTATCCATTTCAATTTTTAAGAAACTAAACAATAAGAATTAAGTCTTAAACTCAATAAAATCCCAATTAACAAGAATTTACAGTTTGCGGAAATAAAACCCAACACAACCCGATATCGGGGTGTCACTAGTTATGGGCATCTATCAATATACTACAAGTCTAAGGTGTATACAAATAATTACAGAATCACTGAAAGAGAAATAAATGAGATAAAGGGGGAGAAACACGGGACATCAGACGTCAAGCAGCTACCTCGTGAACTTCAAAGTCTGCTGGGAGTTCTCAACTCTCGCTAGCAGGATTAACAACTCCTGAATCTACACACAGGGTGCATGGAGTAAAGTGAGTACTCCAACTCAGTGAGTAATAATCATAAATAAAGACTGAGAAATATGAAATCACGTAAGGCACATTACAGGTTATAATGAAGCAGTAAAAGCTAGTAAAATAGTAAATCAGTAAAGATATGTGAAAATCATTTTAGTTCAACTTAAACTGTATGAAATGTTTTACTAACATTTAAGAAAACAAATAATAGGCAAATAAGAAAGATAAATACATAAAGGTCCGCCCCTCGTGCACAATGTCAACAAATCCGCCCCTCGGGCAATATCTCATAACAATACCAGCCCTTCGGGCTATATCTCACATCGCAATGGGTACTCGCGCTCACTGGGGATGTGCAGACTCCTGGAGGGACCCCTTACGGCCCAAGCGCAATATCAAGACATATCGTGGAATCATCACTAGGCTCTCGACCTCATATCAACAAGCCACCTCGTGGTGTACATATCTCAAGCCCTCGGCCTCATAATCATATTAGTGTTTCCTCACAACGTAGGCCCTCGGCCTTACTCAGTCAGAATCTCACAGCCACTTGGGAAATAGTGAAATATAGTGCTCAACCCAAAATATCGTTTAAAATATCATTTAAGTGTTAGAAACAGAGTAAACATGGCTAAGTTATGAAAACAGTAGAATATAGCATGACTGAATTCAAATATAAAGTCAAAACAATGAGGAGATATTAATAAAAATCCCCTAAGGGTTCAAATAGTTGGCATGAGGCCCAAATATGGAATTCAGTCCAAAACATGATGATAGCAAATAGATTTCAGTCAAATACGTGGTAAAATAGTTATTCGAGATGGACTAAGTCATCATCCCCAATAGTGCACGACCCCACGCTCGTCATCAAGCGTGTGTGTCACCTCAATATAGCACAACAATGTGCAAATCTGGGGTTTCATACCCTCCAGACATCATTTATAATCATTACAAACCTCGATCCGGTCCAAACTCTAGCCTGTGATGCATTTGCCCTGTCGAATCGACCTTTGGATGCTCCAAATCTAACGAAAACAAGTACATGACCATTAAAATATGCTAAGGGAAGAAAGCTCGCTCGAAAATATCCAATTTATATCAAAAATCCCGAAATTGCTCAAACCCGGACCCTGAGCCCACGTCTTTAAATCCGATAAAAATCACATCAATAGAATCCTTATCTTCTCATGAGTCCATACATACCAAGAACATCAAAATCGGACCTCAAATGGCCCCATAAATCCTCAATTCAACTCTCCAATTTTTCCTCCATTTTTCATTCCAAATTCCCAAATTAAATGATAAATATTAAGAAAAAATCATGATAGTTAAACAAATTTGGGTGAAGAACACTTACCCCAATCAATCCTCTAAAAATCCCTTCAAAAATCGCCTCAGCCCGAGCTCCAAAGCTCCAGAAATGCAAAAAATGGCTGAAATCCTTGAAATAGAGTATTTTATAATCTGCGCAGGCATTTACCCTATGCTATCGCAGACAAACTAATGCGATAGCGAAGCACAAAATTTTTCAGCCAATCTTTTATCCTATGCGATCGCGGCCATTCCCCCATGATCGCTTAGAACAAATTTTTCCAACAGCCTTTTCCAACTCTTTCGGACAACCTCTACTATAATGGTCATAACGTTTTATACATAACTCCAAATGACATTCTACTATTTTTGCATCATCTTCAAATTCCTTATAGATTGTGAGATATAAGCTTCCAAATTTGGTTCAGTGCAGCAGAGATTTTACTCTATGCGATCGTGGGAATACTTACGCGATCGCATGCACAACTCTTTTTTTCCAAATTTTCTCTATGCTAACGCGGTAAGAACTATGCTAACGCATTATACACCCTGAAGTCAAAAACCAGCAACTAGAAATGGCCAAGAAATGGTTCGAAACCACCCCAAAACTCACCCGAGGCCCTCGGGACCTCAACCAAACATGCCAACACATCCCATAACATCATTCAAACTTGTTCCAAACTTCAGAATACTCAAAACAACATCAAAACATCGAATCACCCTGAGATTCAAGCCTAAGAATTCCAAAACTTCCGAATTCCATATTCGATCAAAAAGTCTATCAAACCTCGTCCGAATGACCATAAATTTTGCACACGCGTCACAATGATACAACAGACCTACTCCATTTTCCGAAATTCCATTCCGACCCCTATATCAAAATCTCACCTATCAACTAGAAAACGCCAAAATTCCAATTTCGCCAATTCAAGCATAAACCTTCCACGGACCTTCAAAATATATTCCGATCATGCTCCTAAGTCCCAAATCACCTAACGGAGCTAACCAAATTATAAAAGTTCTGATCTGAGATCATATACTAACAAGTCAAAACTTGGTCAAACCTTTCAAATTTTAAGCTTCAAAGTGAGAACTGTTTTTCCAAATTCATTCCGATTACCTTGAAAACCAAAACCGACGATTTACATAAGTCATAATACATCACATGGGGCTAGTCATGCCCGAGAACTGGCGAGCAAAGTGCAAAAGCTCAAAACGACCGGTCGGATCGTTACAATTTGTTTGTTGGTCATCTATAATTGCCTAAGAGTATTGTAATCCAGAATTTTTCATTAAACTTAACATGTTCCGCCCTGTACAAATATCAAATTAAACTGGAGACAGTATTTAAATAGTGACATGAAAGTATCCCTTCTATGCAAATCTCCCCTTTTTTCGGCTAATAGATCCAACATGGATAAAAGGTTTTTTAACATCAATTTTATATGAAGTTAACGGTAAATATTTTTATATATTTATTATCTATTTGATTTTATCTCTTTTCTTTTTATTATTGGACAGTAAATGGTGAATCTAGTAGATAGTTTCATTTTATCAATTGGGGTAGTGTACATGAACCATGCACACACCATTATGAAGTCTTTGTTTTTTCTAAATAATTGAAAGGATATTAATGTTTGAAGACGAGAGATCTATAAGTCTTCTCTGAAACATCCTATGTGGGTCCATATACTTCTTCCTACACCCTTAATCAATCGATTTTGAGTTCCAAATACGAAAAAGTCCTAATAGGAAGTGCTTCTCCATTTGGAGTCTTGCTCTGCATGAATCAAAATTAGCCAGGGTCTCAATGTGAGTATCAGATAACAAGTGGAAAACCAATAAAGAAAGTCTTCTCCAAAACATTATTATAGCCTCTATTCAAATAGTTGTACATGTCTCGATAGATAAATGTGTAACGGCCACATCAGCCATTTTGAGATTTTGCACTTCGCTCGCCAGTTCTCGGGCATGACTAGCCCCACATGATGTATTGTGACTTATGTAAATTGCTGGTTTTGGTTTTCGCGGTAATCGGAATGAATTTGAAACAACAGTTCTCAGTTTGAAACTTAAAATTTAAAAGGTTGACCAAGTTTTGACTTGTTAGTATATTATCTCGGATTGGAATTTTATGATTTGGTTAGCTCTATTAGGTGATTTGGGGACTTAGGAGCGTGATCGGAATGTGTTTTGGAGGTCCGTGGAAGGTTTAGGCTTGAATTGGTGAAAAATAAAAATTTGGCATTTTTTGGTTGGCAGTGGAAATTTTGATATCAGGACCGGAATGGAATTCCGAAAATTGGAATAGGTCCATTGTGTCATTTGTGATGTGTGTGCAAAATTTCAGGTCATTCAGACGAGGTTTGATATACTTTTTAATCGAATTCGAAATTTGGAAGTTTTTGGAATTCATAGGCTTGAATCCGATGATGATTTGATGTTTTGATGTTGTTTAGAGTGTTCCAAAGGTTGGAACAAGTTTGAATGATGTAATGGGATATGTTGGCATGTTTGGTTGAAGTCCCAAGGGTCTTGGTGAGTTTCGCGTGGTTAACGGACCAATTCTTGGTTTTTGAGAGTTGCAGATTTTTCTTCTGTTCTGTTGCAGGGTTTTGTTCTTCGCGTTCGCGAGAGGGCCTCGCGTTCGCGCAGGGTTGTCGAGAGGGGCACTTGGTAATTTCTTCGCGTTCGCGATGTAAGTCCCGCGTTCACGAAGGTTCCTGAGTTAAAGCTACGCGTCCACGAGGAGCTTTCCGCGTTCGCGTATGGGCGACTGTTTGGTCTTCGTGTTCGCGAGTGGGCCCTCGTGTTCGCGAAGAAGCTAATTTCGGTCAATGAAGCTGGTGCTTTGCGAACGCGAGAGTTCTACCGCGTTCGCGATGAAGAAAATATCTGGGCAGTCAGATTATATTTTAAAAATCGATGGTTTAAGTCCAATATCACAAAAACCATTGGAGAGCTCGGGAAAAGGTGAAATTTGTGGAGATTTTCAGTGGAGCAATTGGGGTAAGTATTTTTCACTCATATTTGGTTTAATTCCATGATTTAGTCTTGAATTTAATCATTTAATTTGAGAAATTAGAGTGAAAATTGGGGGGAAATGGAGGAAAAGTTTTAGAATTCTTTTGGGGATATGAATGGGCAATTCAGGTCGGATTTTGATGAACTTGTTATGGATAGACTCGTGAGAGTGTAAGGATTCTATTAATGTGATTTTATCAAATTTTGAAACGTGGGCCCGGGGGTCGAGTTTGGCCAATTTCGGGATTTTGATGTAAATTAGTTATTTTCGAGTGGGCTTTGTTCCCTTAGCATATTTTGATGGTATGGATCTGATTTTGGTTAGATTTGGAGCAATTTGAGGCCAATTCAAGGGGCAAAGGCATCACGAGCTAGAGTTTGGGCCGGATTGAGTTAAGTAATGATTGTAAATGGTGTCCTGAGGGTATGAAACCTCGAATTTCACATCGTTGTGCTACTTTGAGGTGGAGCACACACTAGACGATGAGCGTGGAGTCGTGCACCGTTGGAGATTGTGACTTGGTCCGTCCAGTACGACTGTTAAGTCACGTATTTGATTGAAAACTGTTTGATATCATTGTGTTTTGAAAAGTACTGCTATGTTTTGGGCGGAATGCCATATTTGGGCCTCGTGCCAACTGTTTTGGACCCATATGGGATTTTTACTACTATTCCTCACTGTTTTGACTTAATAATTGTATTCAGTCATGCTGTGTTTTTTACTGATTTCATAACTCAGCCTTATTTACTCGATTTTGATACTATAAATGACATTCTTGAGCTGAACGCACTGTTTTTTTACTGATAGTCCGAGTGGCTTGTGAGGTCGACGACTGAGAGAGACTGAAGGCCTGATTGTGAGGTTAATGGCTGAGAAAGACCGAGGGTCTGAGTGTGAGATTAATGACTGAGAGAGGCTGAGGGCCTAGTTGTGAGGATTATATATTTATGGATCGGGCTGCACGGCGTAGCAATATATATATATATATATATATATATATATATATATATATATATATATATATATATATATATGTATATGTATGTCATGGGCTGCTTTCCAGACACGCCCCATGACCCCTCGGCCGCGCCCCATGGCGGCCTAGCAAGCCTCACAAATGTCTAGCCCCATGGTCGGTCCCCTGGTCTTGGCTGCGCCAAGTAACAAGCGTGCATGTGCCTCTGTCGCCCTGCCTCTCGCCAGCGCCCAAGGACTGGTCAATGACAACAGCGTCGTGCGCCCTGACAATGCCGTGCGCACAGATCCTGATGCCTCGCCAGCGCCCAGCTGCAGGCCCATTCCAGCAGCGCCTCGTGCACAGACCCTGATGCCAAGCACCAGCGCCCAGCCTCAGGCCAACACAGCAAGTGACGCGCGCGCCCACAGTAATGCGCGTGCAGACCCTGACCCGCAAGACAAAGTTGCTGCCATCAGACTTAGTTCTACCTTGTAATAAACTAAGTCCTTTTCATTGTAATTATAGGCTAGTTTACATCATTTCCATTCAGTGTGCTTCTACAGCTTTATTAGGACTAGTCATGTAATGTTGGTTTATTTTTTTTAAGTATTATTAAGGGGGATCAAACAATCAAACATTTTCAAGCAAGCATTTTTCTGGTATCTCTCCCCCTCGACACCGCATCTTTGTAATCAGCATTTCAGTCATCAATAAAATCATCATCATCATTCAAAGCCCAATTCTCTCTCAGCTTCCGCAATTGCTCGTGACATTGGTTTTCCTGCACGGCACTGACAATCTAATCTAGCATGCGGAGGGGACCTCATTGGTGGACAGCAACCGCACTGACATCAGTTGCTTAGACTTACGTTGCCCTTCCAAAGAACATCAGGAAGGCGTTGCGTAACATTTGGTATCAGAGCCTAGGCTCGACATCGGACGAGGGAACACATTTGCTATCATCACCATTTCTGACCATGGTGAATCATGGGGAGCGTCTAGCATCCCTAGAAGAGACGGTTGACCGATTATGACCCATCGTGGATACGGTGCCTGATCAAAACAACAACCTAGTGCAAAGGTTGGACGACCTGGACCGCCAAATGCGGCAGGCCGAAAATGATATTGCAAACAACAGTCGTGACTCTGACGATGACCGACAAACGACAGCCATCGAAACTGCCAATATTCATGACAAATTTGAGGACCTCCAACAGGAGCGTGCCGACGATTTAGCCCATCAGCAACAAGAGGCAGACAGACTAACTGCCATGCAGCAAACCATAGACGACTTGACAGGCAAGCTCAATGTTGTCAATGCTGCCCTATAGAGCCTACTTTGAGGAGGCGACAACCACATCAGGGGTGCAGCAAACCTCACCCCTATTCCACAAAAGCTTAAGATACCGGAGCCAAATCCATACGATGGATCCCGGGATGCTAAAGAAGTGGAAAACTTCATCTTCGACATCGAACAATACTTCGATGCCGTGGGCCATTTGAAAGAATCCAAAAAGGTAGCGACTGCTACCATGTATCTTCAGGGCGATGCCAAACTTTTGTGGCGGGTCAAATACGAATCCATCAAGGCCGGTGAAGATACTCTCCAGACATGGGATGAATTGAAGGTAGCCATACGCCTGCAGTTCTTCCCCGAAAATGTGGAATACAATGCAAGGAGAAAGCTACGGGAACTCCGCCACACCAAATCAGTGTCGGAGTATGTGTGCGAATTCTTCGCACTCATGCTAAACATACGCGACATGGGGGACAAAGACAAATTCTTCGCATTCATAGAAGGTTTGAAACCTCATGCCCGTATGGAACTACAGAGACAACGGGTAGACACCCTGCCCAAGGCCATTCAAGCTGCAGAATGCCTTGGCGATTATCATTTGGGAACTCAGAATGACAGGCCCCAGCTGTCTGTCTAAGAGGGATTCAACGGGAACCATCCCAGCAATGGTGGCCCAAGCAAAAGTGGAGGAGATTGGAGTGCATCCAAAGCTAAGACTCCTCCCTCCAACAGCAACAATGCTGCATCCATCAACAACAATCAGGGGAGAAAGCCTCCCTCAGAATGTCGTCATTGCGGCGGGGCACATTGGAACAATGAATGCCCAAACATAAAGGTCAATGCTCATCAGATTGTCGAGGATGAGTCAGACGCATCAGACACATCAGAAGACGACCAGGTAGGTGCCTTTAATGCAATTGTTGGCTCTATCCCGCATGCCTTAGCGGGGACCAGTGCATGTCCTCCTAAGAAAACATCAGTCCCAATCACCAAGAAAGGGAAGGAAAAGATGGACGAGAGGCCTCCTAAACAAGCAAGGACCCTAATGTTCGTTGAATTGAAAGTGAACGGCAAGCCCCTTCACGCCTTGATAGACACGGGTGCCACCCACAACTGCTTGTCGTCAACGCAAGTAGAGCGCCTAGGTCTTGTTGTGAAAAAGAGCAAACGCCACGTCAAGGCTATCCTCACCACCCCAGACATTGGGTGGAACAGCTACAAATGTCCCCGTGAAACTTGGCCCATACAAAGGAAGCATCGACCTGCGCATCGCAATCATAGATGACTTCGACATCATAATGGGTTTGGAGTTCATGAGGCAAACCAACACCATACCGGTACCATATGTCAACATGCTCCTGATGATGGGAGAAAACGGGGCTAAGACCTGCACCATACCATGCTTTCCCATAAAGATGGCCACTGAAAACATCTCGGCCATGCAGTTGGAGAAGGTAGTCAACAGACATGAACCCCTGGTTCCAGCTACCCTTCGCAACAACAATCAGCCGTCATGTCATCGGCCTCAAAAGACTGGTGACGCTCCTCAGCGTGTGAAGATTTGTCAGCCATGCCATAAGAGCAAGTTAGATCACTTATCACAGACGGGACCCTCGCAGCCATTACATGTCCCTCAGTGACCATGGGATAGTGTTTCCCTCAGATTCATCACAGGATTGCCCCAAGTCGGTAATCTTGAATCCATCATGGTTGTCATAGATCAATTTTCAAACTATGCAACCTTTATAGTAGCCTCGCAGAACATCTCAGCAGAAGATACAGCTCGACTCTTCTTCTCGCACATTGTCAAACATTGGGGTCTGCCCAAAGACATTGTTAGTAGGCGCGACTCACGCTTCACTAGCAACTTTTGGACCCATCTCTTCAGGTGCTTTGGGTCAACATTGAGTCACAACTCAGACATCCATCCACCATTAGATGGCCAGACAGACTGGTTCGATGACATGCTGGAGGAATACCTCCGCAACTTTGCAACCGGATAGCATTGGGTGAAGCTCCTGGATGCTGCTTAACTATGTTTCAATTCTCAAAAGAGCCATCATATAAACAAGAGCCCTTTTGAAATTGTTACCGGACAGCAACCGCTTCTCCCGCAAACGGTGAATGCATCAACCATGCCGAAATCTCCTCGAGCTGCCAACTTCTCGAGCGAATTGGAGCGCAACATGGGGATAGTGCGGAGCTATCTCGTCAAAGCCCAAGAGCGGGCAAAAAGATTCACCGAACAAAATCTTTGCTTTGCCCAACATCAAACAGGTGACAAAGTAATGCTATGCATCCCAAAGCGGTACTTGTTTGCAGAAAGGACCCATGACCCTCGCCTGCAACAAAAATACATCGGGCCCCTGCCCATTGAAAAACGCATTGGGAAGTCCACATACCATGTGAAAACTCCATCCTGGTGGAAGATCCATCCAGTTTTCCATGTCAGCCGCATGAAATCATTGCGTTGCTACAACAGCAAGCTCACATACCATAGGGGAACAGACCTCCCATCCAACAACCACCACCACCATCATCATCATCATCATAAGGCTCTAAGGACGGCGCCAACTCAGGTGGGGGAGAATGTCATGGGATGCTTTCCAGACACGCCCCATGACCCCTTGGTCGCGCCCCATGGCGGCCTAGCAAGCCTCACAATGCCTAGCGCCATGGTCGGCCCCGTGGTCTTGGCTGCGCCAAGTGACAAGCACACATGCACCTCTGTCGCCCCACCGATGCCTCTCGCCAGCGCCCAAGGGCTAGTCAATGACAACAGCGCCGCGCGCCCTGACAATGCCGCGCGCAGTAGATCCTGATGCCTCGCCAGCGCCCAGCTGCAAGCCCATTCCAGCACCGCCTCGCGCACAAACCCTGATGCCAAGCACCAGCGCCCAGCCTCAGGCCAACACAGCAAGTGACGCGCGCGCCCACAGCAATGCGCGCGCAGACCCTGACCCGCAAGACAAAGTTGCTGCCATCGGACTTAGTTCTACCTTGTAATAAACTAAGTCCTTTTCATTGTAATTATAGGCTAGTTTACATCATTTCCATTCAATGTGCTTCTACAGCTTTATTAGGACTAGTCATGTAATGTTGGTTTATTTTTTTTAAGCATTATTAAGGGGGACCAAACAATCAAACATTTTCAAGCAAGCATTTTTCTGGTGTTTCTCCCCCTCGACACCGCATCTTTGTAATCAGCATTTCAGTCATCAATAAAATCATCATCATCATTCAAAACCCAATTCTCTCTCAGCTTCCGCAATTGCTCGTGACATTGGTTTTCCCGCGCGGCATTGACAATCTAGTCTAGCGTGCGGAGGGGACCTCATTGGCGGACAACAACCGCACTGACATCGGTTGCTTAGCCTTACGTTGCCCTTCCAAAGAACATCAGGAATGCGTTGCATAACAGTATGTATGTATGTAAATGGAACGGGCTGCACGCTGCAGCGATATAGTGCTTGGGCTGTAAGAGCCCCTCTGGAGTCTGCACACCCCCAATGAGCGCAGTCGACTATATATATAGATCGGGCTTGTCACGACCCAAACCTAGACCCGGTCGTGATGGCGCCTCTCGTGAGGACAAGGCCAGCCAACTAAAGAGTTCCGTCTTCTAAAAATAGTTAAACAGTGCATAAGCAATTTAAATATGATTTAATGATATAATTAGTGGAAGTAAAACCCGACACAGCCCTAACTAGGGTGTCACAAGTCACGAACATCTATTAGAGTATAAATACAACTACAAAGTCTGAAATATACAAAACAGGACTGATAAACGAAAAGGGAGAAAAGCGGTGCTGCGAACGCTGCCAGCCACCTTGCTAAACTCTGATAACTCTGCCTCCGATCAACCAACACCCGCTACCGGGTGTATAAATACCTGCATCTGCACACAAGGTGCAGGGAGTAAAGTGAGTACTCCAACTCAGTGAGTAATAAAGGTAAATAACAACTCAGCAGTAAGAAATCACGTAAAGCAAATCAACATGCTGTATAGAAGCAGTGTAAAACCCTTTGAGAAAAAGCAATGAAGCTGTGAAATCTTTAGAAACATCTTAGCTCAGTTAAAACCTCTTTCGAAAATGACTTTTTCAACAGTTACGCAAATGACTGCAAATAGTTAGTGCCGATAAGCATAGAAAATCCGCCCCTCGGGCACAAATACCACAGTATGACAAGTAAAAATGAAAGATGAACACATAAGGTTCGCCCCTCGGGCACAACTTAGAATAGTACCAGCCCTTTGGGCTCACTCTCAGAACAATATCAGCCCCTCTTGCTCACTCTCAGAACAATATCAGCCTCTCGGGCTCACTCTCAGAACACATTATCAGCCCCTCGGGCTCACTCTCAGAACACAATGGGTACCCGCGCTCACTGGGGGTGTGCAAACTCCGGAGAGGCCCCTTACGGCCCAAGCGCAATATCAAGCCATCTCGTGGCATCAACTCTCGGATCTCGGCCTCACATCACTCAATCCACCTCATGGCGTATAAATGTATCTCAGGCCCTCGGCCTCATATAACTTAGTGTATCCTCATATCTGGCCCTCGGCCGCACTCAGTCCAAAAATCATCACAAGCTCCTCGGGCATTAGTAAACAGTATTTCTCAGCCCAAAACATCATTTAGAACTATCATTTAAGTCTCAAAACTGAGTAAAAATGGCTGAGTTGTAAAACAGTGAAAAACAACAGGACTGAGTTCAAGTAATAAGTCAAAATAGTGAGGAAATAGTGATAAAAATCCCCGAAGGGTCCAAATAGTTGGCACGAACCCCAAATATGGCAATCAGCCCAAATCATGATGATAACAAATAAGTTTCAGTCAAATACGCGGTAAAATCATCAATCGGGACGGACCAAGTCACAATCCTCAATAGTAAATGACTCCACGCTCATCATCCAACGCGTGTCCTGCCTCAATATAGCGCTACGATGTGCAAATCCGGAGTTCCAAACCCTCAGGATTTCATTTACAATCATTACTCACCTCGAACCGGCGAAATCTCTAGCTCGCGACGCCTTTTCCCCTCTAATCGACCTCCACGCGCGTCGAATCTATCCAAAATCAGAACGAATACATCACAATATGCTTAGGGAACAAAGCCCAAGCAAAAATAATCGAAAAATGTCAAAAATCCCAAAATTAGCAAAACCCGAGCCCTGGGCCCACTTCTCGAAACTCAGAAATTTTTACATCAACAAGTTCCTCATCCACCCACGAGTTCATACTTATCAAAATTTCTGAAATCCGACCCCAAATGGTCCTTCAAATCCCCAATCAAGGATTCAAAATCTCAAGCCCTAGTTCTTCCATTTTTAGCTTAAGTTTCCATGAATTCCTAGGTAGATTTCACAATAGAATTGAGTTTTAGGTCCGAAATTCTTACCTCCAAACATTTCTCCTGGAATCTTTCTTTAATTTCCTTCAAAAAGCTCTCAAAATGATCAACAATGGGGGAAATGAGCCCCAAAATCGCGGATGAAATGACTTAAAACATTCTGCCCAGCACTGCCCGTTCCTTCATCGCGATCGCGGCCATAGCCTCGCGATCGCGAAGAACAAATTTCCAAGACCTCCACAATACGCTACACGAACGCGACACAGACCATGTGAACGCGATGCTTCCACTTCCCATACCTACGCGAACGCGGGCCCTCTAATGCGAACGCGAAGAGCAAATTCCTCTTGGACCTCATTCCTTATACGCGATCGCGGAATACCTCATGCGAATGAGAAGCACATGATCCCAGCCTTTCGCGAACGCGAGGCCACTAACGTGAACGAGAAGGCTTAACTATAACCATCTTAAATTCCTTCTACGCGATCGTGATATACTCCACGCGATCACGAATGCCTAATTCTCTGCAACTGCTGAACACTAAATCTGCAACTCTTAAACTTCAAAAATGGTCCGATTGACCACCTGAAACTCACCCGAGGCCCCCGAGACCTCAACCAAAAGCACCAACACACCCTAGAACCTCATTCAAACTTGTTCCAATCATCAAAACACCTCAAACAACATCAAATTACCCAAAACTCATCGAATTCAAGCCTAAGTTCTAAAAACTTCCGAAATTCGCTTTCGATCAAAAACCCAACCAAACAACATCCGAATGACCTGAAATTTTGGACACACATCCCAAATGACATGACGAAACTACTGAAACTCTCGAAATTCCATTCTAACCCCCGGATCAAAATCTCACCTACCATCCAGAAATCGCCAAAATCTTAACTTCGTCAATTCAAGCCTAATTCTACTCTGGACCTCCAAAAACCGCCCCGATCACACTCCTAAGTCATATCACCTAACTGAGTTAACCAAATCATAATAACTCCGATCCGAGCTCATATACAAACAAGTCAAACCTTGGTCAAACCTTTCCAATTTTCAAGCTTTAAATTGAGAACGGATCTTCTAAATTCATTTTGATTACCCTGAAAACCAACACCAACGGTTTACACAAGCCATAATACATCACACGGGGCAATCCATGCCCGAAATCTGGCGATCAAAGTGCAAAAGCTCAAAACGATCGGTCGGGTCATTACATCGTCCCTCACTTAAACATACGTTCATCCTCGAACGTGGCCAGAGTTGTTCTAGAAGCCAACCAATTGCTGAATAACTTTACCATTCATATACCCGGGGGTGATCCCATGTCACCCTATCTCATATAGGCCCGATAACGCATTGAAACTGAAATTACACAATCCAATCTAGCCCATAAACCATAGAACCACATTTTCACTTCTGAAACCATCAATACGATCAAAACCTCACACCTTTACTCTGAATAGGCCCAAACCAGCTGTAATAAAACATATCTGCTATCTCATGTGCAATCACATGATACACCACATAACTCAAACACTCGCAGCGATAACTTCTATTCACAGCAGCTGCCCACAACATCCGTATACTGGTAGAAAATCCAAAGTCTCATTACCACTCTTTCATATGCTACCAACGATAAATTAAACACACAATAAGCCACAACCATTTCTCAGGTCAACCATTCATGAAGCCACTTCTCCTCTGGAAAATACCATAGCAATTTCTGAGCCGAACCTCGATATTATCCTTCCAACAAGCTAAAATCAAATTCGTTCATATTCATTAATGATCCAACGATCTCTTCTAATCCAACACACCACTCCGGTGACATGACACATCAATAGAGGCCTAAGCCACAACTAGCATAATACGCGCACCAATAAGCAACGGTCCGAACATACTCAATTTATGAAAATAACCCAAATGAAAGAGTTGTCCCTTAAGCTCACCAGTACCATCACAACACAAGGTTGAGAACCCGTCTCACATCATAGAAATAGAATATATGAATCTAACCCGCAAGGTCATATCTCCACATAGCTTCGCTGAAATGCGCGATCCTAACAAACACCACTCCACATGAAACACCTCAAGTCACTATGCTCGAAAGCGACAACCACACACAATTTGATGTCTGGAACCAAAGCACATCATCATACACATAGACCACGCAAACCCAATAGGACATAACTGATACGCAATTCACCGAGCAACACCCAATTACTCTTCCCGTTCGACTTCCACTATGAGACCCCAAATGAACCGCACCATATGTGCCCATAACCAACAAATCATAACGTCTCGCAACACAGAAAGGTAACTCATAGATCTCCCCAGATCACTAATAAGCTCAATAACGATCAAACCAACCTATCCCTCAACAATACAATTCGGGCCCAACCAAGCCGACTCAAGCTAGAACACGCATCCACATTGGCCTGCCAACGAACTACTTATTAAGGAAATCCTGAATTATTCCTTCAACTCCTATAACTCTTCCGGTGCCATACGATACGGTGCCCGGCATCAAATCAATACCAAAACCAACAGCCTTGCCCAGCGACATGCCCGGCCACAAGAAACACATCCAAAAGTCCCTCACTGCTGGAACTAAATCGCTGGCAGAAGCCTCTGCACTGGCATCCATTACGAAAATCCAAATAAGAAAGACAATCTTTCCCAGCCGTCTGCTGGGCCTTCAAAATGCAAAACCACTCCACTAGGAAAAAATCCGTCGAACTGCGCCACTCAATCCGTGGCATTTCCAACATAGCCCACAATGCCGCCTTAGCGCAATAGTCCAGAATGACACAACACGGAGACAACCAGCCCGAACCCAATATCACATCCAAAATATAACATACCAAGCACAAATGATCCGCTCGGGTCTCCAAACCCCGATAGTCACTAAACAGTGTTGATACACGCGATCTACAACCACAACATAGCCTAATCATGAGAACTCTCAGTCTCCAACTCCATATAGCATACGAATCAACATACCTGATCCCAGTTCTGCCGTCCAATGCATACCACACCTCGAATATCCAATCATCTGCGAAAGATACTCTAGATTTCCCCCTTTGCCACAAAGAAAACCCGATAATCCATAGTCGATCTAACAAGAAAGTTCCATAATACTACCGAGGTACCATCAACTTAACCACACTGTCTTCCCTGAAGCATATACCCTTGTCCAATCACTCCAATTAGCAATACCATTTCCTTAATCATCTGGAGATCATTCCTCTGATCATCTAAAACTACTTGTGTTATCTAACAATTTTATGAACTTCCTTTCAGAACTGAACTGTAACCTTACACACGCAAATCTTGATCCTCACAATATACCGCATATAACATACCATACTAGGATAACATGAGAACTTTATCTCCCTTCCGAGCCACAGACATCTACGTACACAGCTAGTTAAGAACATTCCATTGGTCCCATCTAGAAGAAAAATCACTATACATCCCATGCTCCGCATGCCCATAGAAAATATACATCTCCAAACCACGGTAAAAACCATCAAGAACTCTTCGAGTTCCCTATGCACAAATCAAACCTGCCAGGACTGAATCCTTCTAACTCGACCACGCAAAGCAAGTCATCAAAACCCAAGAGCATTGCTGCAAAATACCTGTAAGAACTCATTACCCCATAAGCATCCAAAGAGCTAATCATATCCTTACCATACCGATCCGACCCACTACCAAGCTATACCATCTATCCGAGTTTCCTGCGGATTCATCTTCAACTTGATATTCCCTCTTGCTGTAGCACCACAATTCCTCAACCCAGGCTCACCACACGAGACCCAAGCATAAAACCACACTGTCTAAAACCCATAAGCCGCTGAATACTCTCTCAAATATTCCCAAAAGCACCACATTCCAAAATACTTTACTCCGAAGAACTTCCTGCGGATCTAAACCCGTTAACCTTACCCTACTGATACTGGTACACAGAATCCCATAATTGGCCTAGAAATACCACAAGTCTTGACCTCTTCCAATGAAAACTCAGTTTCCAACCATATATACAACTTTAAGATAACCAATTGTTACATGTAGAATCTTGAACACATTAGAACCATTCTTGAGAGTCATTCACTCTTATTCAAACTGCTATTTACCTGACCTAATGAACAGAACCACTCGTGCCTCATTGGCACTCCAACATTGCAGAATGTAGTCCTCATCCCAATACAACCAAGCAACTTCCTGCTCTATGCACCGAGCATTCTTTACCAACAACAACTTAAGACATCCCGTGATTCTCTCACCCTATGAAGCATAATATAACCTTTGTCAAACTTTTCCTTTACTTGAGCCATCCTCGGTCTCAATTTCCGCAAGCCATAACTGATTCACCCGCATGCCTCAAACTGGAACAAACATAGCACCTAACCGTGCAATCAACTACTCACAGCAGACTCCCCCACTTGGCTCGAAGCCATAGATCAAAATACACTCAATAACTCGTAACACTTATACTCGATTAATGCCATAATACCATAGTGAGATTAGGCTCAAATCCTTTATAAGCTTGTGGAAACAAAAATCATCTAGAATTTTTAACTCTTCTGCAAATGTCGCATTCACTCTCGCAACAGTTAAGCCCACTCTCTTAAGCGATCCAGATTTAAATTCCAACACATATACTTCACTTGTAATGAGATCTTCTAATAGACAACATAAGGATCACACAACCTCAGAACACTCCGCAGAAGATAACCCACCTGCTTTGTCTCCATCTAACATTGTTGTATACCTTCCACCATCACAAACTGTACACAGTTACTTAGTCTTCTTGAGTCTGAACTCATACCACAAAATGAAATTTACTTCACTCACAATTGGGAAACATGAAAAGATTCTTCACACGCCTGCAACTCGGGGCTATACCTCTAATCAAGATGGAATTCCAGCACCTGATAGTTCTTCTATCCTCTAGAAGCCCCTTCTCGTTGCCTCCAAATCATATAGATACATCTCGCAGTACTAACATACTCATCACATAGTTATCCAGCTGTTACTTCCACTAATAGGGACAATACCGAATATATAAGTTCAAAACACTTGCTCACACAATCAGCACCTCGGTGCTCAAGCCATAGGCAAAGATCCGGCCTCAAGTCCCCCAGACTGGCCCAACATCAACTCATAGAGATCACATCTCGCCCCTCGATCAGAGAATCACAAGCCATCAAGGCACATCTGATACTAAGCGTTCATGCGTGCATGCGAATGCGTGGAAGGAATTGCAAGAGTTACTTTTCAAGTTGAATCAAGGACACACGATAAGAATTCAAGAATGTGAAGTTTTCTTAAAGTTTTTGCAGCCTCTTGAGGATAAATACAGACGTCTCTGTACCGATCCGCGAGACTATACTAAACCTACTCATGACTTCTGAGACCTATGTAACCTAGGCTCTGATACCAACTTGTCATGACCCAAACCCCGACCCGATCGTGATGGCGCCTCTCGTGAGGACAAGGCCAGCCAACTAAACAGTTCTGTCTTCTTAAAATAGTTAAACAGTGCATAAGCAGTTTAAATATGATTTAATGATATAATTAGCATAAGTACAACCCGACACAACCCTAACTAGGGTGTCACAAGTCACAAGCATCTATTAGAGTATAAATACAACTACAAGGTATGAAATATACAAAACAAGACTGATGAACGAAAAGGGAGAAAAACGGTGTTGCGAACGCTGGCTGCCACCTTGATAAACACTGATAACTCTACCTCCGATCAGACAAACCCGCTACTGCGTGTATAAATACCTGCATCTGCAGACAAGGTGCAAGGAGTAAAGTGAGTACTCCAACTCAGTGAGTAATAAAGGCAAATAACAACAAAGAAATAAGAAATCATGTAAAGCAAATCAACATGTTGTATAGAAACAGTGTAAAACCCTTTGAGAAAAAGCAATGAAGCTGTGAAATCTTTATAAATATCTTAGCTCAGTTTAAACCTCTTTCGAAAATGACTTTTTCAACAGTTGCTCAAATGAATGCAAACAGTAAGTACCAATAAGCACAGAAAATCTGCCCCTCGGGCACAAATACCACAGTATGACAAGTAAAACGACAAGTGAAAATGAAAGATGAACAAATAAAGGTTCGCCCCTCGGGCACAACTTAGAATAGTACCAGCTCCTCGGGCTCACTCTCAGAACAATATCAGCCCCTCGGGCTCACTCTCAGAACAATATCAGCCCCTCGGGCTCACTCTCAGAATACAATATCAGCCCCTCGGGCTCACTATCAGAACACAATGGGTACCCGCGTTCACTAGGGGTGTGCAGACTCCGGAGGGGCCCCTTACGACCCAAGCGCAATATCAAGCCATCTCGTGGCATCAACTCTTGGCTCTCAACCTCACATCACTCAAGGCACCTCGTGGCGTATAAATGTATCTCAAGACCTCGGCCTCATATCACTCAGTGTATCCTCACATCTGGCCCTCGGCCGCACTCAGTCTGAAAATCATCACAAGCCCCTCGGGCATTAGTAAACAGTAGTTCTCAGCCTAAAACATCATTTAGAAATACCATTTAAGTCTCAAAACTGAGTAAAAGTGGCTGAGTTGTAAAACAGTGGAAAACAACAGGACTGAGTTCAAGTAATAAGTCAAAACAGTGAGGAAATAGTGATAAAAATCCCCAAAGGGTCCAAATAGTTGACACGAACCCCAAATATGGAAATCAGCCCAAATCATGATGATAACAAATAAGTTTCAATCAAATACGCGGTAAACTCATCAATTGGGACGGACCAAATCACAATCCTCAATGGTAAACGACCCCACACTCATCATAAAGTGCGTGTCACACCTCAATATAGCACTATGAGGTGCAATCCGCGATTTCAAACACTTAGAATATCATTTACAATCATTACTCACCTCGAACCGGCGAAATCTCTAGCTCGCGACGCCTTTGCCCCTCAAATCGGCCTCCACACGCATCGAGTCTATCCAAAATCAGAACGAATACGTCACAATATGCTAAGGGAACAAAGCCCAAGCAAAAACAATCGAAAAATGTCAAAAATCCCAAAATTAGCAAAACCCGAGCCCCCAGGCCCACTTCTCGAAACTCAGAAATTTTCACATCAACGGGTTCCTCATCCACCCACGAGTTCATACTTATCAAAATTTCAAATCCGACCCCAAATGGTCCTTCAAATCCCCAATCAAGGATTCAAAATCCCAAGCCCTAGTTCTTCAATTTTTAGCTTAAGTTTCCATGAATTCCTAGGTAGATTTCACAATAGAATTGAGTTTTAGGTCCGAAATGCTTACCTCCAAACGTTTCTCCTGGAATCTCTCTTTAATTTCCTTCAAAAAGCTCTCAAAATGATCAACAATGGGGGAAATGAGCCCCAAAATCGTGGATGAAATGACTTAAAACATTCTACCCAACACTGCTCGTTCCTTCATCGCAATCATGGCCATAGCCTCACGATCGCAAAGAACAAATTTCCAAGACCTCCATAATACGCTACGCGAACGCGACACAGACCATGTGAACGCAATGCTTCCACTTCCCATACCTACGCGAACACGGGCCCTCTAATGCGAACGTGAAGAGCAAATTCCTCTTGGACCCCATTCCTTATAAGCGATCGCGGAATACCTCATGCGAACGCAAAGCGCATGATCCCAGCCTTCCGCGAACGCAAGGGCACTAATGCAAAAACGAAGGCCTAACTCTGGCCATCCCAAATTCCTTCTACGCGATCGCGATATACCCCATGTTGATACCCAATTTTTCCCTATTTATTTTTACATGCAGATACTTTCAAAATAGTATATATATGCATATATAAGCATGCCCAAGTGTTTTGGTATTTTTCTCAATTTTTAAAGATTTTTTTAAATCAGTTTATTGTCCATTTTAATAGTACAAAATCAATAGTTATTCCCAAAATTATCGATTTTGGTGAATATTTTATTTTATTCCCATATTTATACAAAAATTTAGTTAACGTAATTTTATATATTTTTATAAATTTATTTGGTATTTTTAAAGCTAAATTGCATATAATTGCAATGCTAGCCTATTTTAAGATTTAATAGTATTTTATAATCATAAAATTGGGTTTGATATTTTTAGATTAATATTTATATGTTATTAACTGATCCGGTACTCTTAATTTACTTTCAAAATCATTTTACTATTTGTTATAAAATAAAAAGGAAAAAACTGGCTATTTAATATCTGGCCCATTTTTGTTTCAATCATAGCCAAATTGACCCCCGTAATTGACCCAATCTTAACACCCAATTGGACCGGTCCAATTTCATTTTAACCCGACCCCCTTAACCCGTTCACTAACCCGCCCGACCTTTCTTTTAATCCAGGCCGTTGATCATTTTGATCAACGGCCACGATCGTCCCTTACCATTTTAATTCACTTAACCCTACCCTAATCCCCATTTTTTTCTGATAGCCGCCTTTGGATACTCTCCTCTCCCAAACTCTCTCGAAGGTTCCTCGGAACCCTAGTCATCTTCTACCCTTTTTCAACCGTACTTTCACCGGAATCCATGGCTTCTCAGGCCATGAATAGCCTGTACTCACCCCCTCCATCTTTAAACCCTGGGTGTTCAAAGTTTCGAGGACTGACCTCGATGGTGTTCTTTCAAATCCTCTCAGATCCATGGCTTTGAGGCCTCTCCGGCCTCGCTCCGGCATATCCAAGCATCAAGAGCCTATTTCTGACCTCTCCGACTAAAGATCGGACTTTCTTCCAAGCCTTTTTCATTTTTAGGGTTTCTCTGAAACCTTAAGCTATTCGAGGTTTTCTCTGGTTGTTTTCTTAGATCTATGTTATATCTGTGTTCTACTAGAGTTTTAAAACGTTTTCCCCAATCTTTTCTTTCAAAATTTGTTTCTCTTCGATTTAGGGTTTCTGAAAAAAGTTTTAAAATGTTTTCTGACTCCTCTTCTTCTTTTCTTTGTGTGAATCTGTCTATGCTATGTTTTTATGTTCTCTTTTCTACCTCGCATGTCCTTCTCCTGTGTTCTTATGTTTGCCTTATTATGCATATTCTTCTATTGTGCTCCGTTCTTTCTTCTACTGGTTTCTATATCATGCTTTCACATGTTTATCTTATGTGTTCGTTTACCCCTGTGTTCCTTTACTGTATTTTCTACTAATCTTTTAGTTCTTATTTGCCTTCTTCTGGACTTTGTTTGAGTTCTTTGTAAACATGTTTTATCTACTGTTTCCTTAAGTTTATACTATCTCTTTGTCTTTTGAACTTGTTTAAGTTCCAAGCTTTTCTTAAAACATGCTTTAAATCAGCTTTTTCCCTATGTTTGTTTCGAACCTGCTATTTTACCTTTTGTTTCCTCATGAGTCTCTGAAAGAGACCTCTGAGTCTGTTTCAGTTATTTGTCTTCTCGTCTCTACATCTGATTCGAGTTGAAAACCCTAGGATTTAGGATTTTTTGGCGAGTTTAATCTTGTGTTTGGACTAGGGTTCTATTATGGGAACCTGGACGCTCTCAAACTAAGTCTGAGTCTATGTACTGAATTTGAGCCTCTTTGTTTGTGACTCTGAACTTTTCTATACTAGATTCTTTTTAATTCGCATGACAATTCTTTCTTGTTTGACATGTCTGTATGCTTTATATATGAGGAATTCTTCCTTCAAAAAAAGGTTTTGCCAATTTGTGATTGATTCAGAATTCCTTTTAATAAGGTTCGATTGATTGTTACTGATTTTCATTAATTAAACCTTTCTTCACCTTTTCTGATTGGATTCATTCATACCAAAAACTCAAATTTTGATTTTTACTGGCTGTTGATTGATTGTCTTTCCTTATTTGCACAAACCATGTACCACTGGACTTTTGCCTTAAATAACTTGTACAAACTTGTACTACTTTGGAAAAGATTTTGATCAAACTCTTTCCTTAATTATCTTGCCCGTTTGAAATCAGAATCCCTTAATTGAAGGGGAACTTAAGTGATTGATTTCAAAACTATTTTCTTACCTTTTCTTACTAGCTTTCTACACTATAAAGGGCACGCCCCTTCTGCACCTTTACACACTTCCAATTCAATACTCTTTAAGATCTTGAGTTCAATACTCTGACAACACTTATGTAACACTTTCGATTTCAATACTCCTACATTCTCAATTCAACACTCTACTCTCTTCTGAAATCTTCTGGCTATGTGTTTGCAATTTGGCTTTACTACTACTCTTCTTTCCTTATTTTCCTGAAATTGGTATGTTCTAATTTAACTTTCTGCCTTATCCCTATGTGTTTGCTTTACATCTTATGCAATTTTGTCTACTTTGATGTTTATGTTCAGTAATGTTATTCTCTTTGCATCTGTTGCGAATTCCCATACTCTTATTCCCTTCTATGTGTTTGAGTTAAAGTCCAAAGCATGGCAACATCTAAATTGTTGCTCATGTTTGGACTTGATCCTTTAATGGATCCCAACTCCCAAACAATGTGGCTAACAGGCTGGTTAGGGGTGTGCCAGCACTCCTAATTGCTGGGTATGACCACCAACCAATCTTGGCTTTTCCCTAAGATCCCCTCTATGCACTTGCACTCTCTCTTAGATTCTAAGTTCTGCCCCCTTCCTATGAGCCTTGCTTTGGGACCTTGAGCTCCCTCTGAACTTGGACATTTGAGGGCTGGCCCTTCCATACTGCACTATAATTCTGCGATATATTTGGGTGTAAGCACTGCCCGGAGTCCACTTGAGACTTTTATGGAACTCTGACACATCTCGAATAGGCGAAAGGCTTTGAAATTTGATCTTTGGAGTTGGTTCATTCCATATTTCAGACCTGGAGTCTGCATTAGGCTTCCCTTGGTTGTACTTCAATTTCGGATGTAATTTTGCTTTTCTTATTCATTCTGGGCTGTAATAATTTGTAATAACTTATGAGGTTTTAGTGAAAAGGGAGGGTAAATCATACATGCAAAAGGGGTAGCCATCATGCTCTTAGGTATTTATTTCTACAATCATATCTTGCTTTTCACTTCTGCATTTCATATGTAGAAACCATGTCTATAGGCTTGTACACTTCTACATTTCATGTGATAGAAATCATGTCCATAGGTTTCTATACTTCTGCATTTTAGAAATCTTGTCCATAGGCTTCTGTACTTTTGCATTTTAGAAATCATGTCCATAGCCTCTGCATTTCATACATAGATATCATGCCTATAGCTTTGTGTTTCTCTATCATGTAGAAATTATGTCCATAGTTTCTGCACTGTATATCATATAGATAACTTGTTTATAGGCAAACGTTCTTTAGGCTTAAAATAATAAATTGCATTCTAGATACCCTGCCTATAGGACTCCTGCATTCCCATAAACATTTTTTTTAATTGATAACGCTTAGAAAGCATGCCTATAGGGGTAATCAACCGAATCTGAATTATCTGTCTCGCTTATAAGTCTACAAATCAGTATTAACGTTGCTTAATATTTGCAGAACTTATGTTCCTTCAATTAGTAAGTCCTTTTCTTTAAAATTAGTATATTTCTTTTATGCCTAGATGTCATGCCTATAGGTTTCACCTAGGCAAGTTATAAGGAAAATTAGCTAACTGCACCAGTCTTTGATAATTACAATCAGCGGGCAGGCCTAATTCGAACTTCTTATCTGAAAATATGTGATAAATCAGCCTGCTTTAACGTTTTTTTTAGTTTAATTCGGACCATAACTAGTACATGCAAGACATGCTAAACAATCTGTCTTTAAGTTGAGGAAGACTGTTTGAGCCCCTAACTGTTATGTGTTTTCCCATATCTGCTCTATGTGTTTTGTTTGTCGCCTTAGATTTTGTCCTTTAAACCATAAAGCCCAGTCTCTCTTCCCTGTAGGACTAGTAGACCCAAATGCCCCGGGACTGACAGGATTGGGATGAGTAAGAGCATGCAATAAGTAACGAAACTATTCCGCGTTTTAATACCTTAACGGGGTGGGAAAAGGTAGATATGGATATGATGAGCGGTGCGCTAATACCAAGTGTAACCCCTATTCCGAGGAGTGATTATCGGGTATTGCATTGATATGATCCATATTATTTATAAACCGAGGACCCCCCTTCCTTTTACTTGGTTATTACTTTCAAAATTTCAAACTCCTTTTTTTCTCAAATTTCAAGTTCCTTGTTTCTTCAAACTTTAGCTTATTTGCAATCACAATGTGACAACCCCTCATATTTGAAACCCTTAATTGATTATTTATTGTTTGTACTTAAGTCACAATTATAGCATGGCCGGGAACCACATTAGTGGATCTTGAGGGGTGCCTAACACCTTCCCCTCGAGATAATTTCTAGCCCTTACCCAAACTCTGGTTTTTCTAAACAAATTCTTCCTAGTGTCCTAGTGCACTTTATCATTAGGGTGGCGACTCTTCAAATAAAAAAAAAACTCAATTCCCAAAAGGGAATAAGTTGTGCTCCCAAATGTCATAAACCCGATTTCGCGAGAAAAAGGGGGCGCGACAGCATGGCGACTCTGCTAGGGATTTCTTTTAGGCTTTTACCATTTCAAGTTATTACAGTGACTTTACATTTCTTATGTGCCCTTATTATTTAATACCTTTAAGCATTTAGTTCCCTTTTCTACTGCAAAAACTAACTTATCTCTTATTTCTTTCCCTTATTTCTTTTACTGCTTTCCTTTACTGCACTCCTTTATTACTGCTTTAAATTATTGTAATTATTACTTTATGAACGTGCAAATACGTGACAACTTGTTTAATCATTGCATAAACATGTTTTCAACATCATATTCCACTCGTGCCTAACAAAATACCATAGCAACGCTTATAATGAGTGGTTGCGCCCTTCCGATATCATCACCCCCTAAATTTGGCAAAGGCATATTTGAGGTAAAACTAGTCGATCAACGGTGTAGTCGATGGTTCCGCGCCTTTCCCTCTCGAGTTGTCCGATCAAGGGTGTGAGCACCTAATTTTTGATAATATTTAATTTTTTTATCACTTCTTCTATGTAAATATTTTAGGGGTTTTAACCTACAATTTTTAGCTTTGTTAAACTTTTTATTATAGGGTAAAAATACAAAATTTAAAAGGTGAATTATTACTATTAATATTTTTTTATTTTATTTTTAAAATAATAAAAACAAATTCCGAAATATATTAATTTTTTTTAATTTTCGGGAGTGATTTAAAAAATAAGAAAAAGGGAAGTATTGAATAAAAAAAAGTAAAAGTAGGTGTATTCTCTTTTAAAGTAAAAGAAAGTAGAAAATTAAAAAAATAAAAGTAAAGTTTTGTGAAAATTTTAAAAAAATAAAAAGTAAAAGAAAGTTGGAATTAAAAAACAAATATAAAGGTATCTAAAAATTAATAAAAAATTTAAAGTGAAAGAAAGTAGCATTTTAAAAAGAAAAGCAAAAGAAAGTGGATTGTTTTTTAAGAAAAGTTAAATAAAGTGGAATACTCTTTTAAACAGTAAAAAAAGTGAGATTTTAAATAAGATAAAAATAATTAAAGTTGGAATTTAAAAAAATAAAAGTAAAGAAAGGTGAGATTTCTTTTTATAAAAAAATAAAAGCAATTTGTAAGTGGGATTTATTTTAATTAAAAAATAATAAAATATTTTTAAAAAAAATCTGAAAAATCTCGAAAATTTTGCTATAAATAGGAAGGGAAAAAAAGAATAGAGATGAAGAAAAAAGAAGAAGGGGGCGGAGAGAGCGGTATACACTCGATATACACTCTGGATACACTGGATATACATGGGCAGAATTCATTTTGGAGAGAGTAAAAAAGATAGAACCAAATTTTCTGAAATATTGAGAGCGGAAGAACACCAGAGAGAGTTCAAAGCTAGAAAGAGAAAACAAAGAGAGATTTTCGGACTATTTTTCTTCTTCATTTTTACTGATTTTCTCCGTGTTGCTGGGATTTCTGGATTGAGGTGTTGAAGCTACTGTGTTGGGCTTTCTGCTGCTGTATTTTGTTATTTGTTGTTGCTGATTGCTTACTCCATTTTACTGTTCTACATACCAGGTACATGTCCTGAAACTCGATGTATGAAAATATCCAGTTGAAAATGAATGAAGTGGGGGCCTATTATTGTTAAAGTGGAGGCCTATTGTTGATTTACTGCTTTCATTATACTGTAATAACCGTACTGATGGACTATTAATTATAAGTTTGTGCATTTGAACCGTTAAGTATGTGTTAGATACTTAGAAATGCATATGAGTTTAGTTGAGTATTCGTTGTAATAATTCCATGCTGGACTAACAGAATAGTTTCTATTAGTTTAGTTAATTTTCGGTTTTCCTAGATCTGTATAAATGGTATTTTCAAGCTGTAATTTATTAGGCTGTAGACTGTTAAAGTAGTGTGATACTTCTTCTGATCATGGGAGCTTTATATTTAGTAGTGATGATGTGAGTTAATCTATAATTCTGAGTTTGAGTGGTTGTGCGTGGGTTCGAAATAAGAAAGTTAAAAGTAGATATGAGAGATGTAATTCGTAAGGTTAATTTAGGCAATCCATTTTCGTCCAACATCCTTAATTCTCGAGTTTCAATTCTCATATGTGGTCACGTTAGTGTTTAATCAAAGTTCATGAGTCAACATTTTAATAAAAATGAGTCATAGTAGGGAATTTAAATTTGAACTAGTATGCACCATGTTTGAAATTGTGATCATAGGCAGTTTACGTGGGTCATGAAATCTGAAATCAGTTGTTTTCCAACTCATGTTCAATGTTGCATTGAATTTATTTTACTGGCTAGTTAATTTTAGTAGCAAATTCATCAGATTTGTATTCTTAATTAAATTGAAATTTCATTTAGTGTAAAAGGCAGGGCTTAACAGGCTAGTCCCTAAACGTTTGGCCTCAGGATAATTGATGCACGGCCCAGGCCAGTTTTGGCCCCTTTCTCATTTAGGCCTGGGCCAAGGTCTGTTTTGGCCGATTTTATGGTGTATATATGGTTTTAAATTCCCTCTGATGGGCTCACATCGGAGCCCAATTGTCGGATGTTGGTACAAAAATATTACTTAGTTTGCATCAATCCAGTAACAAATTAATTAGGGCCTTTCTTTTATTTTAGAGACAAATTAAGTAGAAAACTATAGATTGCTCTAGGTTTGCACTTTAAAATAATAAAATGGGATGAGCCTCGCTAAACAAAACACATAAATTGCAGGGCCTCGATAATTGTATATATTAAAATACTTAGATTTCGGGACGGGCCGTTTAGCGAATTTCACGGCCTTCCCCAAAATAATAACGTGTTAGTCTTTTTAGGCGCGTATTTTAATAATATTACCTCCCTAAACTCGGGTGCGCATTTATGTGACCCAAATCCAAATCTCAACGATGTTAAAGTATGTCCAAAAACCACGGGTGCATTTATGTGACGTGGTTCAAGACTTGTTTTAATGATGTTGCAATTTTCTTTAAAAATTGAATAAAAGCGGTTAAGGTTAAAATTTGCACATAGGTTCATAATTGTTAAAATCAGATAATTTAAGCCAAATATAATAGTTGAGCGATCGTGCTAGAACCACGGAACTCGGGAATGCCTAATACCTTCTCCCGGGTTAACAGAATTCCTTATTCAGATTTCTGGTTCACGGACTGTAATACAGAATCAATCTTTTCCTCGATTCGGGATTCAACCGGTGACTTGGGACACCATAAATCTCCCAAGTGGCGACTCTAAATCTTTAATAATAAATCCCGTTTCGATTGTCCTTTAATTGGAAAAACTCCCTTATGCCCTTGCGGGTGTAGGTAAAAAGGAGGTGTGACAGCTCTGGCGACTCTGCTGGGGATCGAACCCAGAATCTCTGGTTCAGGGTTCAAGAATTCGAGCTTAGAATAATTGTTATATTTGGCTTTATTTATTGTCTGGTTTTATTTACATGGTTGGGCCTAATGTGCTAAATGCTGCTTTTACCGCTTTGATATTTGGTTGGACTGTATATAAATTGTTACGAAACCCTCCTCTCTCTGAGTCTTCTAAATCATCTGGGAAGTGTGCACTTCATGTGACTTCTTTTCTGTTAGTGTCATATCCCAATTTTAGAACGAGGTTCGTACAAGTTGCAAAGTCGGTGAAGCTTCTGTATTCCCGGTACGTTGCCCCTCCTCGGCTCGAGTCGTCCGCTCGGGTAAGCCAAGTCTAGAACAAACAAACCCAGGTTTTTAAACCTAGTATAACAATACCTCATGCCGGATCCCAAGTAGGAACGTTTGTTTGCATCATATGCATTTGGACTTTGGGGACTCAACACAGGGGTTGGGTCCGTCTAGGACAGGTGTACCCAAAACAACAGACCATCTGATGCATCCTATGTACTACATGTTGCATTTCTTCGAGGGTAAAAGGGTCATTTGGCGGACTAATGATCGTTGAGGTCAAATGGAAAAAAAAAAAGAGGGTGAAGTGTGAAGATAAAGCGAGTGGGGACTAATTATATTTTCTGTTGCATTTTGTTAAGAGAAAAGAAAAAAAAAAGAGCTTGGAAAATTCAAAAGATTTTTATACTTTTCATCATTTTTCAAAAATCAAAAATCAAAAAAAAGGGAAAAAGAAAATAAAAAAAAAGAGTTTACATGTTTCATCATTTTTTCAAAAAAAAAAAGAGAAAGAAAAAAAAACATATTTTCTCTAAATTAGTTGTTATTTTTACTTCTCGCTCGTATCCTATCAGCCCGAACTACGCGAACCTGATTCTCGTCTCTCAGGGCGGGATACGTAGGCAACCCACATAGGGTCCGGTCTTTCTAGTAAATCTTAGGTTCTTGGCTTTGCGGGGTCTTAGCCAAATTTTGCACTTCTAGCCACCTTTTGGCCAAATAAGTCATTTTGCAAAAATAGCCTCAATCATGTCTTGCATGTGTCCAGTAGGGAGTATTATTGTCTCACATAGTGTTGGTTTAAAGTTTTCTCATACAGGTGTGGATTTATTTACCAGAGTTTGAGCATGACAAACACCCCGTGACCATCCAATCAGGATCACTCAATCAGGAGTTGCTTAAGGGGATTTGTTTTATTTTTATGTTTTGAGTATGTTCTTCATTTTATGTCTGTCTTTTACTTTCTAGTTTTGTACAATAATGTCAAGTCTTTTGTTATTGTATTTTCTTTTTTATATGTAACTCAAAAATCCAGAAAAAAGAGATATCACATTTTATTTTTCCGTTATAAGTTTTCTTTAGATTACTAATTCTAGAAATGGGAAAAAGAAAAATATTTGAGGTTGTTTTTCCTTTAGGCAATCAATATCTAGGACTTAAAATGAATTGTTTTTATGTTTTCTTTAAGTATATTAAGACCAAAATTACAAAACAAAAAGAGAATTTTCTTTTAGTACTTCTTTAAAAGCTTTATTTATGGTGTTAATTCAAAATCTAAAAAGATTTTCTTTTGAGAAATTTCTTTGGGAAATTAGTGAAAAATGAAAAAAAAATTATTAGGATATTGTATATAGAAGAGAAAAAAAAGACAACATACTTTACCTTTGATTTATTTTCGGAGTTTCTCTTTTAGGCGATCAAAATTGAAATCAAAAATATTTTTTTTTTGCTTGTTTCGAAATCTTGCGTCAAGATATCAAATGAAAATTCAAAATATTTTTCTGTGGTTTATTCTTTAGATTTTCTTCCTAAAAAAAGAGAATAAAAAAAAAATTATTTTTCTCTTCTACGATTTTCCCTTAATAATTCCCATAGAGTATTTGTTTCCAAAAGAGAGAAAAAATATGTGTTCGTTAAGCTTGAGTTTGGAATAGGTTATAGAACATTCAATTTAGAAAATTCAAATTCTTTTAGTTCTTTTTCTCATCAGAGCAGTCATTAAGGTAAAAAAAATGTCAATTTGTTTACTTTATTCCCGATCTTTCAGAACTACGCAAAGATCTGATTCATGCGGCGTCATGATACGTAGACAACCTACATAGGGTTCGATCGAATCATTTTATTTTTTTAAAAAAGAAAAAAAGAAGGAAAAAAGGGGGAAAAGAAAAGAAAAAAGGGTGAAATTATGGGACGTGAGAAATGAGAGGAAAGAAAAGAGTGATAATTAGAAAATAAAAGGGTAAGGAAAATGATCAAGCAAGTGCTAGAAAAGCAAAGAAAAGGGAGGTTGAAATGAACAAATTGGGATGATGCCAAATGATCTTATGACCCTCGAAGTCATTCTAGAACCGTTAATTGTGGCTAGGTGCATTGCACGCAATGTGATATTTTTGTTGTTAAATGCCCTAACGCTAACGTGATGGCCTCATTTTGTTATATTCATAGCAGAAGGGTGGTTGGTTTCTGGTTTTTAAAGTGGTAACTCTTCTCTACAACACAAAATCAAAAGGCAATGGCAGACAACAACAGAACTGAGTTGGTTGATACCGGTGCCCGAAAGCAGTTGGTTGAACAGGACAATGGGTTGGTTGAAGAGGTAGAGATGTTAAGACAACACATGGCGGACATGTATCAGGCTTGGATGACTGAAAAGGCACCACCCCCGCCACCACCTAGCTTCCTAGATGCTGCCCTTACCCAAACTCCGGACACAATGCCAGATGATCCTCCATACTCTCTAGATCTACCTGCTTATCACAACTTTCCCAACCACCCTAGTAGCTCCATCACTCATCCTCCAACTATCTTTTCCCAAAAGTGCCCTCCTATCATATCCACTATTCCCAACAATGAATATCCACTCAAAGCTCATGACCAAAACTACCCCGTAGAGGTTGCCTACAAGGTTCCTGACTCATACAAGAAGAGCCCTCGGGATAAGCTTCATGTTGAAAATGAAAGGTTCACAGGAAGAGAAGGGAAAGAAGGGATACCCAGGAGGCTGAAAGGCATAGAAAAATCCTTGAAGAACAAACAAGGAAGGGAAGACCAGGGTAGCATGGCTTACAAAGAACTGTCTGTGTCCCCTGACGTTCGCCTGCCCGCGGGGTTCAAAGTGCCAAAATTTAACTTGTATGATGGGTGTGGAGATCCGGTAGCCCACCTGAGGGTCTATTGCAGTGAAATGAGAAGTGTTGGAGAGAAAGATATCCTGTTGAGGGCATATTTCAGTAAGAGCCTAACTGGGGCAGCTTTGGACTGGCATATTTGTCAAGATGTTGGTAAGTGGACTACATTGGGAGACGTGGCTCAAGATTTTGTTCGATACTTTCAGTACAGATCAGGCGTTACCCCAGACCGCTCCTCCCTATCTAAAATGGAAAAGAAGCCGGAGGAAAGCTTTAGAGAGTTTGGGATCAGATAGAGGGAACATGCTTCTCAAGTCAATACCCTGATCGGTGAAGAAGAAATGGTTGAGCTTTTCCTACAAGCCCAAGGGCCCACTTACTTCAGTCATTTGATCCCGACCTTGGGAAAGCCTTTCAAAGATGTGTTAAAAATGGGGGAGCTAGTAGAAGAGGGAATCAAGTCAGGCAAAATCATGAGTTGTTCGAAAGATATTCAGAACATCCCAGTAAGCTTGGATGGAAGAAAGAGAAACAGAAAAGATGATCCGATGGGTTTTCCCGATCAACACTTCCAGCCTCGACATCGTCCCCATGGATATCCTGATGCACCTGGTGATCCTCCCCAATGCCACTTCTCTCCACGGAACTCCCAAAATCGTACATCACTCTCTCAGTACCCAGCTCCACAAAATGCCTATCCACCCCCACGAGCCTATCGAAAACCCACTGGATCAGGTTTCCGGCCCAATCAAGCATTTAAGAATGAGAGGTTGCTGAAAAAAGAAAAGGCTTTCACCCCATTAGGAGTGTCATACGCCAGTTTGTTCGAAAAGTTGAAACAATTGGACATGTTGAAGCCGATCCAGATAAAAATGTCAAACCCTCTTCCAAAGAAGTTTGATTTTTCTCAAAGGTGCGCATATTGCTCAGATGCCCCGAGGCATGACATAGAGAAGTGTTGGAATCTAAAGAAATCAATTCAGAAGCTTATTGATGCAGGCGACATTGTTGTACAAAATCTAGATGCAGCAGACACTAGCCAAAGTCCAATGCCTATGCATAATGAGACGCATATGATGGGTATGATTTATTTTGAAAAGGAATATGAGAATTCTTCTGAGAACCTCGGAGGTCCACATGCTACAAAGCATTCAGCGCTATTAGAGGTTGATCCTAAGAAAGAGCAGGCAAAGGGAACCCAAAAGAAATTCGCTAAGAACAATGTGATGGAGACTTATGAAGGTCCTAGTATTGTTGATGCAGAAGTCAGTGGCTAAGATGTTGAGTTTGGTGATTAGAAAGACGCTCTTTTCTTGGTTAGCCAGGGAAGAGTTTGGTGGTTTATTTTGTTTTCATTTCTGTTGTCCGGATTATTTCAAGGGTTGTAATCCGGATATGGTCTTGTGACTCAAACCCTTCTATCCTTTTATTTTTGCCTGGTTTGTTTAGTTGTAGTAACTCCTTTAGTGCTGTCTAGGTTGTTCCAGGTTTGTAACCCCTGTTTAGTGTTTGTTTTGTTGTTCAAAAGCCTTCACCATCTATCTAATGCAAGTTTCCGTTTTCTGTTATTTATGGTCATTTTGTTTAGTTCTCTCTTTTTTTTACAGTTCTTTCCCTGTTGACTCTAGTGACATGACATGTATGCATAATTCTCAGCCTGGTCTTAAAAAAAAGAGTCAGTTTAGTCATGAAGCAATGAAACATTTTTATAGATGATAGGGACATTTGAGGGAAATAAGTAAAGGCATTTTGAGATCATTTCAAGCCTGAATTGCGTGAAACTGGGGTAGATAGAACATAGAGAAACCCTATTGAAATGCATCCTGCTGCATCAGGTTGAAGCCAACGACAAGTTTTCCCCAAATTGACAGGGGTCGTTCATGGTAATGAGAGTGAGGGTGTTGTCCAATGGTGCTTTATAGTTAATAGATGTAGAAATCGAATGCGTGGATATGGTTATCAAGTCTGGTACAATCAAAAGATAATACAAATATTTTCCTTGGTTTGTTTAATTGTGTAGTTTGCACTTGACATGTTTTGGAGATTGGAATGACGAAGACATTTTGTTCTTCTATCTAAACACTTTATCATTCGTTACCCCTTTGAGCCTTATTTATTTTCTTTTATACCCCTCTTTCGGAATCAGTAGCAAAGATCAGAAACTAAAGCATGAAAGATAAGTGAAGGAAAAAGAGAAAAGAAAAAGAATGAAAAAAGGAGAAGAAAAAGAAGAAGAAAAGGAAAAAAAATAGAAGAAAAAGAAAAAACAAAAAAAAACAATAAAACAACAAAAAGAAAAAAGGAAGAAAGAAAAGAAAAGAAGAGGAAGAGGAAGAAAAAGAAAAGAAAAATTACAACAACAAAGTAATTTCTATGACATGAACTACGTTCGACCTGATTCCTTTTAAGGATACGTAGGCAGCCTCACGGTTCGGTCCCATCAAAATAAAAATCCAAAAGTCCCCAAGTAAAGAAACTGGGGCAGAAGTTGTGTTTGCTGTAAGAAATCTGATTCCAAAAGTTGTAATTTTAAACTCATGTCGAACTGTTTTGAGCCTTTGATACCCTTTCTTTCTAACCCCATCCAAAATCCCACATTACAGTCCAAATAAAGACTTTCCGATCATTCTTCGAGAGATGCCAAGTCGAGCAAATAGAGGTGATTCATATCAGGGTAACACTCGGTCCAAGCAGGAAAAGTAATGAAAATGAGAGAGTCTTATCGGTGAAAACCCTCACAGGCACCATAAGGCTATGAGAGTTGAGAGAAATAAAAATGAGAGAGTCTTATTGGTGAAAACCTTCACGGGCACCTTGAGGCGATGAAAGTTGATAGAAAGAATCAAATGAGAGAGGCTTGATGGTAAAAACCCTTTGGGCACTACAAGTCGAATAAGGATTGTAAATCATATTGGATAATCGGAGCATTGAAGCCTAGTTTCACGGCTTAGAGGGTACACCAATAGTTGAACATCAGACTTGCTTGACAGAATAGGCCACAGGTGCATGTCATGATCGTTAGAGTTGGTATCCAATATGATAGGTTTCTCATTTGTAGTTTTCTTGTTAGGAATCATCACTTTCCCTTGTCCTTTACTCTATTTCTTTTGTCGTCTTTACTTCCTTTTTCTGAGTCTGTTTGGTCCAAACAAGTGAGAAATAACTTCAAAATTTGCCACCAGCTTTCCAAATGCAGAAAATGAGATCTGGATAGCACATCAAAACATCATAAGTTAGTAAAGAATAACAAGCGCACCGAACTGGTAACAATCAACTTGCTTTGGGATCCTTGTGAAATACAAAGCTTTGGTACATATCAATCCATAGACAATGCAACAAATAGAGGGTGTTAGGTGAACAGGTCAAATGTATCTTCTGTGTTAAGATTGACAAAAGTGGTTAACTAGTGGCAAGCGAGGTCTTCCAAGCAAAAATCAAAGTTATCAAGGCAAGCGAGAGAGCAGTAGACCTCAAGGACAGGGCCAGTGGTTTAAGTCAAGGAAGAATAGCATATACACTGAGTTGGTAACAATCAACATGCGTTGGGATCAATGTGAAAATACAAGGGAAAAAAAATGTGGTAAACTAGTGACAAACAAGATCTTCCATGCAGAAATCGATGCTATCATGGCAAGCAATGGAGCAATAGACCTCAAGACCAAGGCCAGTGATTTAAATCGGGAAAGAACAATGTGTACATTAAAGTTGGTAATAATCAATATACCATGGGGATCATGTGAAACACAAAGGTTTGGTAGATGCCGGTTCATGAGAAATGCAACAGATAGAAGGTATTGGGTCTGAACAGATCAGAGGTATTTTCTGTGATAAGGGTGATAGAGAAAGTGGTCAGTTAATAAACAGGCAAGATATTTCAAGTTGAAACCAAAGTTATCATGGGAAGTGAAGGAGCAATCTCCTTCAAAGTCAATGCCACAAAGCAACCATCATATTTATAAACTCACAAGTTTTCTTTGTTTGAAACAGGGACAAATATTGTGTCCAAATCAAAGCTTAGAAGATTGAAATTTTTTCAAATGTCATGCCCAAATTTTGTCAGCACAAAGGCGGTTTGAGAAGGGGAAAGGAAAATTTGTTCGATCTGTAGGAACCCTCCATGAGGAAAAGCATGGTTCAGAGGCAAGGAATTTTGTTCGTCATGCAGAGATCCTCCAGAAAGAAAGCATGGCTCAGGTAAGTTCATTATCGGCTCTTCAGGACCCTCCTGGATAATGAGATTTAGTTTTAAGTGTTCAGGACCCTCCTGGATAATGGGATTTAGTTCTAAGACCTTCATAGAAAATAAGATTTAGCGTAAGTTTTACCTTTAGGAAATATGATTTAGCTTTGAAGTTGTCACTCTTAAGGTGAGATTTAATTTGAAATTTTCATGACCCTCCTGGAAAATGGAACTTAGTTTAAAATTCAAAATAATCATGAGTAGCGGAATTTGGCATGAGTGCACCCTAGAAGATTATAAGTGGAACTTTGAAGTTTGTATGTTTGAGATACACTTTGGACATTACCCCATGAGAACAAAGATTCTGACTTCTCTTCTTTCCCAGATTAATGATTATGATTTTTTGTTTCCTCAACATTTTCCCCAAGCAGAAATGCCATATTTTTCCGTCTTTTCCAAATTTAGTCGGAAATTTTCAGGACCCTCCTATAAAATGGGACCTAGTTTAAGAAAAAAATCAAAACAATCATAAATAGCATGAATATACCCCAGGGAATATAAGTTGGTTTCAAAGTTTGCATGTCTAAGATAGGATGTAACTAGGAGTTTTTAGGACCCTCATGGATAATGGGATAGCTTTAAGACCCTCTTAGATAACAAGATTTAGCGGAAGTCACACCTTTAGAAGATATAACTTAGATTTTAAAATTGTCGTTTAGGTAAGAATTGTCAGGACCCCCTTGATAATGGGACCTAGCTTTCGAATTCTTAGTAATATTTGGTAATATGATTCAGTTTAACACTCACATATGTGCCCAACCTCCAAATGGGGGCAGAAAGTTTTCTTTGTTTTATCTGTTTCATTGAAGTCAGGAGCCCGCCTGGAGAGCAGAGAATACTTTCAAGCGCAACAGTCAGGAGCCCACCTGGAGAGCAGGTAATACATTCAAGTTCAGCAGTCAGGAGCCCGCCTGGAGAGCAGGGAATACATTTCAAGTTAGCAGTCAGGAGCCCGCCTGGAGAGCAAGGAATACATTCAAGTTCAGCAGTCAGGAGCCCGCCTGGAGAACAAGGGAGTACAATTCAAGTTTTAGTTTTCAAGTTCTTATTGATATTTGGTAATGTGATTCGTTTTACACTTACAGATGTTCCCATATACCCAAACTGGGGCAGAAAAATTTCCTTTGTTTTCATCTATTTTGGTTGAATTCAGGAGCCCGCCTGAAGAGCAGGGAATACATTTCAAGTTAGTGTGAGCACGTAATTTTTGCCTAACGAAAACTACTCTAAAATAAATCAAAAAATAAAACAAAAATTCTCTTAGTATGCAGTTTTTAGAATTTATGTGGCGTTTATTAATTATTTGTGTTTTGTCCGTAAATGTTTACTTTGTTATAGTTAAATAATAATAAATAAAACAAAAAATACATGTTGCATGCATATCTAGGATTTAATTATGCATTTAAAAGATAATTAAAAGAAAATCACAAAAAATATGCATTTACCTTATTTTGGACATTTAATTATGTCATTGTGTGATTAATGTTTTGTCTATGTGTTAATAATTGTTAAAAGGTAATTAATATTTTTTGTAAGGGTAATTTTGTTTTTATAATTAAAACTAGGAATTTAATAATTAAGGAACAAAATTAGAAAAGGAAAAGAGTTGATTAAAATGTAAAGAAAAACGGACTAGGCCATTTATTTGACAAAATATTCAGGCCCAAAACAATGCATTTTACCCAGCCCAGGTCAGTCAACCCAAAGACCATCAAAAGACGTAGTATAGGGCAAATACTACGCCGTTTGATGATGCCCGGTCATTTAATTACAAATGCAAACCATACGGCGTCGTATGGTTGAAATAGATCGGGGCCATTCATTATTTCTGATCCAAGGGCTCCCAGGATTTTGACCTAACCCGTGATCCCTACCCGATCCAGTACCCGGGCCAACCCATACCCCAGTTTAATTCAAACGACATCATTCCTCTCATACCAATTAATCCAGGCCTTTGATCTTGGCTAATCTGACGGCCCTGATCCATCCACCCCAATCCTATATAAATCCAAATCCCTACCCCGGCCCCCTAACTAAACACCCCCTCCTCTCCTGTTCATCGTCATCTCCGAAACACACCCCTAACCCTAGCCGCCCTAATTCCCCATTGCCTGAAACCCGGCGACAACAATGCTGCTGGTCACCTCCTAAACACCCTCGACTCCTCACAACCCCCTCTTTACGGATCTAATATTAGTTTCCTTCGAATCAGATCACATAGTCTCGAATCTTCGATTGAAGGTTGGTCTGAAAAACTAACCTTCACCGATGGATTCCAAATTAACACCACAGTCTCCCCTGTCCATCCTCATCACGGATCTGTTAGTGGCATGGTTCGAATCCGCCTGGAATTGCTCGAATCTTCATTTGAAGATTCGAGTGAAACCTGACCCTATCCCAACCTACCTCAAACTCACACCAGTTATCCACCTCACCCCCTCGTGCCTAGAACACCATTGCTTTGATTCGAATATACCTAGAAATGTTCGGATTTGAGATCGAAGAATTTGAAACCCTAAAAAATTCCAGTCATGGAATCTGTTCAATTCAAGTGAGGGATTGAGGTCTAAGAGACTTTAATCGAAGTATTCTCAATTGAGAATACTTCGAATAAAGTCTGTTTAGCCTCAAAAAGGTCCGAATTCAAAGTTAAGCTTGGGTCCGTATTCATTTGAAGATTCAGAGGTATTTTCTTATTTCTTTCTGTATTTTATGTGTATATTGTTGCCTGTTTCAATAGCCTGTGTGCTTTTCATATTTGTTTATTTAGTTTTGTGATTCTGTCTCATACCCGTTCCTGTGATCAAATAATGGCATTTGTCTCTGTATGTTATGTTTGTTTACAATGTGTGTAATCGACTCGATTAGGTTCGTCGATTAGTTATATTATGGATTCTCGTTTATGATAATACTGATTGAAACAATCTGTTTACCTATTGTTTGTTGACAATTGTTATAGATAGTCAGTTGATTAGTCTTTTAAATCATGCTTGTTTGTAAATCAATGAGTCCGTCAAATGGATGTTGTGTGTATATTGATTTCTGGGCAGTTAGTTTCAGGTAATGCCAATACTGACAATGCCCCTGCATTCATGCCAACTTCAATTTCGATTCAAATTTTGTTCTGTTAAGTTGTTATTTGTTAATATGTTTGTATGCAAGTTCAGTGTTCAATCTGAATTTAGTTTTTGTACATTAACTATTGCATTTCCCTATTTAGCATAGTCTGTAAGGACAAAATGTTTGTTTGATTTAGGAATTGGTTATTAGCTGCTAAATAGTTTAATTCAGATAAATCTGTTAAGGTTTAGGCAGTCTTTGGTCTGGGGCAGTAATAACAGTAATATTAAGGGATTTTCAAGGGTATTTCTGGGATAGAAATAGTAGGGTAATGTGATAATAGTAGTGTGCTGATAGTTGAGTGATAATGGCTATTACTTAATGAGATAATGGGAAACAAAGGGTAATGGGAGTGCTGAAAATCAGAAAAGTTTTACTTAATGGAACTTAAAGTAATAAAAACAGAATTTCAGTGGGATTTTCTGATTTTAAAAGAAAGAAGGGGTCCGGGCAGCATTAGGGGAATGAGTTATATAAGATAGGAGTTGGGACTGATTTTGAAAGAAAAAAAAAAGGCAGACCTGTAAGAGAGAGATAGAGAACAGAACAACCATATAGAAAGAAATCTGAAATAAGAGGAAGATAGAAAGAAAGGAAAGCAGAAATAGTATAACAGAATTCTACATCAGAAACTAGTATTGAAGCTAATTCTGTGTTTTGAAATTGAAAGTTTTTTTTTCAGTCTGCCTTGTCCTAAGTCTCAAAAATCAGAAATATTGTTTTTCATTGAATCTGTTCGGATTTATGTGATCCTATTGTTCAGTTAAAAATCTGAAATTTCTAAAAAAAAATACTGCTATTGTGTATCTGGGTTTCACGGGTCCCATTTGTTGCTCAAATCTGCTGAGTTATTTTTCGCTTTCTGTTGATTTTGTTACTGCTACTACTGCTGAAATTTACCCCTTCTGCCCTCATTTCCAGGTACATATTTTGTAAGACTCATGTTGTGAAAAGAACATTGGAAGAAAAAATGAAGTTTGGGATTATGATTATGTCTTTTACTCGTTTAAATCTATTAGTTTAAATTTCAGTTTTGTTTTAGTTATTTAACATGGTAGTATGCTTGACATAACGACTATAGTTAATCATTCCCATTTGAAGTTCGCATAAGTGTTGTAATAGTGTTATATATTTCAGAATTTCATTATGTATAGTTGTGATTGAATTATCAAGAAATAGGAAATATGGCATAAAGTTGGCCATTAATTAAGTCTTGTGGCATTGTTAGTTAAGTAAAGAATAGTATGGAAATGGCAAAAACTATATCGCTAGCCTATTTTGTCAACCATCCGATTTAGTTGTAGATCAAATGATGTTAGTTTTATTTTGTTCATATATGGCATAATAATGGTTATGTTTATAATCAATAGTTGAAAGATGCATTAGTACAATCCGTCGTTATGTTCATAATGTTGAAATATGGTGAATAATGTTATATGTAATATCATCTTATTAAATCAACAGGTAGATTTGTTCTCTTTCTTAATAACAAATGGCCTAGGAATTTATACAATGCGAAAGTTAGTGTTTAACAATAGGTTCACATAGATTGAGAATCAAATTGGTTTGATTATATATATATATATATATATATATATCCCAAACTCAATCATAAGCAGAATTAATCAAAATAATTTCGCCTATTAGATTAAGAACAAACGATGTAGAAGTAGATTAGATTTATAATGTGTAACACTTTTAAGAGTGCAAAAATAGCATTCGTTACAAATAGAATAATGAAAATTCTTCAAAAATAGCACTCCCTGTCATGAGTCAGATTTTTTAGTTTCATATACATTCGCATTTGAGTATACATATACTGTATTTACGAGAAAAATGGTAGTATTAATCACACGTTGTTTATTTTATTCTTTAAATTAGAATGGCTCGGAGGAATATAATTTATACGTGAAAAAAATATAATTTGCGATCAACGAGGAATTTAGAGACTAGAAAAATATTGATTTCTCATGACTTTCACATAAAAATGCATGGACGTAATAAACAATTTATGGAAAATCTATACTACTATTAAGAATATTTTGCGTGATTAGGGATGCGTTCGTATAACCTGAATATATTTCTAAAAGCAATTCGGATTATGCGTTCGCGCAACTTCGAGCGAACATTTAATAAAAAGGGGGTTCTTCGGTGAATATCAATATTAATTTCACATAACCCGAGATATGCAGTCCACTATTTAATCATACAAGAGCGACGAACGTTCTTAATTTTAAGCACAATTTCGAACATAAGTCTATTTTGTATAATAAAAATAAACAAGAAATAATATTATTAACCTTTCTGTGTACACGTATGCGTGGCACGATTTTTTACAAAGGGAATATAATACGAATATACGTACGCGTGATTCGTTTACATAATTGTAAACAATCTAAACAAAAGCGGTAATAAAATTGGGCAACAAATAAAAAATGTATTTAACAAATCAAGATAATTAAGCCAAATATAAAAATGGTTAAGCGACCGTGCTAAAACCACGGAATTCGTGAATGCCTAACACCTTCTCCCGAATTAACAAAATTCCTTACTCAGGATTTCTGGTTCGCAGAATAACAAACAGAGTCATATTCTCCTCGATTCAGGGATTAAAACCGATGACTTGGGACGCCTTAAAATTCCCAGGTGGCGACTCTGAAACAAATAAACAAATCTCGTTTCGACTGTCCTTTAATTGGAGAAAACTCCTTTGCACCCTCGCGGGGGCGGAAAAAGGAGGTGTGACAGCTCTGGCAACTCTGCTGGGGACAAGAGTGAAAACTGTAACCCAGAACCACTGGTTCAGGGTTTAAAGAATTCGAACTTAAAATAACTGTTATAGTTGGCTTTATTTATTATATGATTTTCACACGTTTATGCTTAATATGCTAAATGTTGCTTTTACCGCTTTAATATTATTTGAATTGTGAATATATACAACTACCACGAAACCCCCTTCTTTCTGAGTCTTCTGAATTTATGGTGCACACGTGCGCGTGGCCCACCTTTCTGTTAAAGGTCATACCAAATAAGACGAAGTTGGGACAAGTAACTAGGCCGGGTAGACTTTTGTGCTCCCGGTACGTTGCTCCCACTTTGGCTCAAATTGTCCGTTTGGGTGAGCCAAGTTTAGAACAATATGCCTCAGGTTTTTCACCTAGAATAACTCAGCCATGTACCGGATCCCTAGTAGGAACGTCTATTTGCATCATGTACATTTGTCCTTGGAGACTCAACACAGGGGTTGGGTCTGTCTAAGACAGGTGAACCCAAGATGAAAAGACTATCCTGATGCATCCTACTTGCTACCTCTGCATTCATTTGACTCGGATTTGCTTGTTGACCAACTTAATTGAAATCATTGTGAGAGCTGAGGAATAAAATGGATTGTTTTAGAAATTTCCCAAAAATAGTTTTAAATCTTGAAAAAAAAAAGTGTTAAATAAATAAAAATGATTTTTTTGAGTGTATATTTTCAAAATGAGTCTTGATTTTGTTAAACTTAAATTTTCGATACAAAATGAGCACCACACAAAACCCCCGTCCACGAATACAGATGAGTTTCTATTTCAGCTTCAAATGTGGTGGTATGAGTTAGGCGAAGATGGTCAAAAATGGGTCATTAAGCATTTGGGAAATATCACAGATATTATGAAAGTTAAACCACGTGATGATCTGATTACGTCGTTAGTAACTTTTTGGGACCCTGTTCACAATGTCTTTCGTTTCTCTGATTTCGAGCTTACTCCTACATTAGAAGAGATAGCTGGATATGCTGGTTTTGACGGAAGTCTAAGAAATCAAAACCTGATATTCACAAAGGCTCCCTCGGTACATCGATTCTTCGGTCTTCTGAACATCAGTAATCAAATCAGGAAAAGCAATATCATCAACGGATGTTGTTCTTTCAACTTCTTGTATTCAAGGTTCGGAAAGCCAGATAGATTTGAAATTCATGAGAAAGGCCTTACTAACAAGCAAAACAAAGACACCTGGCAAATTCACCGTCGCTTCGCCTTCATGGTGGCTTTTCTAGGAATCACGGTCTTCCCAAACAAAGAGCGAACAATTGATATTCGCACAGCGAAAGTTGTACAGGTCCTCACCACCAAGGAAAATCATACCCTTGTCCCGATCATTCTCTCAGACATTTATCGGGCGTTGACTTTATGTAAATCAGGGGCAAAAGTCTTCGAAGGATGCAAAATTTTGTTGCAAATGTGGGTGATTGAACACCTCCAACATCAGCCCAAGATCATACAGTATGGGCCAACCAATGATAATTTCATCGAGAGTTATGAGGAAAGAATAAAAGATTATAAGTCCCCGGAAGGGATAGAAGCCTGGGTATCTCATCTAAGGGCTTTAACGGCAAATCAAATTGAGTGGACTTTGGGATGGCTCCCGATGAGGGAAGTGATACACATGTCAACCTCAAATAGTTATTTGCTACTATTGGGATTGAGAAGCATCCATCCATATGCGCCACTAAGAGTTCTAAGACAACTAGGGAGGTACCAAGTAGTTCCTGATGATGAAGATTTGAGTATGCAAGTAATCGAATTACACCCTGAAGCCACAATTCCCGAGGCTCTAATTCAGCAGATGTGGAATGGATGTCGATACTTGAAAAGTGATACTCAAGTCCCAGACACTACAAGGGGCGAGATAAATCCAGGATATGTAAGGTGGTTTGAGAAACGGTCTCGCGTGGATGATGTACCAGAACCCGAGCTAAGAAGGCCAACAAAAAGACCCCATATTCAAACCTTTAATGATAAAATCCAAGAGCGGTTGATTTGGGGAGAAAAGGAAAAAGGGTACAAAGCAACTATCCATGCCCTAAAGGAAAATCTGAGGAGCCTCAGTCTCGAGAAAGATTTTCAAGCACAAGAAGCCGAAGGCGAGAAGAAGAGTCTAGCTTGTGAGAATGAAAATCTTCACGCTCGATTTCAAAAAATGAAAAAAGCTTCTGTAACACCAATGAGGAGTTGGAAGGATCAAAAAACCATCGCCAATATTTTTGAAAGAATGCAAGATTATGATTCCATTCTTGCAAAAAACGAAAGGGCATTGAGCAAAGCTAAAGAAAGAATCCAACAATTAAACGAAGAAGCCAGATCTAATAAGGAACGCCAAGTAAGGCAATCCGAAGAAGACAGGGCACAATTCAAGAAGGAAAAAGACCATTGGATACGTTTAGAAGACCAACTTCGTACACAACTGGAAGAGGCGAGAAGATACAACAGAGAACATCAACATGCGGACATCGACAGAGAAAGGGCACAGGCAAGACTTGATCTGGCCAGACTCCGAGCTCAGTTAGAGTCAGCTTTAGATCGTGAGGATTGTATCAGAGATATAGCCACCACTCGCCAATAGCAACTGCAAAACCAAGACCAACGTCTCCAAGATTTCAGGGCACAAATCCATGATTTAGCGGTTTACACCTCTCAAAGTTATGTGAACTGCCAATGGATGGATTATGAAAGGTTTATAGAACATGCACCTATTTTTGCCCGTCATCTGGCAATGGAGTTAGAAAGGATGTATCGTACGCTGGGAGGTCATCCAGGTCAAGCCCCACATTGAGCAGATAATCCAATGATTGACAACAAAAGTGGAAAGTGGAGCATGATGAGAGATGTTAAGAGTTGTGTCTTTTATTTTGATTTGGGTGTGTGTGTGTTTCAGACCATTTTCTTATAAGGTTTTCAAATGTAATGTCTGTTCCATCTTTGTATTATTTTCAAGAATAAATAAAAATGTTTGCCTTACGTCCGAACTACGCAAGGTCTGATTCATGTGGGGGCATGATACGTAGGCAATCTCTATAAGATTCGACCACAATAAAAAATATATATATAAGAAAATAAAATAAAATAAGAGTGAACAACAATAAAAGACCAAGAAAAGCTGGGATGACACAAGCAGTCGAGCAAATGCATAATAGAAATGGGTTATTTGTCTAGGAGCATTGCATCTCAACGTGTAATTATATATGTGTTAAACTCTCAAAACTAACAAGTTTGCTCATTTCCAGAATTCAAGCAGTTAGTTTCTCTAAAGAGTATACTGGCATATTATCATTATCACACGAGATCAAAAGGACCAATACCCGAAAGTATGTCTATCCCAGATGTCGACACAGGTATTGAGATAGAGGAGATGGATGTCGGTAAAATGAAAGAAGAGATGTTTAAACTCAAGCAACAAATGGCTGAGATGTACCGGGCCTGGTCTACAGGGCAGTTACCCCCATCTTACCTAACTAACCCTGCTCCATCATTAGCCCAAACTCAGGATAATCTTACCACTGAATTATCCCCAAATTTCCCCATCTACCAACACTACCGAGGCACCACCTCTCAGACACCGCAATCTCCCCCTCCTAAACCAGTTCCGTACCCTCCTCCACCTGTAACTTCTGTCTTTGTGACACCTCCCACAGCTACACTCCACAAATCTCCTAGTGAGCCTACATTCCAGGCCCAGGACAACCAATATTACCCCCCGGAACCCACCCTCAAAGCCTCTGAAATCCATTCAACTACTCCTCGTTTTGACCTCCCAACCGAAATTGACAAGCCAGCCAAAAATGCTGAACAAGAAGAGATGTTCAGGAAGGCCAAAAGCCTAGAACAATCGTTCCGAGACATGCGAGGGTTAGGTGGGCAAGTCAGTGTAGCATACAAGGATTTGTGCTTGTTCCCAAATGTACAATTACCAGTTGGCTTCAAGATGCCTAAATTTGACCTATACAACGGGCACGGCGACCCAGTAGCCCACTTAAGGGGTTTCTGCAGCAAGATGCGAGGAGCTGGGGGAAAGGACGAATTATTGATGGCTTACTTCAGTCAAAGTTTAAGCGGATCAGCTTTGGAGTGGTATACACGCCAGGACCGTAAGATAGATGGTACACCTGGGATGACCTGGCACAGGCATTTGCATACCATTTCCAATACAATCTGGAAATCATCCCAGATCGACTATCTTTGACAAAATTTGAGAAAAAACACAATGAAAGTTTCAGAGAGTATGGCTTCCGGTGGAGAGAACAGGCAGCAAGAGTGGATCCTCCTATGAAAGAGAGTGAAATGGTAGACTACTTCCTTCAAGCCTTGGAACCAACTTACTATGCCCATTTGGTTTCAGCGGTAGGAAAATCATTCAACGAAGTAGTGAAGATGGGAAGTATGGTGGAAGAAGGCCTCAAGACAAATAAAATCATGAGCTATTCGGCTATTAAGGCGACTACTCAAACTATTCAAGGCGGGGTAGGAGGAATCGGAAGAAAGAAGAGGGAGGAAGCAGCGGTAGTTGATTCAGGAACTTGGTCGGGATCCAGAGGTTCACCTCCTTACTATAATCAACATCGACCTCACCAATCAACTCGCCATCACAATTCACCTCAACACTACTATCACCCTTCGGAACCTCATTTTTCCATCAACCATGCACAAGCATACAATCATCCACCTGCTCACGCTAATTGGCGTGCTCCTGTCATACCAAATACCTACCCTTATCTGCGAGCCCACTCCGGACCAGGTTTCAGACCTAGTCCAGTATTCAGGGGTGAAAGGGGGCAGAAAAAGAAAACCTACACTCCATTGGGAGAGTCCTACACTAGTCTGTTCCACAGGCTGAGACAGCTGGACATGCTAAGACCAATACAATCCAAGCTACCCAATCCTCCTCCAAAGAATCTGGACTACACCATTAGCTGTGAGTATTGTTCCGGTACACCAGGCCATGATACGGAAAAATGCTAGCATTTAAAAAAATGCAATACAAGAGCTGATTGATACTAATAAAATCGAGGTTCAAACCCCCGAAGCTCCCAATATCAACAGAAATCCAATGCCAGCCCATCAGGAGGCTAATATGATAGAAATAGTACAGGTTGATGGGGAGACAAAGAAGTCGTCACAAACTGTCATGATGATCAGGTCTCATGAAGCCAAGCCAGATAAGCAGTTAACAGAGGAGAAGCCGGTACCTAAGCAGAACAGTAATGGTGATGAACCATCTATGGTAGTCGAGAAGGGATCTTCGATCAAAGTTGCCACAAAGCAAGAAAGGCTGAAAGTGGTAGTACCAGGGATTGCCAGCAAACCCATTGTAGTCGTGGAAGGAGTCCGTATAGATTGGGTTATTATCAAACCTGTGACCCAGCTACCAGTGATCAACAACAAGGCCATTCCATGGAACTATGAACGGGTGACTGTAATGTACAAGGGAAAAGAAGTCAAGGAAGAAGTCTGTGAGGTGCAAGGCTTGACTCGTTCGGGAAGATGTTTTACTCCCGAAGAGTTAAGAAAAACTAAAAATAATCCAACACCAATAAAGAGAGCTGTGACGGAAGAAGAAGCGGAAGAGTTTTTAAGAAAAATGAAGCTCCATGACTATTCTGTTGTGGATCAACTGAAGAAGACGCCCGCTCAAATTTCATTATTGTCGTTACTGATCCATTCAGAGGAGCACCGTCTGGCTTTGATGAAAATCCTGAATGAGGCTCACGTTCCCGATAAAATCTCTGTAAATCATTTGGGAAGAATAGCCAACAGAATCTTTGAGGCGAACAGAATTACATTTTCTGATGATGAATTTCCTGTGGAAGGGACTAAGCACAACAGAGCTCTTTACCTCACCGTGAAATGCGAAAACTCCGTAGTAACCTGGGTATTGGTTGACAACAGGTCAAGTGCAAACATCTGCCTTCTCTCCACTTTAAGCAAATTGAAAATCAAAGAGGAGAGGATCCAGAAGAATAGCATTTGCGTACGGGGGTTTGACGGTAGAAGTAGAGATTCATTTGGCGACATATTGTTGGAACTGACAATAGGGCCAGTTGAATTCACGATGGAGTTTCAAGTACTGGACATAACTGTTTCTTATAATTTGTTGTTGGGTCGACCATGGATCCATGCTGCTAAAGCAGTCCCGTCAACACTACACCAGGCGGTCAAGTTTGAATGGGATCATCAAGAAATAGTTGTGCATGGGGAAGAAAGTTTAAATGCTCACAGCAGTGCCATTGTACCGGTCGAGGGAATAGAAAATGACCAGGGACCATGGGTATACCAAGTGTCCGATACAGTGTCGGTAGAGAAAATTCCAGAGGGGAAGTACCTTCCGAATCCAAAGATAACCTCTGCATCAGTCATGGTAGCCTATGAAATGTTAAAAAATGGTTTTATACCCGGCAAAGGTCTGGGCTCATCTTTGCAAGGAATTATACAACCAGTATCTCTCCCCGAGAACTGGGGAACATTTGGTTTGGGATTCATACCCACTGTCACCAACGTGAGAAAGGCCAGAAAGTTGAAACAAAAGGCATGGGTTCTTCCAAAACCATTCCCACATCTATTAAAGTCTTTTGTCAAGACCGGTGCTAAAAATCGCCCGATAACAACAATTCCTAAATCCCTGGTCAATCCTGAGGAGGAATTAACTGAAAGATTCGAGAAATTGTTTGACGATGTGAATACGGTGGAAAGCGGGAAAGGTTGTAGCAACGCAGAAGTTCAATTCGTTGGGCCAGAAACAAAGCTTAATAATTGGAAAGCCACTCCTCTCCCCATTCGAAAGAAGTCTTGGTAGTTTATTTTTGATTTTCCTTCAGTTTGTTTGGGTTACTTCAGGGTTGTAATCCCAATGCTTATCTTACAGTTTGTTTGAAGTGTGCAAACCTTGTTATCTTTCATCATCCAATAAAATACAGTTTCCTTTTTCATTATCATTCCTGATAGTTTTCTTTGCCTTTTCTTCTTTTTCTGTACAGTTCTTTTTACGCTGGCTCTAGTGATATGGAATGCATGAGGAATCCTCAGCCCAGTCTTAAAAATCAATCTGGTTCCGAAATAATAATTCAAGAAATATATTGTGATTATGAATCAGAATATGATGAAGATGAGGCTTTTGAAGAGATTAGCAAAGAGTTAATTCACTTTGAGGAAAAAACCAAACCTAACCTGAGTGATACCTAAGACATCAATATAGGGGACACGAATAATATCCGGGAAACTAAAATAAGCGTCCATCTCGAACCAAGGATCCGAGAAGAGTTAATTAAAGCACTCATAGAATTCAAAGATGTTTTTGCATGGTCATATGACGACATGCCGGGCTTGAGCACTGATTTAGTGGTTCACAAATTGCCCACCGATCCAATGGTGCCTCCTTTCAAGCAGAGGCTGAGAAAATTCAAGCCTGATATGAGTGTGAGAATTAAGGAAGAAATCACCAAACAGTTGGAAGCAAAGGTCATTAGAGTCACTCGATATCCTGTTTGGTTAGCTAATATCGTTCCTGTACCAAAGAAAGACGGCAAAATTAGAGTATGCGTCGACTACCGCAATCTCAACAAAGTAAGTCCGAAGGATAATTTCCCATTACCCAATATCCATATTTTGATCGATAATTGTGCCAAGCATGAGATAGGATCTTTCGTGTATTGTTATGCCGGGTATCATCAAATTCTAATGGATTAAGAAGATGCAGAAAAGACGGCATTCATCACACCATGGGGAACTTATTGCTACCGGGTAATGCCATTCGATTTAAAGAATGCTGGGGCAACTTACATGAGAGCAATGACCACAGTATTTCATGATATGATACACAAAGAGATTGAGGTATACGTGGATGATGTGATCATAAAATCAAAGCATCAGGACAACCATGTTGGGGATTTGAGGAAATTCTTCTTAAGACTTCGCAGGTACAACCTCAAGCTTAACCCTGCCAAATGCGCATTTGGAGTTCCATCTGGAAAGTTGCTTGGATTCATAGTCAGTCGGCGAGGCATCGAGTTAGACCCATCAAAAATCAAAGCCATCCAAGAATTGCCACCTCCAAGGAACAAAACTGAAGTAATGAGTTTGTTGGGGAGGTTGAATTACATCAGCAGGTTTATTGCTCAGCTTACGACAACCTGTGAGCCTATTTTCAAATTGTTGAAAAAGGATGTTGCGGTCAAATGGACCGATGAGTGTCAAGAGGCGTTTGATAAGATAAAAGGATACCTGTCGAACCCACCCGTGTTGGTCCCGCCAGAGCCAGGAAGACCTCTGATTCTTTACTTGACGGTCTTGGAAAATTCATTTGGTTGTGTATTGGGGCAACATGACCTCACCGGCAGAAAAGAACAGGCCATCTACTACCTTAGCAAGAAATTCACAGCTTATGAGGTTAAGTATACTCATCTGGAGAAGACATGTTGCGCCCTAACTTGGGTAGCTCAGAAATTGAAACACTATTTGTCATCCTACACTACTTACCTCATTTCGCGTATGGATCCGTTGAAATATATTTTTCAAAAGCCTATGCCAACGGGAAGACTTGCAAAGTGGCAAATATTGCTCACAGAATTTGACATCATCTATGTGACTCGAACTACAATGAAAACCCAAGCACTGGCTGATCATTTAGCTGAAAACCCGGTCGACGAGGAGTACGAGCCGTTGAAAACCTATTTTCCCGATGAAGAAATAATGCATATCGCTGAGATGGAGCAAATTGAAAAACCTGGCTGGAAACTTTTCTTTGATGGGGCCGCTAACATGAAAGGAGTCGGGATAGGAGCTGTAATCATTTCTGAAACAGGGTATCACTATCCTGTTACGGCTCAACTACGATTTTATTGCACCAATAATATGGCTGAATATGAAGCTTGTATTTTGGGGTTAAGTCTAGCCGCAGACATGGGTATCCAGGAAATCTTAGTCATGGGAGATTCGGATCTTCTGGTACATCAAATTCAAGGAGAATGGGAAACCCGAGACTTGAAGCTCATACCATACCGACAATGTCTACATGATCTTTGTCAGCGGTTTCGATCAGTGGAGTTCCGACATATTCCAAGGATCCATAATGAGGTTGTCGATGCATTGGGTACCCTGGCATCAATGTTGCACCATCCGGACAAAGCTTATGTGGATCCACTACATATTCAAGTCCACGATCAGCACGCTTACTGCAATATGGTTGAAGAGGAATTTGACGGTGAACCGTGGTTCCACGACATCAAGGAGTATATCAGAATGGGGATATATCCAGCACAAGCCACAGGGGATCAAAAGAGAACCATTAGGCGATTGGCAAATGGATTTTTCTAAAGCGGAGGAGTTTTGTATAAAAGAACACCAGACCTTGGATTATTAAGATGCATAGATGCCCGACAAGCTACGGCTGTCATGTCTGAAGTACATTCGTGAGTTTGCGGACCCCACATGAGCGGATATGTGTTGTCAAAGAAAATCCTCCGAGCTGGTTACTATTGGCTTACCATGGAGCGAGATTGTATCAGTTTTGTGCGCAAGTGTCATCAATGCTAGATACACGGAGATTTGATTCATTCTCCACCATCCGAGTTGCACACAATGTCGGCACCATGGCCCTTCGTCGCCTGGGGCAAGGATGTGATTGGACCAATTGAGCCGGCAGCATCCAATGGGCACAGGTTCATTCTGGTAGCCATTGATTATTTTACCAAATGGGTTGAGGCCAAAACATTCAAATCAGTGACCAAGAAAGCTGTGGTCGATTTTGTCCACTCAAATATCATATGTCGATTCGGAATCCCAAAGGTGATCATCACAGATAACGGTGCTAATCTTAACAGTAACTTAATGAAGGAAGTATGTCAACAGTTTAAGATTACACATCGCAACTCTACCCCATATCGGCCCAAGGCGAATGGAGCAGTCGAGGCAGCCAACAAAAACATAAAGAAGATACTTCGGAAAATGGTAGAAGGTTCAAGACAGTGGCACAAAAAATTACCATTTGCGTTATTGGGATATCGCACTACTGTTCGCACTTCAGTAGGAGCAACTCCTTATTTGTTGGTATATGGCACTGGGGCAGTAATTCCTGCAGAAGTTGAAATTCCTTCCCTTCGGATCATCGCCGAAGCTAAGATTGATGATGATGGATGGGTCAAAACCCGTCTGGAACAGTTAAACTTGATTGATGAAAAACGATTGGCCGCAGTATGTCATGGCCAATTGTATCAAAGAAGAATAGCAAGAGCATACAACAAAAAGGTGCGTCCCCGGAAGTTTGAAGTGGGTCAACATGTGCTGAAACGTATTCTTCCACATCAGGTTGAGGCAAAAGGCAAATTTGCCCCGAATTGGCAAGGACCATTCATCGTGACCAGAGTATTATCCAATGGTGCATTATGTTTAACAGATATTGAAAGCAAATGCATAGACATGGCTATCAATTCTGACGCGGTAAAGAGATATTATGCATAACTTTTTGAATGTTTGTATTTGGCATTATTTCGAAGATTGGAATGACAAAGGCAATTTATTCTGCTATCCAAACACTATACCCTTTGCTTCCCCTTTGAGCCACATTTGTTTCTTTCCTACCCTCTCTTGGAATCAATGAAAATCAAATATGAAAAATATAATTTAAAAAAAAGGAGAAAAATAGAAAATCACTATTATTGGAGTGAACTACGTTTGACCTGATTCCTCAAAGAAGGATACGTAGGCGCCTCACGGCTCAGTCATAGGGTGCACGATATGCACAAAAAGAAACATCAAGAGACCCCAATCAAGAAACAGGGGCAGGAATTGTATTGGTAATAAGAAAAGATTCCAAGAGTTGTAATTTTAAACCCATATCAAAATTGTTTAACTTTTGATTCCAACCACATACCAAAAAAGACCTTTCGATCAATCTTAGAAAAATGCCGAGTCGAGCAAATAAAAATGGTTCATAACATTCTTGTCCAAACAAGAAAAGAAAGTAAAAATGAGAGAGTCTTATAGGTGAAAACCCATACAGGCACCATGAGACGACGGAAGAAAAGAAAGTAAAAATGAGAGAGTCTTATAGGTGAAAACCCACATGGGCACCATGAGACGACGGAAGTTGAGAGAAAGTAAAATGAGAGAGTCTTATTGGTGAAAACCTTCGCAGGCACCATAAGGCGAAAAGGAATTAAGAAATGAACAAATGAGGAAGGTTTGTCGGTGAAAACTCTTTAAGATATTGCAAGTCAAACAGGTCTGTAAAAAGAAAAAAAAAAGTGAAGTTGGGTTATGGAAATTTTGGGAAAGCGAGATAAAACAATTGAAAGAGATTGATTAAAAGACTGGGTTGATTAATCCAAAATGCATACCATGATCATTGGTGCCAGTAACTCCAATCAGATAAGTCCTTTATTCCTTCTCCAACAGTCATCCAAATTTGGATTTTTCTTTTTTTTAGATTGTCGAAATCATCATGTTTTCGTCACTAATAATCTTACTCTTCTAAAGCTTTTGAGATGAGTTTTGTTCCAAACAAATAAGAAGGAATGTCAAGGTATACTACCAAAATTCAAGGTTGCATAGGACAAAAATACGGCCATGATGGGCAGGAGGTAATAGGATAAAAAAATAAGATATGGGCGTAAGAAAAGTGGAATCAAAAGTGGATCAGCAATGTCAGGAGAGACATATGATTACTGTAGCAACCCCTTTGGGAGGCTACTACATAAGAAACAAATCTAATTCCCTACTTACAAAATATTAAAAGAGATATTAATAAAAAATATCCAAAGTAATTTAGTAGCGGAAATAGGCCCATGCGAAAAGGTTCAAAGTGCAATATATTTTTTTAACATACACCATAATTTTATTTAAAATAAAATACAATGTCAAAATATTAACACATGGTGATATAACCCTTCTTGAGCAATCAAGAGATTAAAACAACTTTCTAACAAATTTATACACTCATTCAAAATCACTGCAAGTTTGTATTATACATAAATTTTAAACTATCGGGTACAAAGAAAGGGAAACTAGTTTTCTCCTTTTCTACATATTTACAAGACAAAGTGTAAATTCAGCATATTACAAGACCTCAGTCATTAAAATACCCTAATACAATAAAGTAGGTTACAAATTCAAGTTACAAGATTTTTTTGGTCTTTAAAAACCAACAAGCCTCCAAATAACATAAGTGTGACATATATATATATATATATATATATATATATATATATATTCTGTATATCCTGTACATCATGTATACGTCCCAAAACTATGCAAAACCAAGGGGCATATGCAAATGTGATCTTCATAAGTTCTTCCAAAAGACTAATTCACCCTGGCCATCTTCAGATTTCATCCCGAACATTTCCTACGATAGAAAACAACTATCGCTAAGCATAAAGCTTAGTGGTGTATAAACTTTAGGTTTGGAGTCATTAAATTCTCCAATTCCCATTTTCAGTCATAGTTAGCTCAATTTAACATAATTTAAAACAAGTGAACAAATATATCAAACATACCAATATCAAACTTTGAAGTGTTTCCAAATATCAATAACAATGCTCAAGAGTCTAGAAAGTGTATACTATCAATTTAAGGAAGTATACCAAACATCTATTTTTCACCTAATATGTACGTCATGTCATCACACTAAGCATAATCAGATACCAAGATGGACCGAAGCCCCAAATCAAGTAGGGTCAAAACCCAATAGACAAGAGAATCAAGAACCATATTAAAAATGGCTTCCTAGTTCGTACTTAACACGGACAAGTACCATAATCCAAGACGAACTACAAATCCAAAGTCAAGATGGCAAAAGATCCGAATCAAGAGGCATGCCAAGTGAGTGACCAAATCATTGCCACAAGAAGGACAAAGTCCCAACAAGAATACAAAATGATCGAATAATCCGTACGAATGGGCGATTTAGCAAATTTCTGACAAGACTTAATATAATACGAATATAACAATATAAATTGAAGACAATAAAAACAAAATATCAGGTTATTTCAACATATTTCCAGCAAGCAAAAAGAGTACAAGTTTATACACAAACCTTGGTGTTTTACCATAAAACAGTTCAATCAAAACTTGGGGACGTTCGAATCGTCTACGCCGTAAACAAACCAAATCTGTCCACTTCCTCAAACACTTCTCCTTTGATGTTTTTTTCAAGGGTTTATATACCTTAAATACATAATCAAATATCTAAATAAGTTCAGTGATTTAACAAGTCAACTAAACATGATATTGGTGAAAATTACCCAAAAACGTTTGAAACAGAAATTCTGGACAATATCATTGTTCCGAGTTTTGACTCAGTTTTGAAGATATATACGGACAAACTAGACTTTATAGTCTTCATAAAATTATATATCTATGTATTACCATTTCAGAACATCTTGAATCACCACCATATCAATTTTGAACAAAAAGTTATGCTAAAGTTACTAACAACAGTACATGGAGTATTTCAAGAACTGAAAATCTGGACAGCACCTGCCCTGTACTTTCTGACTCTTTTTCAGGTACATAACAACAAAACTAGATTTTGATTCCTTCATAAGAGTTGTAGATTTATGAAATACCTTTCCATAAAGTTCTAGATCAGTTAAATCGGAGCTCTGTACAAAAGGATATATAGAAACTACTAGTAGATGTCTAGTATAAAAACGGGTTATAGAAACTTACCAAGAGGAGCAACTTGATCTTCACCAAAAACGAATTTTGTGTGTTGATTTAGTAGAAATCCATGGGTTTTTTTTATGAACCTTCAGCTTCTTGTTCTTACAGAGGAGAAAGATAGAGAGAGATAGAGATAGAGAGATATAGTAGAAAGATAGAGATAGAAAGAGAGAGGTAGATATTTCTTCTTTTTTTTTTTTTTGTTTCGGAAGAGTAGAAGAATAGGGAGCTTACGGATAGATATGAAATAAAATGATTCCTCAACTAATAAATATTCTTGTATAAATACAAAAGGTTGGAAACCCAAAACTTAATTATATACTATATTTAATAACAACTCGTCAAAATAATATTAAGTGTTACATATAGCAACACCATGGAACTTCCTTGCCAATATTAACACAACCTAAGTAAGAAATTTTCATATACTGACCATTTCACATTTAGGAAGTGCAAAGTAAAATATTTCCTCGTTAAAAAAAATGCTCAATCAAGAATGCAAATATTGTAAAAATTTTGGGGTGTTACAACTTTCTCTCCCTAAAAAAAATTTCGTCTCGAAATTTACCTTGTACTAGTCCCGAAACAAATGTGGATATTGAACTCGCATATCCTCTTCTCGCTCCCAGGTAGCTTCTTTGCCTGAATGATTTCTCCAAAGAACCTTCACTAATGGGATTCTCTTATTTCTAAGCTCTTTTATCTCACGCGCTAAGATTTGAATTGGTTCTTCTTCATATGTCAAATCAAGATTAACCTCAATAGACTCAATAGGAAGAATATGAGATGGATCTGAGCGGTATTTTCGAAGCATAGAAACATGAAAGATGTTGTGGATCTTACCTAATTCAGGTGGCAAAGCTAGCTTATATGCAACCGGACCAATTCTTTCAAGTATTTCATAAGGTCCAATAAATCGAGGACTAAGTTTACCTTTTTGGCCAAATCTCATAATCTTCTTCCATGGAGATACCTTTAAAAATACCTTATCGCCCACCTGATGCTCAATTTCACGTCTTTTAAGATCAGCATAGGACTTTTGTCTGTCTGAAGAAATTTTCAAACGATCCTTGATGATTTTTACCTTATCTTCAGTTTGTTGCACAATCTCAGGACCCACAAATTTTCTTTCACCAACCTCATTCCAACAAAGAGGCGTTCTACATTTTCTCCCATATAAAGCTTCATAAGGAGGCATGCCTATGCTTGATTGGTAGCTATTATTGTAAGCAAATTCTATTAGGGCCAAATGTTTGTCCCAGCTACCCTTAAACTCAATAATGCAGGCTCGAAGCATATCCTCCAAGATTTGTATTACCCTTTCAGACTGGCCGTCTGTTTGTGGATGGAAAACGGTGCTAAAATTCAACCTGGAACCCAAAGTTTCTTGCAGACTAGACCAAAATCTGGATGTAAACCTCGGATCTCTATCAGACACAATAGAAACAGGGATTCCATGCAGCTTCACAATCTCATTAATGTACAATTCTGCTAAACGTTCCAGTGAGTAGTCCATTCTGAATGCCAAGAAATGAGCACTCTTAGTTAGTCTATCTACAATGACCCAAATCGCATCATGATTTCTTTGAGTACGTGGAAGTCCAGAAACAAAGTCCATTGTTATCCTTTCCGATTTCCATTCAAGTATTGACAAAGGTTGCAGTAAACCAGCTGGGACTTGATGTTCGGCTTTTATTTGTTGACATACCAAGCATTTAAAAATGAACTCTGCAATGTCTTTCTTCATACCACTCCACCAATAGTGTTCCTTAATGGTCCGATACATTTTAGTACCTCCAGGATGCATTGCATAAGGTGAACTATGTGCTTCAATTAAGATCTGCTTTCTCAATTCATCATCATTAGGAACACACAACCTATTTTTATAAAATAAGGTACCATCTTTCCTTAATGAAAAATTTGATTCTCTTCCATTTTGGACTTCTTCAGCCCATTTCACCAGCTTCTCATCTAACTTATGTGCTTCTTGGACTTGCTCAAGTAAGACTGGCTTGACTTGCAAATTAGCAATGATAGAACCATTAGAATTAAATGAAAGGCAAACATTCATGGCTCTTAATTCAAGAAGCAAAGGCAAATGACTTAGAGTTAAACTTGCAAGGGAATTGCGACTCAACGCATCTGCAACCACATTGGCTTTACCAGGATGATAATCAATCGTGCAATCATAATCTTTGATGAGTTCAATCCATCTACGTTGTCTCAAGTTTAACTCTTTTTGTGTACCCAAGTAATTCAAACTCTTGTGATCAGTAAATATGTGACACTTCTCTCTGTAGAAGTAATGCCTCCAAATTTAAGGCAAAAACAATGGCAGCAAGTTCAAGATCGTGAGTGGGATAATTTAACTCATGTGATTTCAACTTTTGAGAGGCATAAGCAATTACTTTCCCTTCTTGCATCAAAATACAACCCAAGCCACGATGAGATGCATCACTGTATACCACATAATCTTTTCCTTCAGCTGGCAAAGAAAGTATTGGAGCTTGTGTCAACAAGGATTTGAGCTTTTCAAAGCTCTCTTGACACTTGTCATCCCATACAAACTTAGTATCTTTCCCCAAAAGTTTGGTTAAAGGAGAAGCTATAATAGAGAAGCCCTTCACAAACCTTCTGCAGTATCCTGCTAAACCCAAGAAACTTCTTATCTCAGTTGGAGTTTTAGGGAGTTTCCAATCAACAATAGCTTGAATCTTACTAGGATCAACCTTCACACCTTCAGATGATACATTGTGCCCCAAAAATGCCACTTCATTCAGCCAAAATTCACATTTGGAAAGCTTAGCGTAGAGTTGTCTCTCTTTCAGAATTTGCATCACAATTCGGATATGCTTATCATGATCTTCTCTATTCTTGGAATAGACTAAAATGTCATCAATAAACACTACCACAAATTGATCGAGATAAGGCTTGAATATACGGTTCATTAGATCCATAAATGCGGCAGGAGCATTTGTTAAACCAAATGGCATTACCAAAAATTCATAATGGCCATACCTGGTCCTAAAAGCAGTTTTAGGAACATCTTGCTCCCTCACACGCAACTGATAATATCCAGACCTCAAGTCAATTTTTGAGAATAAGCTGGCACCCTTCAGTTGGTCAAACAAGTCATCGATTCTAGGCAGTGGGTATTTGTTCTTGATTGTTACCTTGTTCAGCTGTCGGTAATCAATGCAAAGCCTAAGAGTGCCATCTTTCTTTTTCACAAATAAAACAGGAGCTCCCCAAGGTGAAATACTGGGACGGATGAAACCTTTCTCAAGAAGTTCTTGCAATTGAGCCTTCAACTCTTTTAATTCAGCTGGAGCCATTCTATAAGGAGCGATAGAAATAGGGGTAGTTCCCGGGACAAGATTTATAGGAAATTCAATCTCCCTTTCTGGAGGCAACCCAGGAAGATCATCAGGAAATACATCAGGAAAGTCGCACACAGTTGGTATGTCCTTAAAACTTGGACTCCCCAATGGTGTATCGACTATATGAGCAAGATAGGCATCACAACCTTGACAAATCATTTTCCTTGCCAAGACCGCTGAAATAATATTAGATGTCAATGATCTTTCTCCTTGAACTACTATGTGTGAATGTGCAGGAGTGCTAAATGTCACTTGCTTCAACCTACAATCAACCACTGCGTGGTGCCTATGGAGCCAATCCATGCCAAAAATAACATCATAGTCTTGGAAAGGCATTTCAAGCAAGTCGTCAGGGAAGACCGGATTTTGAATCATGAATGAACAATCTCGGTAAATCCTGTTAACAACAGCCTGATGACCTAATGGACTCGTGACCAGCACATCAAAGTCAAGTCTCCCAGATTTAACAGTATCAGGAAATGCAAGTGATGAGCAAACATAAGAGTGCGAAGATCCAGGATCAAATAGTGTAACAACAGATATGCCAAATAAGTGAAATTTACCAGCAACCACGCCTGGGCCATCCTGGTCATTCTTCTGTCTCATAGCATAAACTCGTGCAGTAGCCCTTGACCCACCAGCCTGATTAGCTCCACTCGAACCCGCTGCTTGCATATTTCGAGGTCTAGCACTGCTATTAGCTTGAGAATGAATAGTGACAGGCTTTTGAACTGATCCCTCTGTATGTGAATACGAAAAAGGATTAGGATTAGGACAATCCTTCACTTTATGATCCATACTTCCACAATTAAAGCAAGCACCGGAAGCTCGTCTACAGGCACCATAATGATTCTTCCCGCACTGTGCACAAGTAGGGGTATGAGTTTTGCCTTGGCCATAACTTGGAGTACTGGCAGTAGAAAAATTCGACTTATTCTGCTTATGATGTAATGATTTATGTGTACTCTCAGTCTTGGAATAATCAAACTTTCCCTTTTTGGATGGACCGCCATAATCTGAATTACCCTTCCTAAACCTGTTTTCTCTCCTACTAGCTTCTTCCTTTTCAATTCTTTCCCAAGTAAGAGCAGCTGAAATCAGCTTGGAAAAATCATCAAGTTGTAAGATTGCCACTGATTTTCGAATGTAACCATTCAAACCTTCTTCAAATCTTCTGCACTTGTCTCTTTCACCATCAATAATACCTTTAGCATAGCGAGAAAGCCTGAGAAAGTTTTGTTGATATTCTGCAATAGACATACTTCCTTGTCTTAAATTCAAAAACTCTTTCTTTTTAGCATCACAATAGACAGGGGGAACATATTTTGCACGAAATAATTTCACAAAGTCATCCCAAGTCAGCACCGGAGGTTTTGCTTTTGCATTTGGCACACTTACCCACCAATCATAGGCGTCTTTTTGTAAAAGAGAGATAGCATACTTAAATTTGGAAGCATTAGTACACTCCAGTTGTTCAAAGACCCTCTCCATGCGCTCGAGCCATTGTTCAGCTACCGTGGGATCTGTAGTGCCTTCAAATTCAACTCCGCCCATTTTTCTCATCTTCTCAAAATTCATTTCACTAGGTTCTGACCTTGTCCCAGCCAAGTGACGAAAGAACTCAGCCATTTGCTGGAATGGAGGAGTCATAAATGGAGTATTATGACTTATTGCTCTTGGATTACTGCCCACTTCATTTCCACTAACACGCGGATGATTTAGGTCAGGCAAGGGTTCCTCATTTTCTCCCTGAAGGTGAGGCATGACATTATGCTGAGCCTGACTTTCATCAACGGATTTAACAGCTCTATTCGAAGAAGAGGCCATATTAAAATTCCTATAAAAGATAAGATCACACTGCATTAGGGACATGTACATGATGCACGTGCACACAGAATCCAATAAATTAAATTAAACAAGTATGCAAAAATTTATAAACTCCAAGTCATTTTCAAAAAAAAAAAATAACAACAAATATTACGTACTATCACAACAAAACAAATCCTAGAATCACAAGCCGTGGCTCTAATACCAAAACTTGTAGCAACCCCTTTGGGAGGCTACTACATAAGAAACAAATATAATTCCCTACTTACAAAATATTAAAAGAGATATTAATAAAAATATCCAAATTAATTTAGTAGCGGAAATAGGCCCATGCGAAAAGGTTCAAAGTGCAATATATTTTTTTTAACAACACAACAACAACAACAACGACCCAGTATAATCCCACAAGTGGGGTCTGGGGAGGGTAATATGTACGCAGACCTTACCCCTACCCCGAAGGGTAGAGAGGCTGTTTCCAGGAGACCCTCGGCTCAAAAAAACAATAGGAGACGATATATTAGTACCATAAAAATGCGTAATAAAAATAACAACAATAACAACAACAATATATAAGAGATATGAAATATGAAATACAGGATACAAAATACGAAATACGAAATAGGTGGCTGGTATAAGTACAACTAGAGGGAAAGCCCTGCATCAATAGACGACCAATGACATTCCTAGTCTAACTCCTAACTGGATAGTCTCCCTCTATTGTGCTGTAGAAATATTCACACTCTCCCCTAACCTACAACCTTAATGCTCGACCTCCATAATTCCCTATCAAGGGCCATGTCCTCAGTAATCCTAAGTCGCGCCATGTCCTGTCTGATCACCTCTCCCAAATACTTCTTAGGTCTTCCTCTACCTCTCCGCGTGCCCACTACAGCCAGTCGCTCACACCTCCTCACCGGTGCATCAGTGCTCCTCCTCTGAATGTGCCCGAACCATCTGAGTCTTACTTCCCGCATCTTGTCCTCCATGGGGGCCACACCCACCTTCTCTCGAATATCTTCCTTCCTAATCCTATCCATCCTTGTATGCCCGCACATCCACCTCAACATCCTCATCTATGCTACTTTCATCTTCTGGATGTGTGAGTTCTTTACCGGCCAACATTCAGTTCCATACAACATGGCAGGCCTAACCACTGCTCTATAAAACTTACCTTTTAGTAACGGTGGCACTTTCTTGTCACACAAGACTCCCGACGCTAACCTCCACTTCATCCACCCCACCCCTATACGGTGTGTGACATCCTCGTCAATCTCCCCGATCCCCTGAATAACCGATCCAAGGTACTTGAAACTACCTCTCTTGGGAATGACTTGATAGTCAAGCCTCACTTCAACTCCCGCTTCCGTCGGCTCAACTCCAAATTTGCACTCGAGGTATTCCGTCTTCGTCCTACTCAACTTGAAATCTTTAGACTCAAGAGCATGTCTCCAAATCTCTAGCCTCTCGTTGACGCCGCCTCTTGTCTCGTCAATTAGAATAATGTCATCAGCAAATAGCATGCACCATGGAACCTCCCCTTGAATATGATGAGTCAGTGCATCCATCACCAGGGCAAATAGGAATGGGCTGAGCGCAGACCCTTGGTGCAACCCCGTAATAACTGGAAAGTGTTCAGAGTCGCCTCCTACTGTCCTAACCCGAGTCTTAGCTCCCTCATACATGTCTTTAATCCCCCTAATATAGTTACTCGGGACCCCTTTATCCTCTAAGCAGCTCTACAAGACCTTCCTAGGCACCTTATCGTATGCTTTCTCCAGATCAATAAACACCATGTGGAGATCCTTCTTCTTATCTCTGTACTGTTCCACCATCCTCCTAACAAGGTGGATAGCTTCTGTGGTAGATCGTCCCGGCATGAACCCGAACTGGTTGTCTGAAATAGACACTGTCCTTCGCACTCTCATTTCTACCACTCTCTCCCAAACTTTGATGGTATGACTTAATAATTTGATGCCCCTATAGTTGTTACAGCTCTGGACATCACCTTTTTTTTAACATACACCGTAATTTTATTTAAAATAAAATACAATGTCAAAATATTAACACAGGGTGATATAACCCTTCTTGAGCAATCAAGAGATTAAAACAACTTTCTAACAAATTTATACACTCATTCAAAATCACTGCAAGTTTGTATTATACATAAATTTTAAACTATCGGGTACAAAGAAAGGGAAACTAGTTTTCTCCTTTTCTACATATTTACAAGACAAAGTGTAAATTCAGCATATTACAAGACCTGAGTCATTAAAATGCCCTAATACAATAAAGTAGGTTACAAATTCAAGTTACAAGATTTTTTTGGTCTTTAAAAACCAACAAGCCTCCAAATAACATAAGTGTGACATATATACATATATATATATATATATATATATATATATATATATATATATATATATATACATATATATATATATATATATGTATATATTCTGTATATCCTGTACATCATGTATACGTCCCAAAACTATGCAAAACCAAGGGGCATATGCAAATGTGATCTTCATAAGTTCTTCCAAAAGACTAATTCACCCTGGCCATCTTCAGATTTCATCCCGAACATTTCCTACGATAGAAAACAACTATCGCTAAGCATAAAGCTTAGTGGTGTATAAACTTTAGGCTTGGAGTCATTAAATTCTCCAATTCCCCTTTTCAGTCATAGTTAGCTCAATTTAACATAATTTAAAACAAGTGAACAAATATATCAAACATACCAATATCAAACTTTGAAGTGTTTCCAAATATCAATAACAATACTCAAGAGTCTAGAAAGTGTATACTATCAATTTAAGGAAGTATACCAAACATCCATTTTTCGCCCAATATGTACGTCATGCCATCACACTAAGCATAATCAGATATCAAGATGGACCGAAGCCCCAAATCAAGTAGGGTCAAAACCCAATAGACAAGAGAATCAAGAACCATATTAAAAATGGCTTCCTAGTTCGTACTTAACACGGACAAGTTCCATAATCCAAGACGAACTACAAATCCAAAGTCAAGATGGCAAAAGATCCGAATCAAGAGGCATGCCAAGTGAGTGACCAAATCACTGCCACAAGAAGGAAAAAGTCCCAACAAGAATGCAAAATGATCAAACAATCCGTACGAATGGGCGATTTAGCAAATTTCTGACAAGACTTAATATAATACGAATATAACAATATAAATTGAAGACAATAAAAACAAAATATCAGGTTATTTCAACATATTTCCAGCAAGCAAAAAGAGTACAAGTTTATACACAAACCTTGGTATTTTACCATAAAACAGTTCAATCACAACTTGGGGACGTTCGAATCGTCTACGCCGTAAACAAACCAAATCTGTCCACTTCCTCAAACACTTCTCCTTTGATGTTTTTTTCAAGGGTTTATATAACTTAAATACATAATCAAATATCTAAATAAGTTCAGTGATTTAACAAGTCAACTAAACATGATATTGGTGAAAATTACCCAAAAACGTTTGAAACAGAAATTCTGGACAGTATCACTGTTCTAAGTTGTGACTCCGTTGTGAAGATCTATACGGACAAACTAGACTTTATAGCCTTCATAAAAGTTGTAGATATATGTCTTACCGTTTCAGAACATCTTGAATCACCACCATATCAATTTTGAACAAAACGTTATGCTAAATGTACTAACAGCAGTACATGGAGTATTTCAAGAACTGAAAATTTGGACAGCACCTGCCCTGTACTTTCTAACTCTTTTTCAGGTACATAACAACAAAACTAGATTTTGATTCCTTCATAAGAGTTGTAGATTTATGTAATACCTTTCCAGAAAGTCCTAGATCACTTAAATCGGAGCTCTTTACAAAAAGATATGTAGAAAATACTAGTAGATATCTAGTATAAAAACGGGTTATAGAAACTTACCAAGAGGAGCAACTTGATCTTCACCAAAAACGAATTTTGTGTGTTGATTTAGTAGAAATCCATGGTTTTTTTTTGATGAACCTTCAGCTTATTGTTCTTACAGAGGAGAAAGATAGAGAGAGATAGAGATAGAGAGATAGAGTAGAAAGATAGAGATAGAAAGAGAGAGGTAGATATTTCTTCTTCTTCTTTTTTTGTTTCGGAAGAGTAGAAGAATAGGGAGCTTACGGATAGATATGAAATAAAATGATTCCTCAACTACTAAATATTCTTAGATAAATACAAAAGGTTGGAAACCCAAAACTTAATTATATACTATATTTAATAACAACTCGTCAAAATAATATTAAGTGTTACATATAGCAACACCATGGAACTTCCTTGCCAATATTAACACAACCTAAGTAAGAAATTTTCATATACTGACCATTTCACATTTAGGAAGTGCAAAGTAAAATATTTCCTCGTTAAAAAAAATGCTCAATCAAGAATGCAAATATTGTAAAAATTTTGGGGTGTTACAATTACGGTTAAAAGGGTTTGAAGGAAAACATATAGTTGGGGATCCTATAGTTAAGGATCAATTACAAGGACAAAACAGTCTTTTCAACCATTCCAAGGCAACAAAACAAGACGAAGAGAAGCCCCACCGTCGGCAAGAATGCCCCAGTTAACCACCCTGCTTTAAACTAACGAAGTTTTCTTTAATTTGAAACAGGGGCAAAAACAACATTTGTGTCAGGAAACACCCGGTGAAGAATTAAAAAAGAAATCAGGCGACCACCTGGAGAATGAGGATGAAGAATTGAAGAAGAAATCAGGCGTCCACCTGGAGAATGAGGATGAAGAATTAAAGAAGAAATCAGGCGTCCACCTGGATAATGAGGATGAAGAATTAAAGAAGAAATCAGGCGTCCACCTGGAGAATGAGGATGAAGAATTAAAGAAGAAATCAGGCGTCCACCTGGAGAATGAGGATGAAGAATTAAAAAAGAAATCAAGCGTCCACCTGGAGAATGAGGATGAAGAATTTAAGAAGAAGTCAGGTGTCCACCTGGAGAATGAGGATGAAGAATTAAAGAAGAAATCAGGCGTCCACCTGGAGAATGAGGATGAAAAATTTAAGAAGAAGTCAGGCGTCCACCTGGAGAATGAGGATGAAGAATTAAAGAAAAAATCAGGCGTCCACCTGGAGAATGAGGATGAAGAATTTAAGAAGAAGTCAGGCATCCACCTGGAGAATGAGGATGAAGAATTGAAGAAGAAATCAGGCGTCCACCTGGAGAATGAGGATGAAGAATTGAAGAAGAAATCAGGCGTCCACCTGAAGAATGAGGATGAAGAATTGAAGAAGAAATCAGGCGTCCACCTGGAGAATGAGGATGAAGAATTAAAGAAGAAATCAGGCGTCCACCTGGAGAATGAGGATGAAGAATTAAAGAAGAAATCAGGCGTCCACCTGGAGAATGAGGATGAAAAATTGAAGAAGAAATCAGGCGTCCACCTGGAGAATGAGGATGAAGAATCGAAAAGGCAATCAGGCGTCCACCTGGAGAATAAGGGAATACAATTAAAGCATCAACAGTCAGGCACCCACCTGGAGAATAAGGGAATACAATTGAAGGATCAGCAGTCAGGCGCCCACCTGAAGAACAGAATGGCAATGTAGTTTGACATTACAGGTTGAAGTCAAAAGCCCGCCCATATGAGAAAGGAGCACACGTAAAGTCAATAAAGCAGAGGAGTCCAACCAAATCCCCAGCAAGAAAAAACAAGAGTCCCAAACAAATAAAGGAAATACGAGGCACAATGAAAGGAAATGCGGAACAAGTCAGAAGCAAAAGATGCCCGAGAGTCACCGAGACATCAAGACAACAAGAAACGCAAGGGCATGATCTAGATAAGATCTTGTAATTCATATACCATAGTCTAGTTTAGCTTTTGTTTTACCTTTAAAGCAGGGGGTAATAAGGAGGTCAGCAAGCAGTAAAAGCAGCACGAAACAGCAGTAGCATCACAGTCCCATGGTAGTCCCAGCTACCCAAAACTTCCCGAACTACATTGACCTGATTCCTTTATAGCCAAGGATATGTAGGAAACCTTTGAAGCAGAGGTTGGTCAAATCTTTCAAAAAATGCTTCCCACAGAGTATTCGAACAGGCAAAAATCGCTCGTATCCACTCACTTTATCTTTGCACGCAAACTCTTCGAGTTTCCGCACAAAGAGGGGCAGTTGTGAGCACGTAATTTTTGCCTCACGAAAACTACTCTAAAATAAATCAAAAAATAAAACAAAAATTCTCTTAGTATGCAGTTTTTAGAATTTATGTGGCGTTTATTAATTATTTGTGTTTTTTCCGTAAATGTTTACTTTGTTATAGTTAAATAATAATAAATAAAACAAAAAATACATGTTGCATGCATATCTAGGATTTAATTATGCATTTAAAAGATAATTAAAAGAAAATCACAAAAAATATGCATTACCTTATTTTGGTCATTTAATTATGTCATTGTGTGATTAATGTTTTGTCTATGTGTTAATAATTGTTAAAAGGTAATTAATATTTTTTGTAAGGGTAATTTTGTTTTTATAATTAAAACTAGGAATTTAATAATTAAGGAACAAAATTAGAAAAGGAAAAGAGTTGATTAAAATGTAAAGAAAAACGGACTGGGCCATTTATTTGACAAAAAATTCAGGCCCAAAACAATGCATTTTACCCAGCCCAGGTCAGTCAACCCAAAGACCATCAAACGACGTAGTATATGGCAAATACTACGCCGTTTGATGATGCCCGGTCATTTAATTACAAATGCAAACCATACGGCGTCGTATGGTTGAAATAGATCGGGGCCGTTCATTATTTCTGATCCAAGGGCTCCCAGGATTTTGACCTAACCCGTGATCCCTACCCGATCCAGTACCCGGGCCAACCCATACCCCAGTTTAATTCAAACGACATCGTTCCTCTCATACCAATTAATCCAGGCCTTTGATCTCGGCAAATCCGACGGCCCTGATCCATCCACCCCAATCCTATATAAATCCAAATCCCTACCCCGGACCCCTAACTAAACACCCCCCCTCCTCTCCTGTTCATCGTCATCTCCGAAACACACCCCTAACCCTAGCCGCCCTAATTCCCCATTGCCTGAAACTCGGCGGCAACAACGCCGCCGGTCACCTCCTAAATACCCTCGACTCCTCACAACCCCCTTTTTACGGATCTAATATTAGTTTCCTTCGAATCAGATCACATAGTCTCGAATCTTCGATTGAAGGTTGGTCTGAAAAACCAACCTTCACCGATGGCCTCCAAATTAACACCACAGTCTCCCCTGTCCATCCTCATCACGGATCTGTTAGTGGCATGGTTCGAATCCGCCTGGAATTGCTCGAATCTTCATTTGAAGATTCGAGTGAAACCTGACCCTATCCCAACCTACCTCAAACTCACACCAGTTTATCCACCTCACCCCCCTCGTGCCTAGAACACCATTGCTTTGATTCGAATATACCTAGAAATGTTCGGATTTGAGATCGAAGAATTTGAAACCCTAAAAATTTCCAGTCATGGAATCTGTTCAATTCAAGTGAGGGATTGAGGTCTAAGAGACTTTAATCGAAGTATTCTCAATTGAGAATACTTCGAATAAAGTCTGTTTAACCTCAAAAAGGTCCGAATTCAAAGTTAAGCTTGGGTCCGTATTCATTTGAAGATTCAGAGGTATTTTCTTATTTCTTTCTGTATTTTATGTGTATATTGTTGCCTGTTTCAATAGCCTGTGTGCTTTTCATATTTGTTTATTTAGTTTTGTGATTCTGTCTCATACCCGTTCCTGTGATCAAATAATGGCATTTGTCTCTGTATGTTATGTTTGTTTACAATGTGTGTAATCGACTCGATTAGGTTCGTCGATTAGTTATATTATGGATTCCCGTTTATGATAATACTGATTGAAACAATCTGTTTACCTATTGTTTGTTGACAATTGTTATAGATAGTCAGTTGATTAGTCTTTTAAATCATGCTTGTTTGTAAATCAATGAGTCCGTCAAATGGATGTTGTGTGTATATTGATTTCTGGGCAGTTAGTTTCAGGTAATGCCAATACTGACAATGCCCCTGCATTCATGCCAACTTCAATTTTGATTCAAATTTTGTTCTGTTAAGTTGTTATTTGTTAATATGTTTGTATGCAAGTTCAGTGTTCAATCTGAATTTAGCTTTTGTACATTAACTATTGCATTTCCCTATTTAGCATAGTCTGTAAGGACAGAATGTTTGTTTGATTTAGGAATTGGTTATTAGCTGCTAAATAGTTTAATTCAGATAAATCTGTTAAGGTTTAGGCAGTCTTTGGTCTGGGGCAGTAATAACAGTAATATTAAGGGATTTTCAAGGGTATTTCTGGGATAGAAACAGTAGGGTAATGTGATAATAGTAGTGTGCCGATAGTGGAGTGATAATGGTTATTACTTAATGATATGATGGGAAACAAAGGGTAATGGGAGTGCTGAAAATCTGGAAAAGTTTTACTTAATGGAACTTAAAGTAATAAAAACAGAATTTCAGTGGGATTTTCTGATTTTAAAAGAAAGAAGGGGTCCGGGCAGCATTAGGGGAATGAGTTATATAAGAGAGGAGTTGGGACTGATTTTGAAAAGAAAAAAAAAGGCAGACCTGTAAGAGAGAGATAGAGAACAGAACAACCATATAGAAAGAAATCTGAAATAAGAGGAAGAAAGAAAGAAAGGAAAGCAGAAATAGTAAAACAGAATTCTACATCAGAAACTAGTATTGAAGCTGATTCTGTGTTTTGAAATTGAAAGTTTTTTTTTTCAGTCTGCCTTGTCCTAAGTCTCAAAAATCAGAAATATTGTTTTTCATTGAATCTGTTCGGATTTATGTGATCCTATTGTTTAGTTAAAAATCTGAAATTTCTAAAAAAAAATACTGCTATTGTGTATCTGGGTTTCACGGGTCCCATTTGTTGCTCAAATCTGCTGAGTTATTTGGCGCTTTCTGCTGATTTTGTTACTGTTGCTACTGCTGAAATTTACCCCTTCTGCCCTCATTTCCAGGTACATATTTTGTAAGACTCATGTTGTGAAAAGAACATTGGAAGAAAAAATGAAGTTTGGGATTATGATTATGTCTTTTACTCGTTTAAATCTATTAGTTTAAATTTCAGTTTTGTTTTAGTTATTTAACATGGTAGTATGCTTGACATAACGACTATAGTTAATTATTCCCATTTGAAGTTCGCATAAGTGTTATAATAGTATTATATACTTCAGAATTTCATTATGTATAGTTGTGATTGAATTATCAAGAAATAGGAAATATGGCATAAAGTTGGCCATTAACTAAGTCTTGTGGCATTGTTAGTTAAGTAAAGAATAGTATGGAAATGGCAAAAACTATATCGCTAGTCTATTTTGTCAACCATCCGATTTAGTTGTAGATCAAATGATGTTAGTTTTATTTTGTTCATATATGGCATAATAATGGTTATGTTTATAATCAATAGTTGAAAGATGCATTAGTACAATCCGCCGTTATGTTCATAATGTTGAAATATGGTGAATAATGTTATATGTAATATCATCTTATGGTGAATAATGTTATATGTAATATCATCTTATTAAGTCAACAGGTAGGAATTTATACAATGCGAAAGTTAGTGTTTAACAATAGTTCACATAGATTGAGAATCAAATTGGTTTGATTATATATATATATATATATATATATATATATATATATCCCAAACTCAATCATAAGCAGAATTAATCAAAATAATTTCGCCTATTAGATTAAGAACAAACGATGTAGAAGTAGATTAGATTTATAATGTGTAACAATTTTAAGAGTGCAAAAATAGCATTCGTTACAAATAGAATAATGAAAATTCTTCAAAAATAGCACTCCCTGTCATGAGTCAGATTTTTTTAGTTTCATATACATTCGCATTTGAGTATACATATACTGTATTTACGAGAAAAATGGTAGTATTAATCACACGTTGTTTATTTTATTCTTTAAATTAGAATGGCTCGGAGGAATATAATTTATACGCGAAAAAAATATAATTTGCGATCAACGAGGAATTTAGAGACTAGAAAAATATTGATTTCTCATGACTTTCACATAAAAATGCATGGACGTAATAAACAATTTATGGAAAATTTATACTACTATTAAGAATATTTTGTGTGATTAGGGATGCGTTCGCGTAACCTGAATATATTTCTAAAAGCAATTCGGATTATGCGGTCGCGCAACTTCGAGCGAACATTTAATAAAAAGGGGGTTCTTCGGAGAATATCAATATTAATTTCACATAACCCGAGATATGCAGTCCACTATTTAATCATACAAGAGCGACGAACGTTCTTAATTTTAAGCACAATTTCGAACATAAGTCTATTTTGTATAATAAAAATAAACAAGAAATAATATTATTAACCTTTCTGTGTACACGTATGCGTGGCACGATTTTTTACAAAGGGAATATAATACGAATATACGTACGCGTGATTCGTTTACATAATTGTAAACAATCTAAACAAAAGCGGTAATAAAATTGGGCAACAAATAAAAAATGTATTTAACAAATCAAGATAATTAAGCCAAATATAAAAATGGTTAAGCGACCGTGTTAAAACCACGGAATTCAGGAATGCCTAACACCTTCTCCCGAATTAACAGAATTCCTTACTCAGGATTTCTGGTTCGCAGAATAACAAACAGTCATATTCTCCTCGATTCAGGGATTAAAACCGGTGACTTGGGGCGCCTTAAAATTCCCAGGTGGCGACTCTGAAACAAATAAACAAATCTCGTTTCGACTGTCCTTTAATTGGAGAAAACTCCTTTGCACCCTCGCGGGGGCGGAAAAAGGAGGTGTGTCAGTTAGCAGTCAGGAACCCGCCTAGAGAGCAAGGAATACATTTCAAGTCTAGCAATCAGGTACCCGCTTGGAGAACAGGGAGAAGCAGTTCAAGTTTAGCAGTCAGGATCCCGCCTGGAGAGCAGGGAATACATTTCAGTCTTTACATTTTTCAAGTTTTGAAGTTGGGAGCCCGCCCATATAACAGAGGAATACATTGAAGTTTGAAGTCAGTAAAGCGAAGGGTTACAACAAAAATCCCCAACAGAAATCAGAATGAAGACCACAAGTCGAGCCAGAAGTTAAGAAACAGCGGAGGAAGCACAAATCAACAAGGCAACATCAGTCACAAGATCAAGTTTGGAAATAAATCTTTGTAAAGCATAGATTATAGCTTAGTATAGCTTCTTCATTTTTGTCATGGTGTAATAAGGAGGTCAGTAGGAAGTATCAGCAGCAGCAACAGCAGTAACAGTAAAACCGCAACTTCATGGTAGTCCCAGCTACCAAACTTCTTGAACTACACACAACCTGATTCCCCTATAACCCGGGATATGTAGGTTGTCCAAAACCAAGACTCGGTTGCACCTTTCCTCTTTTCTCTTATCCTTATTTCTTCCCTTTTGAATAAAAATATGTTCAAAAATTAGTCACCTGGCTCACCTTATCTTTGCTTGAAAATTTTTCATGTTTCTAAACAAAGAGGGGCAGCTGTGAGCACCTTATTTTTTATAATATTTAATTTTTTTAATCACTTCTTCTATGTAAATATATTAGGGGTTTTAACCTACAATTTTTAGCTTTGTTACACTTTTTATTATAGGGTAAAAATACAAAATTTAAAAGGTGAATTATTACTATTAATATTATTTTATTTTTACATTTATTTTTAAAATAATAAAAAAATCCGAAAAAATATTAATTTTTTTAATTTTCGGGAGTGATTTAAAAAATAAGAAAAGGGGAAGTATTGAATAAAAAAAAAGTAAAAGTAGGTGGAATTCTCTTTTAAAAAGTAAAAGAAAGTAGAAAATTTAAAAAATAAAGTAAAGTTTTGTGGAAATTTTAAAAAAATTTAAAGTAAAAGAAAGTATCATTTTTAAAAGAAAAGCAAAAGAAAGTGGATTGTTTTTAAGAAAAGTTAAATAAAGTGGAATTCTCATTTAAAAAGTAAAAACGTGAGATTTTAAATAAGATAAAATTAATTAAAGTTGGAATTTAAAAAAAATAAAAGTAAAGAAAGGTGGGATTTCTTTTTATAAAAAAATAAAAGCATTTTGTAAGTGGGATTTCTTTTAATTAAAAAATAATAAAATATTTTTAAAAAAAATCTGAAAAATCTCGAAAATTTTACTATAAATAGGAGGGAAAAAAAATAAGAGAGGAGAAGAAAAAAGAAGAAGGGGGCGGAGAGAGAGGTATACACTCGATATACACTCCGGATACACTGGATATACAGGGGCAGAATTCATTTTGGAGAGAGTAAAAAAAGATAGAACCAAATTTTCTGAAATATTGAGAGTTGAAGAACACGAGAGAGAGTTCAAAGCTAGAAAGAGAAAACAAAGAGAGATTTTCGGACTATTTTTCTTCTTCATTTTTACTGGTTTTCTCTGTGTTGCTGGGATTTCTGGATTGAGGTGTTGAAGCTACTGTGTTGGGCTTTCTGCTGCTGTATTTTGTTGTTTGTTGTTGCTGATTGCTTACCCCATTTTTCTGTTCTACATACCAGGTACATGTCCTGAAACTCGATGTATGAAAATATCCAGTTGAAAATGAATGAAGTGGAGGCCTATTGTTGAAGTGGAGGCCTATTGTTGATTTACTGCTTTCATTATACTGTAATAACCGTACTGATGGACTGTTAATTATAAGTTTGTGCATTTGAACCGTTAAGTATGTGTTAGATATTTAGAAATGCATATGAGTTTAGTTGAGTATTCGTTGTAATAATTCCATGCTGGACTAACAGAATAGTTTCTATTAGTTTAGTTAATTTTTGGTTTTCCTAGATCTGTATAAATGGTATTTTCAAGCTGTGATTAATTAGGCCGTAGACTGTTAAAGTAGTGTGATACTTCTTCTCATCATGGGAGCTTTATATTTAGTAGTGATGATGTGAGTTAATCTATAATTCTGAGTTTGAGTGGTTGTGCGTGGGTTCGAAATCAGAAAGTTAAAAGTAGATATGAGAGATG